>NC_056736.1:38137578-38190078 GCF_019279795.1 Protopterus annectens | reverse complement strand
TATCATTGCATTTCAACTCAGCTTATTGGTTTGCTTTCCCATTTAATCATACATAACTTAACTTGCTGGCAGTCCTAGATCACAGCTAAATTGATTGCGTTTCCAAACATTTTTGTTAATGTTATTATTATGGAAGTTTCTCTTGATCAAGTAATGTAAAACTGCATGTTAAAGATTACAACAGACACCCAAAGCTCTAAGTAGTTTGTGTGCTGTTTCTTTTTTTATTTCCTAACTCTCAAAGACACTAGCCAATGTGCCACTCCACACGTCAACGATCTGGTAATTACTTGGACTGTGTCAAAACCTGTCCTCTAGCCAGATAAAACATCTGCATTGTTTTGACAAAATTCCATGTCCTAGTAGAAAAATATATCCATCAGTTTTAAAAGAAACCGAAAAAAAAACAGGGATCCTAGCTACTAATGCCAAAATTAACCCTTGTCATATGTTGCCGGATTCATAAAGGTTACCACAAAATGTAGACTGTGTCTCTTTCTGAGTGAACAGACAACACAAAAGTTGTGCTAGGGATGTTCTTTGTGCAAAAAGTTTATGAATCTGGCTTAAGTGGCACAAACTGATCATGTATTAGAAGATGTATCCTGCATACACATTAGCTGTTGGCTTTACCTTTTCTGGTTGCATGTTCAGGTGGAATACAAAACAAGAAAACTCAATAACAGATTTTGCAGCAAAGCCACACTGTTAGTGACGTGTGCAACTAGGATGTAAGAATTCAAATGGTTCAGGTTTCCCAGCTGGAATATGATCATCTAATTTTTGCTTCCCATATAAACTGCTCTGAAATCTCCTTGTCCTATTAAAATGACCATTAATGCACCTAGATGGCCAAGGCAGATTGGCTTCTGACTCAGCAAATAACATTTATGGTCGAATGGTGTCCACTCATAGTCTGCTAATAGACTGACTACTGCCCATCACACAATAATATAGCTTTTTATTAGGCCTCCTTGCATCCTTATAGAATAATAGTTTAACCTTCAACCTACAATGGTGGATGAACCGTGTTGTAATATAACTTTTTCAACTTGTAAGGAACCGAGTGTCAGTTTCTAGACAGTGCAAGCCAGGAAAGAATACTGAAAGGAATTAAGACCAACTGGTTGGTATATAACTAGTTCTTGAAAGTATAATGTATACTGTGCTACCTCATTTGCATATACTTTAACTATGGTATAAAAGGTATAACTTTCTAGTATATCCTTTAAAACAACTCTCTTATACAAAAAAAAAAAAAAACACATTGATGTATGTGGTCCATATGGAAATACTCTTTACAATGAAGGTATATAAAATTGCTTTTTCTGTAAAGTAAATTTCATTGAGTTATGCAGGTGGCTAGAGTAGGCAAGGCCCTGCTTAAACATACATGGTTATCAGAGAAATGCATGAAAGAATAATGTGTTATATAACTAAATACAGCTATTGAGTATGGAATAAAAAACTGCAAACAGGCTGGACATATGTTGCATTTTATTTGGTATACTAGAATAATTAAATCCTTTGAAGTAACTATGATTATTGATTTACTGTAGTTGTACATGCTTAAATGATTTTATCAATTAATACACCATGTTAGTCTTTCTAACAAATCAAAGTAAATTAGGAATATGTTTTGATAGTTCTGAAGTTGCATGCTTTAATAGTAAAGCTGTATGGCTTGAGGGATAGTATGTAATTTGTGAAGGTTAATGAGAAGTGAAAACCTGCAATTATCCTACTTGTATTCTTTTTGTTCTTAAGGTATACCTACTAGCATTCATTTCCTTAGAATTAAAATAAAAGCTGGTACACCATGCATGAAATTCAGTCATGCTTTTGAAGAGAATCTCAACAAAGGAAAATCTGCATTTTGAATTACTCAGCAAGATAGCTAGTCCCAGCATTGCATACATATTTTCCTATAATACTGCGAATGCTGATAATATCCATTCCCTTTTATACCCAAAATGGTACTGGATTCTCTTTTAAGGTATTTATCATACCGTGATATTATTAGTGATAGATAGTAAGACATGAGAGGAGAATTTGCTTTTTACACTTTTACTAAAAACATAAATAAAGCGATATGTCTGTTCATACTTTCTATCCAGTTCTGAGAAAGGAATTATGTCTAATGATTAAGTTAAGCTGCATGCTGTGAAAAAAAAGAAAAAAAGTAGAAGTAATTGGATTGTTCAAGTGAAATGTTATAAATACAATAACTGCAACCTTAGGAAAAAAACATGTTCACCAAAGTGGATTTCTGGCAGGCTACTAAAGAGGCTAAAGTCAAAAACCTGCCAATGAGCTCTCATTTTGCTGATATCATAGGTTTGCGTCCTCATTTTCTAAATGCACACTGTGTGA
Source organism: Protopterus annectens (assembly GCF_019279795.1). Taxonomy (NCBI): domain Eukaryota; kingdom Metazoa; phylum Chordata; order Ceratodontiformes; family Protopteridae; genus Protopterus; species Protopterus annectens. The sequence continues at coordinate 38,187,705 of NC_056736.1, read as the reverse complement.
AGAAAGTCACTTATTACCAGATAGTGCTACTTGGGCACCACTGGATTAAAACAGGAATTTCTACATGATTTATTTGCTAAACAAATTTGTAAACTAAATATGACCAAAACCAATCTAGCTAATAACTAAATATATACTATATAGATATCGAACTGCAACATAAGTCTAGCCTGTTTGCATTTTTTATACTATATGCAATAATTGAATGTTGAGGCATTCCTACTGTATAAGGTTGCTTAAAAAAACATTAATATGACCATGACTTGTCACCAGAGTTTGATCGCCAGTGCTTAAATACTGATATAAAACATATTTTTAGAAGAATAATGATATGACTTCTGGATCCAGAAATACTTTTTGTTGCACAGGGAAAATATCCAGTGTTTTCCTAGTTTTATGAATTTAAACAAAGTAGGATTTACATATGGTGACATGCAGAACAGTATATGCAACAGAGTTATGATTCAGTCTTTGATGCTCAGTAATACTGATGTGTTGAACTATCACAAAATTTTACATCAGTTATTCAACAGATAATTCAGTATCATTCCAATATTTGTAGAAACAACACTATACCGGGTACCACACAATAACGTCTTTATTAAACAAACAAATAAAATGTATAAAAGAGAGGTGAGCGCTTTTGCAACCTTCTATTCATATTCTATTATATATATATATATATATATATATATATATATATATATATATATATATATATATATATATTTATATTCTCTTCATATTTACACATTTTACATTTTATACACGTCCTTAAGATATACACATACACACATACATTTTACTATATTAATTTATTTTGGTACTATTTATAGTTACACCACTTATTTATATATGATATATATATATATATATATATATATATATATATATATATATATATATACACACACACAGAGTTTTATTATATGCTCATACATGTTTTTATGCTTATACGTTTTTATGTTGTCTTTTTATAGCAGTTTTGACTATGTATCTTGGTTAAATATAACTTTAAATTTTAAATGCATGATGTCACTAATTGAGAGTTAATTGAGTGTATAAGTATTTAAGCAACAGAATGTTTTATATCTATGTCTGATGAAGCAACTAAAGTTGCAAAAGTGCTCACCTCGCTTTTATACATTTTATTTGTTTGTTTAATAAAGACGTTATTGTGTGGTACCCGGTATAGTGTTGTTTCTACAAGTCCCCTTTTTTACATACTGTGTTTTACCTGACAGCCGTTTTTTTGTTATATATTTATTTTATTTTTATTCGGCCAAAGGACACACTCGTCTATGGAAAATATATCTACTACATTATCCAGTGATGGCCATCACCAACGGTTCCTTAGAATTCTGGATATACCAGTTAATCCACTTCTTGAAGTGAACTTACAGGACAGTTTACAAGATAATGTAAGCACTCAAGATTTATCAGAGTTTTTTAGCCAGTACAAATAGCTTGAGAATTTGATGTATAAGTATAAGAGACTACAATGGCAATGTCTGCACCTACAAGCCTCACTAGAATCTAAAATCATTCCTCGAGGCTTGAGGATATTAAATATGCCTACTTATGGAGAGACTTATCCTGTTCTCTTGAGGAAATGGCAGGAATTGAATTTACAGTTTAATGCCAAATATATGGATCTACTGATTGAGTTTTTCTCACCTATTGAACATGAACTCAAAGCTGAAATTATTGCTTTAGACACAAATATAAATGAGAACTTTTCACATGACACTACATTTCTTAAATTGAATGAGCTCCAAGAAAATATTATGACTTATGAGAAAAAACTTCAAATCGCTAAATTATCTAAGTTGAACAGGGACAAAAGAGATTTTGCTTCCAACAATGTCTTCTCATGGCCAAAGGAAAATACTTTTAGGCAAAATACAGCTCCTAACATGACTAGAAACCTGCATCCTTCCCCTTTAAATGAAAGTATTAAACACGTTGCTGTTTCACAGAGCACTTCCGGTTTTTTGGTTGCAGCAACTGCTAGTGTGCGTGATGAGAGCAATGCCAACACGGTTCTACATGCTGTAGAGCACTCTGCTAACCAATTGAGCTTTTCGGATGATAATGCCACTAAATCTGGAGCTATTCCAAAGAAAATACGTGCATCCACGTCGTCAGCAGCTTTTTCAGCTACCACAAACAGTAAGGCAGTGAAGCCCAACAGCGAGACACTCGGACATGCAGATAGCATTTTTTTAGATGCCAGCAAGCAAGGTGACTTCACACTGAAGGTCCCGCTGCCCTACAAAACTCGAATGAAGCACCAACAATACAAGGGACAGCCATTCCACGTGACTCCAATGGATGGTGCAGTTCAATCACCGAAGAGGAGAAGGACCTAAACACAGGTTTGGTTATGAACCTTTCCTCTTTCACCCTAACTCCTGAACAGTTAAATTTATTAAGTAAAGGACTATCATTTATACCAGCTAGCAAAGCTAACCTAACTGAAATAAGACCTGAAGTTACTTGGTAGAAACCTGTCATTAAAAGTTATGTTCCCTAATAATGATGTTAACGCTATTAATGTATATAAGCACCCTAGCACATTCATTCCTTTTACTCCCCATAGTATACAGAGATTTCTTGATATCTGTGAAACTTCGTTTAGGCAGATACACGAAGATGATTTGAATGACTATTATTATAGTAATCTCACTATCAATGAGCAAAGAGCATTAAAAGATTTGAAGAATTTACAATCTCTAGTCATTAAACAGGCAGACAAGGGTGGAGGCATTGTTATTCTAGATAAACAACTTTATATACAACAAATTCACAAGCTTCTGTTTAACAATGAGACCTATAGATTGATCTCTAAAGTGACGGTGAATGCTATTATTGATAAGGTTTCATTTTTGATGTTTGACTTACTTATTACTGGTCTGGTAGATGAAGCATTGTTTAAATATATTACTGTTTTAAATCCAACTATTCCTAAAATCTATGGCCTACCTAAGGTTCACAAAAACAGAGCTTCACCACCGATGCGTCCTATAGTATCAGGCACTGGTTGGTGTACTGAGCCTCTATCTATTTTTGTAGAAGGTACACTACATGGACTTTTGGAGAACTGTCATACTATCCTAAGGGACACTAAAATGTTTCTTGAAAAACTACACAATAGAATGGAGAGTTTAACAGAGGATGAGGACTTTGCTCTAGTTACAATGGACAGAGTCATTATTCACCAGCATTCCAAATGCATGGGGTATTGACATGATTAGAAATTTTTTAACAGTAAATAGATGTTTCGCTAATGATAGAATTCAGCTTATTTGTAGCTTGTTAGAAATTATATTGGAGAACAATGTTGTCTACTTTGAACAATTATTTCTACAGCTAGTTGGCGTAGCGATGGGCACTCCATGTGCAAATAGCTACGCTAACTTATCACTATTATGTTGGGAACAAACAAATATTCTCTCTGAAAGAAATCCCTTTATACACCAGATATTATGGTATGTACGCTTTGTGGATGATATCTTTGTATTGTGGAAAGGCAATAACTTGGAATTTTTATCCTTTGTGAATTATTTACACACAACTACTGATTTTCTGAAATTTACACATCATTTCTCTATGTCCGAGATTGAATTTTTAGATGTACATGTAAGTAAATCAGATTTAACATGCCTTAACAGTAAGATTTTCCAAAAACCCACTAGAAAAAATACATACTTACATAAAACCAGTATGCATCCAAGACACATTCCAAGAAACGTACTGAAAGGGCAGGTGTATAGAACCCTCAGATTACACAATAATGACAATGATGCTACATTAGCTTTAAGGAGGTTGAAAGCTGATTTTTTAGAAAGAGGATATCACAATGATGAAATAGACAAAACTATATCCGATGCTTGGTCTATGAGGGACTCAAGATGTAAACCATATTTTCAAACATCAGCTGCTAACAGTCCTCACAACAACAATATCATTGGTACACCAAACTCTGGTTTTAGAGCAGTGTTTCAGTTTGCAAGTAATGTGAATCAATATACAGATATCAGTAAAAAGCACTGGCATATTTTACAAGAAATTCCTAGCCTACATTCAACTGTTGGTAATGTACCTAGATTTAGTTTTAGGAATAATTTGTCACTTAAACAACATTTATGTAACAAAGACACTAAGAAAACTGTCTGTGCCTCTACACGCCAAGGTACTTTTCCTTGTAGGTCATGCACAGCTTGTGCACATATATATAGTACCAATCCATATGTTCATCCTATGAGGAATTTTGAACTCTATTTTTATACATACGCTGATTGTAAGACCACAGATGTTGTGTATTATTGCTTCTGCCAAAAATGTCATGTTTTTTATGTTGGGAAGACCAACAGAAATCTGAAGGACAGAATACTGGAACACATACGGGACATTAGAAATAATAAAAAAACTAACGCACTTGCTCAGCATGTCATGAATACAGACCCTTCACACTTTCAAGTTTTTTGTTTTGCAACGTATTTATAGAAACATGAGAGGAGGGGACATAGAAAACTTCACTGAGAGTTGTGAACAAAGGTGGATTATCAAGCTCAATGCTGATAAATATCCAGGGCTAAATGGGTCCACATCATTAGTTCCTTTCCTCAAAGCAAGACGTCTTTTACACAAATAACATTTTTTCATATATTTTATACAACCTCCCATATTTATCTTCTATTCATATTCTATTTATATTTACACATTTTACATTTTATACACATGTCCTTAGGATATACACATACACATACATTTTACTATATTAATTTATTTTGGTACTATTTATAGTTACACCACTTATTTATATATGATATATATATATACAGAGTTTTATTATATGCTCATACATGTTTTTATGCTTATACGTTTTTATGTTGTCTTTTTATAGCAGTTTTGACTATGTATCTTGGTTAAATATAACTTTAAATTTTAAATGCATGATGTCACTAATTGAGAGTTAATTGAGTGTATAAGTATTTAAGCAACAGAATGTTTATATCTATGTCTGATGAAGCAACTAAGGTTGCGAAAGCGCTCACCTCTCTTTTATACATTTTATTTGTTTTTTTAATAAAGACGTTATTGTGTGGTACCCGGTATAGTGTTGTTTCTACAAGTCCCCTTTTTTACATACTGGGTTTTACCCGACAGCCGTTTTTGTTTGTTATATATCATTCCAATATTGACTGCGATGATTATGATAATTTAAGAACCGATAAGCCACTGCCATTTACAGCTTTCAGGCAAAATGTACAAATGTAGTTTTGATTTAGTGGAGCATTAGCCAAAGAATAGCATACAGACTATAATTAATTAAAACTTTCACATGGTCCTTCACACCATGATGTTAATGCATTGCATGTGAGGGTTGCTTTTTGCTGTGTTTTTATATTAAGAGGACCAAATCATACATTTTGTGGCAGAAGGTGTTTGTCTGGTCTTTCTGAGTTGAGAAGCACTCCAGATGAGCTTAAAGTACAGTTGTTTATTGGCCAGAGGACTCTGGAGTTAGATTTCAGTTTCATTTCTGTTACTATAAATTAGGCGTGTTTGCACAGAGCTGTGCACTGCACTGTGATGGTTGTCAGTACCCTCACCTGTTCAAATGCAAATGCTTGAATAGTAAAGTTTACCTACATAACTAGTATTAGGACTGTAACCTGCAACTTAGTGAGGCATTCCACAGAGCTAACCTTAGAGCAGCTAGTCTGCATGTCTAACAGCACTAATACCATAACTTAGTATGGCCTATCTCTAGTCCTTAATCCTAAAGACCACACACTAGGAGACCTCTGTATAACCCAGTACTCAAACCATAATAGTCTACCCTAATCTAGGTCCAGACAACATGAATATGCAATTTTGAAATGTCTCTGGAGCCATCTTGGTAGATATGGGCATCCTGAGACAATTAAACAATTGTCATGAACAAAAATGAGAACTGTGGTAAAGTGGAGCAAACAGCAAAAAACAAAATAGATAAACCAAAAGTAAAAGCGTGCTTCACAACGTTTGAGAATAAATTATTTATTGTAAAACAAAGCTTTTGGACCAAGAGGTCTTTCTTCAGTGTTATAAACATGTATAAGCACAACAGTCATCTTATACCAATTTAAAAATATCACATGACACAACATATCCTATAGAAAAAATAAAACAATTATTCAGTCAGTACTATCTAACCTTCTACTGCTTAGATTTTAGTATTGGTTTTAAACTACCCTGTTTGTTTATACCAGGAAGTTTATGAAGCAATTGTCTCATGGTTATAGACAACCTTTTGGTCCTTAAAGAAACTTAACACACTATGCAAAATATATACATACACAACTTCTTTGGAGGCAAATATCTTGGTTACAAACAAGGTTTGTCAAGAACACACACACATGCACACACGCACACAAGCACTCTTACATACATTGCATCCACCACACATAGGATCTAACTCACACATAGGCAGTCTTATGCTGAGAGATTAAAAAGTAATCTTCCCAAACCTCAAAGACCTCAATCATAAAAAAAGGCAATGCGTGTCCTCAGCAATCTCTAAAGTACATACCAAAAGCATATGTCTATACCTAATTGAGACCCAATAATGAAGCCCATATAACAAGAAAACACTTTACTCAGGACTCTTGTCATTGGGGACTCAATTAAATGACACACTGATGCTTCATCCACCAGACTGGACAAGGACAGGATAATGGTTAGTTGCTTATTTGAAACCAGGATCCACCAGGTTATGCACACACTCAAGTGAATGCACCACAGGTACCACTATGATTCTGTCATATTCCATATGGGAGTAAAAGACATGAGACATGCCTCTTTGGACTGCACGTAGAGAGACATTATGCCTTTCACTGAATATTTGTTTCCTAGAGGTGGGTACTGTGAATTGAGCAGCATTCTACATTCACCAAGGATGATGCCACAGTGTGAACAAAAAATGGTTGAATTTAACAATTGACTTAATTTCTGATGTCATTCCAGTGGGATTCAATATTTCTCAGCATGGAAGACACATTGCTTTACCAAGGATGGTCAGCACTTGTCCACCCAGAGTTCCAGGATACTAGCTAAAACTTTACCCAACCCCTTACAGCTTTTTTTAGGGATTGACAAATAGACAAACTACCAACTTAGCAAATAAAACCCAAAGGAATCTAAAGGTGTTACTGTTCAATTTTAGGAGTCTTAACAAGAGTCTCCACACCCTACAAGCTCTTCTCACTCTGTAGAATATAGACATCTCTGCCATTACAAAGACATGGTTTAAAGCCACATAAAGTATTTCAGCAGTGCAAGGCTTCTGTGCCTTTCACGCATTTAGACCATCAGCCACACAGATACGGACTAAAGTTGATGGTGCCTTAATCTATATTAGCTACAAGTATACTGCTAAGTGGTTAAAAAAGGATGATGCCCTGGAGTACATCTACATGCAAATCACCAAAGATAAAGTCACTTTCCATATATTAGGAAGCTATAGGTCACAATCTATGCACCAAGAATCCCATAACTCATACCTAGACCTGCTGGAGGCATTCACCATTCAACCAAATATCCTATTCATGGGAAACTTCAACTATCTTTCTATAGACTGAAAAAATATACACTGCCTCCAACTTGCATGCACAAAGTTTCCTAGACTTTAGTAACACAAATACCCTTGACTAGATAGTGCACCCTCCAATCAGAAGTTAAAACATATTGGACCTAGGACTCACCAATGTGGGAGAGCACTACATTACCTCCTGCATCACATCTTCACTGTTGAAATGGGATCACAAAGCTGCCTCCTTTGAAATAAAGGGCCAAAAGCTTGAAAGCGCTTATCCTGTTGGCTTTTTTTATTTCATTTTTAATAGTTTATGCTTTTTACAGTTGTGGTTTGAGGAGGTTTTGTCTATACATTGGAATAAAAATCAGCTTGCTCATTCCAGTAAAACCTGTAGCAAATAGGAACTTTTCTAAAGTAAACTACATCCTAAGAATTGCTGCATAGATGTTTCTATACTTACCAGATGTAAGCCCATATCAACCCCCCAGATCAAACTGCACTGGAGGATTCCTAACCTTAACATGGTATATAAAGAATAGAAAAAGTCATGGCTAAAATCAGGAAGATCAACTTTCATAATGACAAGAGCTCATTAATTAAATTAAACAGGAAATTAAGAGAACTAATTAAATGCAGCAAGGCTAATTACAAGGTCAGGATAGCCTCTCAGGTTAAAGACAGCCACAAGAACTTAACAGCTATGTCCAAATGCTTAACTGGTGGGAAATGGCACCACCTTCACCTAGCAGACTGACATAGCAAATATAATGGCTCACTAATTCAGCCCTAACTTCACCCCCATGTCACCCTGCCAACTTCCATGAAATCCCTACTACAGGGACCAAGTCATGGTGGTGCTTACTAAGCCCAAAACATAGCCTTAATGGGCACAGCCAATATCCTCGCTTGTCACATAAAAAGCTTGAAACATGACCTATCAGGACCAGTTGAGGCATGTTTCAACTACAGCCTCAGAACAGGCTATGTACCACATGAATGGAGGACTGCAATGGTTATCCTTCTTCACAAGAGTAGACCATCAACTTAACCGAGAAACTAGAGACCCATTACTCTGACTAAACTAATATGCAAAGCCATGAAACAAATTATCACAAAATTGTTCAACAAAGACATTCACAACATATACATACTGTACCCACCCCTGTTTTGTTTTGTCAAATAAAGATCATGCATACTGTGAAGACTGGTAGAGATGGGTGAAGGCTGCCAGCCCAGCCAGATATACTTGTGCAAATAATTCTATCATTTGTAAATATGAATGTTGAACTACAAGCTTGTGTTTTTAAATGAAAGAATATGCTGTGAAATATTGAACTTAAAACAATGTGGCAAAATTGCCCTCTGCTTTAAAGAAAGCTAAGTCAAGCCTTTCTTCTTGCTCCTTTGAAATTAAAATTATTTCATGGCTGCCTTTGATGTTTACAATTCGGCTCCGGCCAGGCTAGATGAAGGCTTCCTGCCTATTGTTTTAAGGCTAAAGTTAATGACCAGAATTTACATGTGGAATGTCCTTTATTGCTCTAAGTGTAAAAGAATGTAAATGCAGTTTCTGTCAGCATGGGAACACCAGGAAAGTGTGAAATAATGTAAAGTTTTCTCAGAACTGCAGTTTCAATTTAAACAGATAGAACCGAAGGCATTAATTTTATTTAATTATTAAAAAAATAAAAAAATAATAAAAATAAACAATTTAAACAGATAGAACCGAAGGCATTAAGCATTGTTTGTCTTGAACATCCAACTCAGCACTGCCTTATGCTCTCTTTATGTAAGTTATCTTAGACTTGTGTTTTCTTGTAGCGATATCTAGAACTAGAAAGTTTAGACTAAGTGTTTTTCTGTGAAGTCAGAACTGTACTACTGATTTGTTTTAAGTATTTCTGTGTGACCTCTGAACTCTTGACTACAACTGACTTTGTAGAATAAAGTATTGTCTTGTGGTTTTAATTATTTATTATTAAATATTTTAAAACCTTTTAACTGTGGCTGGTTTGTGTGGAGATATGTCAAGCTGTAGAGTACATTGCATGTATATAAGGATCCTGTACCAACTCACTCTAATAAGCCTTGAGACTGTTTAGTCACATCTACCAATTGGATAATAATATTGCACAATAATAATTGGACACCCTTTTAAGGGCCTTTGAGTAGCTGATAAATATTAGCTGGCTGGTGGCAGTAATTATTACCATATATTCTGGGTAATAGGGGCACAGCTGGAGAACCTGTGCCAGCCTTCCCCAGGAGTGTCTGTGTGGTTGTATAAACTTATCTCAAAGTGTGTGTGTCAGCTACTTAGGCAGAGACACAAAGCACTGGTTGGACAGAGAGGGTGCTGGAGATTTTAGCTTGCGCAGCTAGGCTGAGATCTGGACCCTATAGCTGTGCCAGTGGGAAATCTTATTGGGGATCTGGAGAGCAAGGGAGTGACTAGCCCTGGACTGATTGTGATCTCTGTGTGCTCTTAAGGGAAATTGCACTTTACTGTCTGTATTTATTATCCTTTCCTCGTATATGAGACACCCTCTCTGGTGTTAGTGTTGAGGATTGAGGCTCCTTGATTGCTGTGCCAGGGCACGGGCGTCACACCTACTTAACCTGGAAGACATCATTGAGACAATGGATGAGAGGAGAATGGTGCATGTCACCTACCTAGTTCTGGCTAAGATTTTTGATGCAATAACCTGCTTGGATATTGTTAACAAACTCACCAAACTAGACATAAAGCCATACATAACTTGCTCAATTGCCATCTAGCTCACACATAAGGGCCCAAGTAGTCAGGATTGCTAAGACCACTTCCACCAAGAGACTGGTCACCAGCAGAGTACCTCACAGCTCACTGCTGCGCCCACTCCTGTTTAGCATCATATTTCTTCATACTCAAGGCAAATGTCAAGGGCCTTTGGCTCATGAAGTTTGCAGATGACAGCAAATTGGGAGCCATCATTGATTTCCCCTATGACACTAATATGCTGCAAATGGGTCTAACACAGACAAATGACTGGTGCCAAAGCCACAGATTAAAACTAAATTCCAAGAAGTGCATTATTAGTTCCCTTTGGGAAAATATCCACTCAGGCTAATTACTCCATTAATAAGACATCCCTGAGAGCTGACTCAGTGGTTAGGGATCTGTGAACATATGCAGAGAGTAATCTGGCCTTTGACCAACACATAACCAAGGTAGTAAAGACATAATTCACCCAACTTGTAAGTAAGGTTATCACATCTAGATCCAAGAAAGTTAAACTACCACTTTACTCTGCCCTTACCAAACATATCATTGATTACAGTGCCCCCTTCAGCATGTACCTGGCCAGGCATATGCAACAGTTGGAATATCCACAGAGGTTTCTCACCAAGAAAATCCAGAGTATTACCACAGTGTCTTATACAGATCTCCTTAAATCATTATCTCTATAGTCAGATTCCTACATGTCATTAACAGGTTATCTATGACTTGCACACTAGGCATCCTCAGATCCAACCCTGATGGACCTTTTGCACATCCTCAAAATAAATAGCACTAGAATCTCTAAATCCAAGGATTTAAACTTTCCTTGCAACATAAATAGAATGCAATAGTGAGACAGATGTGTCCCAAATGATTTCAATGCTCTGCAGTAGGCTGCCCACCCATGGGAAACAGTGTCCATTCCTATCCCCTTTCGAATGCAACCTTGACCATTTGATGGGTAATTTAAAATGTTTTATTGGTCTGGCCCCATGTCTCCATCTCCCTGATAGAGGCTGACAATAAATATTCCATAACTAACATACCCACCCCCAACTAAACCTTTACCATCCTCCTAACATACCCCTCCAAACAGTCACCATAGTTTTAGAAAGGCCCCGTGGTTATTAGCCTAGTATATACCTATGAACCTATGAACCTGTGACTTTTGTCTACATCCTGCATTGTACTAGTTCATGTTAGCTAGCTATAGATGGCATGCTAACCAGTAGGATAGCCAGGGTAGGGCAAGAGTGACAACTGACCCAGGTGCAAAGTGTTGAAGGAGCACAATCAGTTGATCCTGATCTCTAATGCAATACTGGCTTTTAAAAGCCAGAATTTTATTTACAGTGAAACCTGAGTGGCACCGCACTCTGTGTGTGGTCTAAATAGTAGCAACGGTTTGCTACTGTTCAAAAGTAAAAAAAAAATCTCTTCTGTTTTTTTTATTTATTTTTTTTTTTATTTAAACCTGAGCACTGTAGTGGTCTGCTTAGGCAGAGTATAAACCATAGGAACTGTTTGTTATATGTATTGAAGCAGTTTGTTACAGTTTATAATGAGTTTTTTTTTTTAAACCAAAACATGAATGCCTAATGTTCTGTGCAGCTGGGGTATAAACTATAGCAACTGTTTGCTACATTTGTAGTAATCGGTTTTCTACAGTTTAAAATATGAAATTAGATTTCTTTTATGTTTTATGTTCTATGTTCAAGGAGTGTTGACCATAGAAATGGGACCTGCAGTTGCAGGAGTGAGAGAGCACATTATGCATCTGGCCACTGGTTGGTGTGCCCATAGAAAGAACATCCAATCTGTTTTTGTTCTTCACTTGAAGAGCCGAGACGGTGGGGCACTGATTCATGGTACCAGCACAGGACAATGCTTAAGACAGCTACACCTCTGATGCTAACCGTATATGGCATTTTATAGAGTTTTGTGGAACATCTGTTTAAGAACCTATCTCTATTTATTTTGCAGGAATTACAATTAGTGTGAACTGTTATCATTTCTGGTAATATAGGCAAGCAGACCATTTTGTCCAGGGACATCTTCAAGGTGGGGGTTAGTTAGAGTTGCAGGATTTGGGAGAATAGGGGCAGGATACGGTTAAATAGGAATGGATGGGGTTTGGGAGGTAATGAGGTAGGGGTAGGGAAGGGCTTAAAGGATGTTAGGCAAGTGTAACTGGATTAGGAGTCACATTTTGGCGTGAACTTGCTACATGCAGGTCCTGATGATCGGTGTGTTCCTTGGGCAGGTAGGCCTTGATTTGGTCGTGGGGATAAGGAGGTGAGTACCTGGGTATAGGGTATGGTTACATGTATGCAGGTTAAAGTTGACGTCTTAAGTATAGGGACTAGTTTTTTTTTTAAGGCAATGGCATCAGTGGCTTGGATGTGTTTTTCTGCCTTCACTAAGGAGATTTGTGGTGTATGGTAGAAAGCACATGGGGGTGGGCATGTTTCTTGGCCCATATGCAGTGCACATCCGTTTGGTTTTGGTGGTTGGGTGTGTTAGTGGTGTGGTGGTTTATGCGAGGGGCTGTGATGGTGGGGGAAGGGGATTGGTCCGATAGCTTTAAAAAAAAAAATGGCTCCGAGGAAGTTTTTGTCAGCTAGGTGGAGGTTAGAGGCAGTATAGGTGTTTGCCGCCCTTTTCTGGCAGTGCTCCTGATTTCTCCATGTGGGGAGTAGCCTTTGTGGTGCTTTTCAGCTCGGCCTTACAGGGCTTTCGCGGGCTTGGAGATATGGTGAGCACATGTGCTGGATTTTCCTTTTGACCGTCCTCAGCCCCTATCACCATGAGGTGCTTCAGTCAGGTATTGATTTGCTACACTATATTTTCCTTTGCAAGCGGCCAGTTAGTGCATGAGATTTTCAAGTGTGTTTTAGGAGTAATGAGCTGGTATATACTTATATTTTAATAATGACTACTCATGTGTCTATTTTTAGTAACTTTATAATAGTTACAGTTTAATTTATAGTTTAATGGTTAACTTATAAATGTAAGAATTGTTTATTTAAATTTAAAACTTGTCCATCTTCAAAGTGCGTACTTAAAATATTGGAGGCCTTTCTCAGCAGAATTGTTGCGACGCAATATAATTTTGTGCAATACGCAAATGTATTTTTTCTCTGATTTCTGGGGGGAGTTCCTTCTCATTTTGCATGTTTCTCAATAGCAGCATGTCGCAGTGCTGAATTCATTGGTTGTTGCCAACTAAATATAGTTTCCTGGGATCAAAAAAAAAAAACTGCATTTGAGCATGCGTATGGCCAGAGTAATGTTTGTGGGGGAGCTCTTGTTGCATGATCTCTTGTTGGCAACAAGAATAAAAAAAGTACATTGACAAGGTTAAGAACTTGTTGGTACTGTAATGATTACAGTCACAGCTCCGTGACTGTGGAGTTAATGTTTGATACAGCAAAAAATAAATGTTTATTAAACAGTACCTCACATGAGGCTCAGTAGCGAACCCTGCCCTAACCACGCCTTTAGGCTGACAATTCTTGGCGGCTTGTCATATCTGCTGCATATTCATTTCTGTGGCAAAATGAATATTGATGTGTCATATCCATGCCATTCACTTACCTGTCAGGCCCCTTCTTTTATGGATTGTGTTAAGCCCCGCAGGTCATGAACAGCAGCTAGCTAAAGTAAAATGCATCAACACACTTATTTAAATTAAATGCCCCTTTGGATTGTAAACATCATTTCACAATGATCCTCATAAAATCTGTGGTTTTCTGGCAGATCACTGGGATGATTTGAGGACAGAAGTCACCAAGTAATGATGTACATTTCAGTTTCAAACATATCTTTCAGAGAATGTATGTTGAAACAAATCCTGTTACACTAGCAACGTCATAGGCTTACAAGAGTAATACCTAATTTTGTGGGTTAGGTCTAGGAGTGCAGATGGGTTAAAGTTTTGCATTTTCCTTTGTACAGGGTGTTTCTCTTGGTGCCTTGCTTGATGTAGTGTCAAAGAGATATAATTCTGGAGGTAAAGTGTGGTTTAGGATTGGCCTGCATTGGTGGTGAGTCCTGTTACTGTAGCGGTCTGTTAAGGGTGTCTATTGTTGGGCTTGTCTTGGGACGAGGCTAGAATAGAGCTCTCAGATTAAGTGTGGATGACTTGGGGTCGGGTAGTTCTGTGAGAGATTGCATGTGGTATTGTTTCACGGGCTTTCCTGGAGTATTCCTAGTAGCATCTTTCATGGGCTTTGATTAGGCAGCATAATGGTTGGCCACTGGTGGGCTCGACTTTTCCATGGGTGTGAGTATCCAAGTACGCATGTCAATTTAACCTGAGGCAGCAGCAAATATTTACGACTGTTATAGTACATGAAAAATAAAATGCTGGTTTCAGTTGGGAAAATTATAGCCAGAAAGTTGGTGATGAAAAGAGATAGTGGAAGAGTTAAGAATAGAGGCATTACAGTCTGAGCAGTAGCGCAAGTGTATGGTATAGAAACACAGAAAGGAGTTAGGAGAGCCTTAGGATCTTGCAGACCGAGGAAGTGAAATGTGACAGAAGAGATGGATGAGGCTAATTGAAGTAGAGGAGGATCGCAGCATTAGGCAGAAGTAAGAATGTGCCGGGTCATACTGTTAGCATTTCAGGAGTGTGGACATTAATGTGAGATAGTCGACACGAATGTGCATGCCTGCAGTGGCAGGAGTGTGCTGTGTGAATTTGTGTCCATGAATGTGTGTTGGGTTATGAAAAGAATATAATTTCTGGATGTCTGCATGTGTGTACCATTCTGAATATCCATGCTACTGTAACCGGTTCTATAAAACTTTTAAGTTTGTAAGAGGACTATTTAAAATATTACCTGATTGTATTTAGTAAGCTGTTGTCAGTTATTATTAGGTTTACTGCATTGTGTTCATTTGTTCCATATTGTGTTGGTTAGTGTGCCTCATTTGGAGAGGGAAGGTTAAGAGTTAGGCCAATGGTTTTACAATATAAGTTAGCTTGGCTTATACAGGGCGCTAAGTGAGGTGGTCTGGAATTGCAAGGTTACCCTGGTTGTGGATATTGATAGGTCCCTTCATGTGTGTGGTTTAGTTTAACATACTCGATGGGTAGTTAAATTTATCTTGGGTATTTCATAAGGTCATTGGAAGCATAGCTTCAGTTATGGCTGCTTTGTCATAGATGTGAGTGGCGGTGGTGCATTCCTTCTCGGGTTGATAGGATAGGTGGTCCTTGAAGATGTCTTGGAATGTGTGTTATGTATTTTGGATAATGTACGTGTCTTTTTTTTCTTGCAGATGGAATCTTGGAACGCTGCGGCTGTAATCTGGAATAGGTGGGTATAAGGTGGAGCCTTCTCTTTACATATTAGCGGGTTTTATTTTGTCTTTTTTTTTTTTTTTATTTTGTAGATGGTGGTGTGACGATTATTAGTTTTGGCAATACACAGTGAATTTGCAGATGATGGAAGCAGTGGAATGTGAGGAGATTACCACAAGTGGGCAACAGTTACTGACGGAAGTAAGTGGATTTGAAAGTTGTTGAGTTTTGGTAGAGGATTTACACCGCTAGTTAGAGAATGATAGGCATTTGAGTTTTTGATCTCAGAGTTAATTGGTTGTACAATTTGTTCTATTACCCATTCAGTATGTTAGTTAATGTTAGAAGTTGTCCATGTTTTGGCATTTGCATTCAATACTGGCATTTGCATTCAATACTAAAAGGGAGCGATGGCCATAGGTAAGAATTGGGTGGTACACAGGAAGGCCGGAGAAGGGCATGTGCTGAGTGATCAGTGGTCAGCATCTTGATTAAATGTCTTTGAAAGGTAATTGATGCTTTATGTGGATTTTGATGGTTGGACTAGTGTATAATGGAACTGGGGATTTTGGTGCTTGAGTGGTGCATAGGTAGTTATGTAAGGAGGTATGTTTGGGTCAAGGTAAGGTAGGACTAGGGGTGTGTCGGTGCAGGTACCAGTGGCTGTTGTCATTGATGGAATAGTGCATAAATGTGCTTGATTGGGGGATTGTAATATAAACACTCAATGTCCTGCAGAAAATTAAAGGTAGTTGATGTTGAGGGGCTGGATGTTCTCTTTGTTGGAGTTGTGTACAAAGGGGTCACAGGGAATTTTATTTTATTCGCTGTTTATCAAGATATGTCAAATGTGGTACGATTTGGGTAGTGTATCGACAAGTAAAGGAGTAGGTTGGAGGCTGTATAAGGCAGGGTTGTGGATCTGTTATGGGGGTCTGGGGGTTTTCTGCAGGTGGGGTGGATGTGCAGTAATTAAAGGCATAGGAAGTCACTAGGTTACTAGTGCTATGGCCCTTAAAGTCAGTTTATCTATATTTGATTTATTTATGGTTATTATACACTTGTATTTGGAGGTAAGGCATTCTGCTGGGGGAGGATAAGGTATATTGAGGGCAAGTTATAGCAGGGTTTGATATTTGCCTAGGAGTAGTTTTGGGTTCTTACTGGTGTGATGAGCAGCACCAATTTCAGGAGTTGGGGTAGTTACTAGGTTAATGGCTCTAAAGTTTTGATGAACTAGACAGCCACATGTAAGTAAGATTCCTTAATCCAGAGTGCATTCCATGTTGCTCTTAGTCAAGAGGGACATGGGTGATTGTTGCCCTTGTCCAAAGGAATATAGGTAGACCTGTGGGGGGAATTTACACTTCAGGTTTGGTAATAGGATATAATAGCATGGCTATGTTTTTTTTTTTTTCTTTGCCTTAATTATGGTTAACAACATTCTTAGGAACTAATTGGTTGGGAAAAGAGTGGTATATTATTTATAGAATAGGCCCCTTTGTAATGCAATCATTTGTTTACTTCGCATGGGTATTAGTTGTATCGTGAATCTGTCAGGTGTGGAGGAAATCTTACAGGTATTTTTGTTAACGCATCTTAAGTTTCACTGGTGTTTTGAATGCGATAGTAAATGCATTTTAAGCAGTTGATGAAGGAGATAAGCCAGTGGTTGTGCATACTGTCATTAAAAAGTCGTGATTATGTGTGGATGAAGTATTTACAGTTTTTCTTTTACAGGTAGGTGGAAGGAAGGTGGCTTTGACAGGCGAGAGAGGGGGTCGAGGTTGATGTCGGTTGATGGAGTTGTGTGAAAAGATGTCACTGTCTTCCAGCAAGGCAGTCACATATGGAATTGTTATATTTTCTTCCCAATAGTTACAATGCAATGGTTTGTCTGCTTGTTTTGGGTGGGGAGCATCAGGAAGGGAAGAAGGAGAAGGAGGAGAAGGAGAAGGAGGAGAAGGGGGAGGAGGAGGAGAAGGAGAAGGAGGAGGAGAAGGAGGAGGAGGAGAAGGATGAGAAAGAGAAGGAAGATGAGGAGAAGAAGACAAAAGAGGATATTGTACCTACTTTAAAGAGATCTCATTGGTATGACAGTATGCAATCGAGTTTAATAACCAAATAGTATGGCTTGTTTTGTTGAGATGCTAGAATGCCATGATGGCTGTTGAGCTGTTTTATTGCTTATAAGGGATAGTTAGTGTGATGGCAGGATTGCTAGACAATGGAATTTTGTGACACTATTTTGGTTATTTTAAGTAGTGAAATGGGGCTGGGATTAGGCATCATGCTTTGCTCTTGTTTCTGTTTAGTTTCAGATGATGGTGGGCTTTGCGTTGGTTGTCCAGTTGAAGGGTAATGATGGGGGAGTCATCAGAATTGTTATTGCTCTGGCATTAAGGAGACCTCATGTGGTTATTACTGGATTGGGTGGTAAATGGGGTTGCAATTTGGTATGATGGCATGTAGTTGACTGCATGGTTTTTATAATGCTCTTGAAGTTTTTGTGGAGCTGCCATTGGTCATGAAGTAAGGATTATTTAGCTCATGTGCAGTGGGTATGCTAGGTTATCTTAAGGTCTGTGTTTACTTTTCAGCGGTTTTGGTAACTGGTTATTTTTGTTATGTGATAGGGTTTTAGGAGATAACTATATCCACCTTGGTCAGTGGGGACAGGGTACACCGAATGATGTTTGGCCGGATGCCTTAATGGTGCTTAGATTGCTGGAAGTGTACTGCAGAGAGGGGGAATAGCCTGGTCAGGCTGGTAGGCAGATAAGAGGGGCAGGCTTGCCCTCTTCTGTTCCCCTTCTGGTGCTGGATGGTCAATTCAATAAGTTGGAAAAGGAAAGTGAGCGGTTACACTGCTTGATAAGTGTATAAGTAAGCGGGTGAAGCTGCTTATTGGATTGATGGTATAATGCAATAAATGGTAATGAAAGTAAGTGGTTATGCTGCTTGATAAGTACCGATAAATGGTAATGGAAGTTAGCGGGTACGCTGCTTCCTAAGTATGTGAGTGGAGGTATGGACGCTGCTTAATTATCAGGATGAGCAGGTTTACGCTGTCCTGTCCTAAGATAATGTTACATGGATGTTATTTCATCTGTGTCATGTTTGGTTGAAATTAATGAATACTGAGTAACATTTATGTTTATGAAAATTTAATAAAGGTCGTCAAATATCATTCAGTGTAATGTGCTTCTTGAAGGGGATCGAGACAAATGAGGTTTGGAACAAACAGACCATTTTGTCCAGGGACATCTTCAAGGTGGGGGAGTTAGTTAGAGTTGCAGGATTTGGGAGGATAAGGGTTAGGATAGGGTTATATAAGAATGGATGAGGTTTGGGAGGAAGGGAGGTAGGAGTAGGGAGGGGTTTAAAGGATGTTAGGCAAGTGTAACTGGATTAGGAGTCACATTTTGGCGTGAACTTGCTACCTGCCCTCACTCCCTCTTTTTATTAGTTGGGATGTGGTTACATTTAGTTGGACAGGGCAGAGAAGGGGGCAGGCTTGCCCTCTACTGTTCCCCCTCTGGTGCTGGATGGTCAACTCAATAAGTTGGAAAAGGAAAGTGAGTGGTTACGCTGCTTGATAAGTACATAGGTAAGTGGAGGAAGCTGCTTATTTGGTTGATGGTATAATGCAATAAATGGTAATGAAAGTAAGTGGTTACGCTGCTTGATAAGTATCAATAAATGGTAACGGATGTAAGCAGGTATGCTGCTTCATAAGTAGGTGAGTGGAGGTATGGACACTGCTTACTAATCAGGATGAGCAGATTTACGCTGTCCTGTCCTAAGATAATGTTACATGGATGTTATTTCATCTGTATCATGTTTGGTTGAAATGAATGAATATTGAGTAACATTTATGTTTATGAAAATTTAATAGAGGTCATTTGGTGTGGGACAACAGACTATTATAAAAAGAGTTTGACTGAAAGATTTCATAACAGACTCAGGTTACTTTGAATTTGAGGCACTGCCAAGGTTTAGTTTCCTGGTAAAGTTCTGTATACTTATTTAGGTTTGAAAGTATAATTTATCCTAACATGGTAGGTACATCAAATACTCCTCACTGAAAATAGTTTTGTCTAAAGTTAAAGGAAAATCTATTCCATAGAAAAGAATGAATGAACTGATTCATACTAATTGGTATCAGACCCTGTTATAATGTAATAGTCTTTTTTTAACTCCTGTAATCGTATGGATCATATCACAATTGGCACTATGCAAGGACATTCCACACAAAATATGATTTTTTTCTTCATTCACTAGTTCCTGACCTTACCAATTAAATGTTAAAGTTTGATATCCTACCTTGTTTGCCGGAACTGCCTCACCACTAATTGAAATATACATTTCACAATAATGCTGTGTAATATTTCTGTCATTTCTTCCCAGGCCTCCCCTGAAAAGAGGCTTCTGCCCTGTTGGACTTTCCCAACCAATGCATGTAATACATGAAATAAATACATAACCTTCTGAAAGGTAGTCTTTCACAAATACTATATACAGGCTCACTGTACTTTCTCTTTCTTTCTAGTTACTCTACACTTTAATTGTTGCTCTTTTCAGTCCATATTATGCTCCTTTGCCCCACTTCATGTGTATAATGTACTAATCCATTAACTATGGCTCTTGAGTTATCTTGAAACCACATGGAAATATTTGGGTCTTAAAATAACATTTTAGAATATTTTTATTTTAGGGAACCAATTAAAAAAAAAAAAAAAAAAAAACAACATTCTCATAATCCAGACACTTGTGTAACTAATCCTCTATTACTAATAATTGTACTAATGAAGTATTTTATCCACAGCTTCACATTAAAATTAATTAATGGGAACCTCCACCTGGAAATACCACTGTATTCCTTTTCATGGTATCTCATTCTTGTCAATAATTTACATTTGTATATCTACTCTGTTATTATGTAAGACAGGCACATGAGATCACTCGCTCTAAGACAGCAATCTCAATGCTTATCACCTGGTCTATGTTCTTTTGACAACTACATCAAGAGGGGTGGATGACTCATTCTGCTGGCTGCTGCAATCCCTTTTTTTTTTTTTTTTTTTTTTGGGGGGGGGGGGGGGGTGGGTAGCGTGGTTATGGTAGCAGTAAGTGAGTGTTGTGAGTTTTAATATAGTGTTTTATATATTTATTTACATTTATTTAGCTTTGATGTGGCATTCATAGTGAATTGTGGAAATGTGGTCAAGGCAGAAGAGAAATTCCCTACTCTTTTTTGAGAACAGAGTGGCATCAGAGGGTTGCTATCAATACTCAATAAAATAACAATAGAGGGACACAAGAAAGCAGCAAATCTTTTACAATAAAAAGCAAATGATGGAGGAACTGGGAGAAAGTGGGACTGAAATATGTTATTTTATTTCTGATAGTGGAGGTATTCATGAAGGGGCACACATGGTCAGTGGAGCAGACAATTCTAAAGATATTTTATCAGTGAGGGCTGTAAGTAACAAAACAGAACTAATGACAGCAAGGACAAATTAGGAGATTAACTGAGACAACATAATGTATGCAACTGCTGTGACAGAAAATAAGATTTTTGTTACAACAGGAACACAGATGAGATAATCAAGGAAGGCATAGTGAGAAAATTACAGTGCTCTAAAAATAACCACTAGTAAGAATAAATACTAAATAAAAAAAGAAGAGACTATTACTAGATTTCATATATTGGACAGTGTAGTTTTGACTTTAAACATTTACATTTAAAACCTACAAGGGCATTAATTCATTCAGGTAATGAATATTTTTTTGAAGTTCTGTATGAATCATTTTTGCTATAAGAAAGATTTATATATGAAAACAAAAACAACAGTTTTATAAGTCATTGGAATGATTATGTGTTTTAAAATAAAAGGATGCAATAAAAAATGAAAATGTTGCTACAGTTTATAATAACAGATTAATGAATTGAAATTAAAATGCAGTTTGAAAGTTTATGTCAAAAGGTACCCAATGATAAAAAAAGTTATGGATAATAGTGAAAGTGTCAATTTAAGAAAATAAAATAGAACATACTTATACTATTATAAAGGTAAATTGAGTGAATGGAAGTATTAGATACTGGGGTTGACTAAAATCCTGCAAGACTGTAGCAAAATAAGGTGCATGTAGTATGGTGAATAAGGGTATTCAAGTGAGAACTTCAAACCTTTTTGTAAGAAATATGGTCCTGATGGTTATTCTGGGTATGATTACCAAGCTTTAAAGGAAGAGAGGGTTGACATTGCAGGAGAAAATGAAGAGGGGAGGGCAAAGAAAGATTCAGAGAATTACTCAAAAAGATGGGCATGGTAAAGAAATACATGATAGAAGTGAGGCAGTGGAAAATTATACTGGGGAGAGGGAGGAAGTCATAGATGAATTAAAAGCAAGTTAAGAAAATTAATGCATTGAAGAAGAATAGACTTAAGGAAAGAAGATTGTCCAAGGTTTGGGTAGACAACAGATGTTCAGTTTAGAAATCACAGAAGGAAAAAATGGATGAGTAGAGACAGGGTCTGAGAAGTCAGTAGGTGGGTAGGATAAAGGCAAGGAAATTAAAATATAAAAAATATAAAAAATAAGAGAGATCTATAAAAGAAAAATGTTGGTGTTAACATGATGAAGCCAATGCGATTCATCATGGTGCACATACATATGCAAATGTTGAGGATAAGAAAGTGATGTCTGAAGAACAGAAGAAGTGCATTTTACTAAATATGTCTATTATATTTACTGGGATCTGAACTGTAGTCTGGGGCAAGAAAAAAGGTAAGGTAACTCAGGATGTTACAAAAATGAAGAATACAATGAGAAATGGGAAATTAAAGTTATGAATGTATAGGAAGTTCACATGTGAGGAAATCTGAGAACAGAAAAAGATTTTATATTATATCCAAAGGACTTACAGGAGGAAAAAGGTCATGTTAATAAAGCAGGATTTCCAGATCATAATTTGCTATGGGTAGGAGTGGTTAGAAATGAAGAATTCAATTAGCAGAGGAGGAGGTTACAGAAAGTAGTGAGATAAACAGTGATGAAAGGCGGGATGAGACAGAAAAGAATAAATTTATGGGAACATTATCTTTGCATGAGACAATGTTGCAGTGATTGGCCAACTTGTTGGGTAGAATATAAAAAAAAAAAAATCAGTCTACTTCAGTAGACTGAAATCTCACTTAGTTGACTTTTAAAATACAGAGACAAAAAGGCAGACAATCCAAAACACTGATGACCTGGAACACAGACTTTCCACTCCAGGTAAGTAAATGCTTGGCCAATCTGAAAAACAAATTAAAACTGCAACAAAGTAAACTCACCCACACCCCCAAATTCTAAGATCACACTACCGCGGGGGTAAGGGGCAAAGTTCAACATGGTCAAGTGGTTACTTACCTGGAGTGAAATGTCCGTGTTTCAGGATGTCGGAATTATGGATTTTCGGCTTTGTCGTCTTTGCATTTTAAAACTCGGGTAAGTTAGATTTCTGTCTACTGAAGTAGACCAAAAAATATATATCAGAAACATATTAATATTGAATAGTATTGTTGCCTCACAGCAAGAGGCTCCCCGGTTCGATTCTCAGCTGGGGTGCCTTCTGTGTGGAGTCTGCATGTCCTCCCTGTGTTCACATGGGTTTCCTCCAGGTGCTCCAGTTTCCTCCCACATACCAAGGACATGCAGTAGATGGACTAGACACTCTAAACTGGCCATCAGTGTGAGTGTATGTGAGAGTGCACTGTGGAAGAAATGCAGCAGCAGGTGCTGCCACCCGCCAGTCTATACTTTGGGTTTAGATGACTGTCACTGTTTGAGGTGGCATCCCAACCTCATATGCCAAAATGGAAAAAGGGGTTATGGATGGATAATAATGTTTAATGGGAAGAGAGAAGGAGGAAAAAAGGTACAGTATAAGGGTCTACAAGAAAAGTGTGAGAGTTTGTTAGAGGAAAGTAGTGAGGAATTTTATAATGCAGAAAAAAGTAAAGTGAGTGTAGCAGAGAAAGGGTGATCACATCTAAGCAACATTTCTTTTTAATAAAAATTACAGGAAATGTGTCACTCTAATAAATATAAGTTAAATGAGTGGATGAATGAAGGAAAGTGGTTGACGGGAAGAGGTATTAAGCACTGGGCAGGTTACGGAGATTGTTGAGATGTGTATATAATGAACAGAACGGTATGTAGGGAAGTAGATAGTAAGAAAAATACAAAATGATTTTGTAGAGAGGTTGAAAACAAGTAAATTGAGACATGAACCAGATTCTGTAATATAGTACAGTAAGAAGAATTCAGTACCAGCACGTAATGAACTACATTATATATTTTATAAACAGATATAGAAAGAAGAGAAGACAAAGAAAGGGGGTTGGAAATATTGAATGAATGTATGTACAAGGTTATGAAAGCCTAAATTTGTAGTGGGGTAACATTTATATGGAAAGTGGAAATAATGGAGTTCTACAATTGGAGGCCAATAAAACTAGGTGACACAAAAAATAACTTATTTGTGATAATTCAGAAAAGGTTACAGAATGTGACAGAAAAGGTAGTGTGAGGTGGTGTGTGGTGTGTTTGGCATGAAGAATAGGAAGGCGTGTGAGATGTAAACTATGGCCGAAGAAGGAGTGATTTGTACAATAAAAGATAAGAAGGAGAGAATGGTTTCACATGATATTCATAGGTTCATAGGTTCATACTAGGCTATCTGCCCTGGGGCAATTAGAAGCCTAGCCCGATTTTGTTTGGCTTACACCACCCATTGATTTGAGTATACGGTGCCCTTTTTAAGGTTTAGTTTGCTGTGCCTCTAACTAATAATGACACAGAAGTAATCCCCGGGACAAACCTACGATTACCCATCCACTCATCAAGATTCTTCTTGAAGAGATTCACTGAGGTGCTCTGCCTAACATGAACTGGAATTCTGTTCCAGAGCGAAGGGAGCCTCTGGTTTATGAATCTGTCCCTCCAGCAAGTTCTATTTATTTCAGTGCTGAGGTTCAAGTCCCTCGAGCATGTGGCACTAAGGATTTAGATTTACTGAGGTGGAGCATGTCCATTAATTTTGGATTGGACATAGCTTTATATGTCAGGCATAGATCGCCTCGAAGTAGGCGGTATGCAACTGAGTAGAGCTGGAGTTTTTCTAACTGAGCAGCATATGGCATCTGTTTGAGTCCCTTGATCCTCTTGTTGAGGTACTTTTGGGGTCTTTCTAATTGCTGCAGGTGTCGGGTAAAGTACATCCCAAAAGGGGCATTGTATTCTATGATGGGCCTGATGAAGGATGAATAAAGGGGCACGATTACCTCTCTTGATCTAAATGTGAATCCTTTCATGATGAGGTGGGCTATGTAAAAGGTCTTTCTAACCACTTTGGCAATGTGGTTGTCAAAGGAGAGATTGCTATCAACTTGGGTCCCCAGATCCCTAATTACTTTCTCTGTACTTAATGGGTTACCGTCTATGTGGTAATTTGTGGGCACATTGTTTTTGCCAAAGGGTATAACTATACACTTTTTGGCATTTAGCTTTAGACCATGGCTCTGGCACCAGTTATCCATCTCTGTGAGACTTTTTTGAAGGATGTTTGTGTCAGCTGGAGAGTTGATTATGGTGCCTAGTTTGCAGTCGTCTGCGAACTTGGTGAGCCATAGTCCTCTCACATTGGCCTGAACCTCTGAAAGGTATATACTAAACAAGAGCGGTCCCAGGACAGAACCTTGTGGGATGCCACTTGTGACCGGTTTCGAGTGTGACATGGCTCCAGCAACTCTCACTCTATGGGTTCTGTCTTTGAGCCAGTTTGCGACCCATCTTGTGACATAGGGGTTTATATTTAAGCTGGATAGCTTATCTATGATGCCCGAGTGGGGTATTGTGTCAAATGCCTTTGCTAGGTCCAGATAGGCTGTGAGGACTACCTTCCCTTCATCTATGGCTTTGGTGACTGTTTCGAAGAAGTCAACCAGGTTCAAAAGGCAGGATCTGCCCTTGACGAAGCCGAACTGGGTAGGATCTAGTGTCTGTAGGTCCACAATGTCTTTGTTTATGAGCTCCATGATTATCCTCTCCATAGCCTTGCAGACTAAGCTAGTCAGGCTTATGGGATGATAGTTTCCAGGGTCCGTGGAGGTTCCACCTTTGTGGAGTGGGATCACTGTTGCAGTACGCCATTCTGTGGGCACATATCCTGTAGTGAGGCTGAGATTGTACAGCGGTTTTATTTGAGGGATTAGTTCTTCTTGGAGTTAATGTAGGAAGCAACCCGGGACGCCATCTGGTCCCATGGAAGCAGCGTTTTTTGCTTTGGAGAGGGCAGCCTTCACCTGAGCATTAGAGATGTTTGGGAGGCAGCCCTCTGCCAGTATAGATACTTGCTCTTTTTTTGGGGGGGGTGGAGAAGTTTGCACTGAACCTGTCTGCCAGGATATTGGTGATGTCTGTGGGTTCAGTGTCATTTTTGTCATTTAGAATCAACTCAGAACAAGTCTGGGAGTTGTATCCCAGGTACCTAACATAACTGAAAAAAGCCTTATGATTGTCTTTAGTGTCCTGAGCAATTTTTCTCTCGAAGCTGGCCTTGGAGGATTTTATGAGGGATCGTAATTTTTTGCTAGTACTGATCAGGGATGCCCTTCCCTATTAGGGATTTTGCTCTATCATGTAGTATCTTCCTCCTTCTGTTGTACAGTTTATTTATGGCTAGGGTCAACCAGACTGGACGTCTGCCTTTGGATGTTTGGGTTTTGGTTTTGTTTGGGATAGCATGATCCATGCATTCCTGGAGATGTCCGTAGAATGTGTTTATATAGGATTCTGCAGTTTGGGCCATAGTTTCCACTAGCCCTGGGGCCTTGAAGGATTCCACTTCAGTTTTGAGAAGTGAGAGGTTCACTTTTGAGAAGTTTTTCACTGTGGTTTTCTGGGCTGGGGGTGGGGTCGGGATGTGGACATCCAGTGAAATTAATTTATGGTCTGGTCTTACCAATGAGGGATATACTTCAGGTGTGGAGCATAGAGTCCCCATGTTGGTAATGATCAGGTCTAGTATGTTATCCCCTCTTGTGGGAGTGGTGACTAGTTGTTCCATAGCATTTGAGTTTATAATTTCCAGGAACCTTTGGGCTAAGGTGCTGGGGCTTGAGTAGTGCTCCCAGTCTGTGTTTGGGTAGTTGAAGTCGCCCAATATAATGGTGTTCGGAGAGATCTTCATGATCTCCAATGTTTTCAGGAAAGCTGATTGGGATTCCTGACTTTGAGAGGGTGGTCTGTAGGATGCTATAAACTGAAAAGCAGTCTTGCCCACTGTTAGTTGCACATGGATGGTCTCTGATACTTCATGCAATGCCACTAACCTGGAGGTGTGGATATCCTTGATAAATATGGACACTCCCCCTCCTTTTGTGGTTCGGTCCCAGTTTTGGGGCCGAAAAGCATGATATGAGGTATAACCTGGCAGTGCTGAGGTGCTCGCTGGAGCCTTGAACCAGGTTTCTGTCACTGCACAGATATCGATGTTCTCCATACTGAGGAGAGCTTCGAGTGCCTGCATCTTGAGGTTAAGACTTCTGGCGTTTAGCAGCATTACCCTTAGTTTTTTGTTTCTTGCGCTGTCGATGGAGGTGGGTTTGACTTTTGAGCCTTGCCTAAAAAAGGCACTATGGGGGTGGCAAGAGCCTTTGCCAATATCCGAAAGCCCAGTGGTGACAGGTGCAAGCCGTCCCTAGCGAAGCAACGTGGCTTGTCGAGCATGTCATCCTAGGCTGACAGACACTGGATCCCCTTAGAAAGACACCAACATTTTAGCCAATTATTAAAATTGATCATTTTGTCTTTGTACTGTGGCATCATTCTAGGTGAGGGTAAGATGCTGCTCAAGGTCAGGGTCATACCGGCCTGGGCTACATGATCAAAGAGCTCCTCTATGTCTCTTTTCATGTAGTCCAGGGAGGTACGTCTCAGGTCATTCACACCAGCATGTACAATGACTGAGTCATATTTGTATTTGCTTTGGAGTGACCTGAGTGCTTGCGTTATGTGGCGGATCCTAGTGCCTGACAGGCAGCTCACTGTGACCTTCTCTTTATTCAGCCTGGTGAGAGGATCGTCAGTGTGTCTGACAACAGAGTCACCTATTACAAGAGTATCAGGTGTGTTATTCAGCCTTAAGGGCTGTGGCTGCTTGGCACACTGTCTTTGTGGGCTATGTGTTGTATGTGTTTTGTTTTGGAGTAGCGTTTGCTTGGATGTCTGCTTTGGAGGTCTCTGTTGCTTAGGTAGATTTTTATTTAGAGCCTCCGGGTATGTTTTTCTGTATTTATGTGTTTGGTTCGCTGATGTGGTGGGACTATGTGATACTGGAATTGTGTTGTGTGAGGTTACCTTCTCCTCCTGACTGGTTTCACCAGTTTTGAGATGAGAGAGCTCAGCCTCTAGTTTGGCTATATGGTTGCATCTCTCACATATATTTGAACCTGTTTGGAGGAGGAGAGGGTTTGTCCGTGTACATGAGACAGTTGTAACATTGCCTCAAAATTCCCAGATTCACCAGCTGGACTGGAGAGGAAACCATTGACTGACCTTTGGACATGCTAGAGTAATATAGGGAAACTGAATTAAGATGGACCAATAGGGGACAAGGTAATCGTAGAGAGTATAAGAGTAAGTAGTGCTTATGGTTTAATAGTGCTAACTTGTACGATTACTTATTTGGACCAGTGAAGGGCCTTAGAATGAGAATATGGTGTTTAAATTGAGAGATAGAGCAGTTCTAAGGGAAAAAGTGAAGAGCAGACTTTGTGGAGCCAGGAATAGTTTAAACCCAATTAGGCGGTGCTGCCCGTTGTTGCGCTATGCACAAAAACGGGCAAAACCGCGCAAAAGAGGGAATTAAGAGAGGAAGATGAAGGAGTTAGGAATTGACCCAAAATGGCCAATAAAACTACAGTTTCAAGTCAGTAACCACTCCCACAGGGGCAGGCAGGCTGCTCAATGTTTATCACTGCCACTGATGAACAGAGAGACTTCCCTTTAGCCCAAGAAAAAAATGGCCTCCAAGAAACTTACAAACAGTTCAGAACAGCAAGCCTGTAACTGAACTTTTTTAAATCTCAGAAAAGTGGGAAAAAAGCAAGATCTTTTTGTTTTTTTGTTTTTTCAGAGATAGCAGAGGTTCACAAGTATCAACAAGTTATAACAGTGCAGTAAATGACCCCACACTTGAGTGTTAGGCCAGAGACAGATAAAATGCAAGTCTTTTAAAAATAAGTGCAAACAGGAAATTGAGTAAACAGCTCTAGGTTGTGCTCTAAATACAGTTACTAATGCAGAAATCAAGTTTAACAAGCCAGAAAATGCTCAAAGTAGGCGGCTATGCAGAAAAACTTAGCAAATAATCTGAAGAAAAATACATAAAATCTCAAAAGTGGCTCCTTTCTTCTCTCGGCGTTTTCTCCTCTTGGTGGGTGCTTCACCAAAAGCCAACAAGTCTGAAAAGACGCCAAAACCACGAGGCAATCGGGATTTAAGAGAGGAAGATCAAGTCACAGGGAGGTGTTAGGGATTTTGGCAAAATATAGAATTGGAAGAAAATCAATTAATGTTATACAGGCAATGTGTGAGATGTTATGGGTGTTGGCAAAGGTAAATGCAAATATAGGGAGGAGGGCAAAAATAAGTGGAGTTGTAAAATGTATATGCCAATTAAGCATGTGCCATAGAATTCAGAGAGATGCTTTCTTCTCCAGATAATTTAGTAATGAAGGTTACTCAATTAAGGTGTCAACAGGTATCTCCAATTCAGATACTAGGTAAAGACACATAGAAGAATACCTCATTAGCAGATAATTATCAGGTCTGTGAACTGAGCAAAACAATAGGGCTCTCCTTAGCAGCCTAATCAGAAAAGCACACCTTACATGCACACTCACACACATTCTGATACCCAAGCGTAGGCATGCACATTAGAGTGCACACACACACACACACACACACACACACATACATACCCACACACCCACACACCCACACCCCCACACACACACACACACGCATACCCCCACACAAATACACACGCATACCCCCACACACATACACACGCACAGCCCCACACACACACACACACACACACACACACACACACACACACACACACACACACACACACACACACACACACACACACACACACACACACACACACACACACACACACACACACACACACACACACACACACACATGCCCACACACACACACATGCCCACACACACACATGCCCACACACACACACACACACACACACATGCCCACACACACATACACACACACACACACATGCCCACACACACACACACACACACATGCCACACACACACACGCCACATGCCACACACGCCACATGCCACACACACACACACACACACACACACACACACACACACACACACACATACACACACACACATACCCACACCCACACACACACACATACACACACACACATACCCACAAACACCCACACACATACATACCCAACACACACACACACACATGCACACATACCCACACACATGCACACACACGCACAAATACCCATACACACACACATACCCAGACACACACATGCCCAAACACACGCACACATGCCCACACATACCCACACACACACATACCCACACATACATACCCACACACACTTACCACACACACACACACACACACACACACACACATACACACACACCACACACACACCACACACCACACACACACACTCACACACACCCACACACACACCCACACACACACCCACGCCCACCCACCCCCACCCACACACAAGCAGACACACACGCTTACACACACATGCGCTTACACACACACGCACACACTTACACACATGCACACTCTTACACACACACACACATGCTTACACACACAAACGTACATGCTTACACACACACACGTACATGCTTACACACACACACACACACACACACACACACACACACACACACACACACGAATACATACCCAATCATCCCAGAACTAATCTAAACATACTTAAGAAACCACCTCACATCCATGCGCAGAAAAAGATACTCCAACAAACACACACACACACACACACACACACACACACACACACACACACACACACACACACACACACACACACAAGCATACATATCCATCCATATACCCTCATTTATCTCAGAGACATGCAAATAAACATGTGCGCACATACATACACAGACATAGGTACATACAGGTATACATACACACACATACACACACACAAAGCTTTGTTCTATTTACCTTTAGTAATAGTAGGAACAGTGACAACTTTTTTAGAAATGAATGGGTGAACACTGAGCTATTCTAAATCTACCACCATTTTCACTAGAAAGCAAACGGCTAACTAGCATTAGCTATTCACTTGGACTTCTGCCTTAGCTTGCGGCTTCCCCAGTGAGACAACTTTCCACACTACAGCCACTGTGAGGGGAAAAACATAAAATAACAGCAGTCTCTGAATCAGAGAAGCATATCAGTATTCTAAAACCTTCTGAATTAAGGCATATGCATCATAGAAAGGCTTTTGTAAATGCTCCCCATGTTTGTTTGTTATTTTGAGGAATGCAGTTGGGCAAACATATATAAATGATATGGAGGAAGCTGGAATGGATGCATACCCCTCAAATGTAGAGATTTTCACAGAATGTCCAGAATTTTGCCTAATACTTTTGATCAGTGTTTCAGAAAATTGTGGATTTCTGGGAAATTAGTGGCAAATCCTTAAATATTGAAATTAGAAAATAATGACAGACATTTGAATTTCAGACATTATACCCTTCAGAAAATTCATGGTAATGCAAAACCCGTTATTCTATCAACAGTCTAAGTGTGAATTTTGCAGTATACATGAAACATCTCAACATAACTGTGGCAGAAAAGGTGGATCGATTATGGGTAAAATGAAAACTATGCATATGGTGAATAATAAATAGTATAAATAAGAATTATATAAAAGAATCATAATGTATTACTTATATGAGTGAATAAATGAAGAAATTCCTAATTTTAAAGGTAAGTATCTTGGAATCATTTACATCTACTTGAGCTACCACTAGCTTAGGCAGATGGGACTTCAGTTTAACATGTCATCAAAAATATGGTACACTCAGGAGTGCAGCACCCCCTTTATGTTGAACTGTATTGTCAGAAGTGTTTTTTTTCCCCAGACACTTGGCTTGGCTTTGGATTAGAAATGTACAGCCTTCTGTCTTCTAGCACTGAAGGTGTGTGGGTTACCTGTAGAGCTACTGAGTCAATATGTGTAGTCAGTATTTCGTCAAGAGTGCATAACGAAAGTGATCACCAGAAATATATATCTTTTTGACATGGTCAAGCTGTGTATAAAAGCAAAAAGTAACTGCATGATCACAATGTAATGTTCGCTTATACAGCTTGTATGGGGCAGTAGCAATGCAAATGTGTCACAAACAGCAAATTGAAACACCATAATGTGGGCATTCTTGGAATAATTTTTAATCATCAGATGTGCACAAGGAAGGTAGCTATATTAAGGGTTATGTGTAAGAAGTACAAGACAGTTAAATGATTATTGTTGTTTGACCATCAGTATGGTTTATCTTGGAGTATGTTGTGTGTCTGAGAGGTACATGTAAAATGAATTACTGAGGACATTATGCATTTCACTTTCTTTGCACTGGCACATCAGTAGAGTCCAGATAATTTTAGTACTTTAAAAGTAAATGCAGTCTGCATTTTATTGGATTTATTGTTTAAAAAGATTTTTTTTGTATTCTACAAAGAATAATTTCACCATATGCAGGGCATATCTATGGGTGAGTGAGGGGATACTACATCCCTTCTGTACATAGTCCTAGCAAACTTGGAACATATGATTTTGTACAAGCACTCTCTGTTTTTTTCAGGTAGGGTTTTATAAATGCAAATGTGGTGATTTGCTGTCCATGTGGAAGAGAGATGTAGCTTTAAAAGATACATTCTTGACTTACCTTAATTATTTTTCCAATGTCCTGCATTATTTTACTTTATACTATATTGACACAACTATTAACTTTTTTAGATATACAAATCCATGCTGGTGTTAGCCTGCTAAGTTTTTAGAGCACTATATAGAAAACCAACTTTTTTAATAATTATTTACATTTTTAGTTTACATCAAAGATATATAGAGCTCAGTTCATACATAGTTCACTTGTGTGTATTCAAGAGATGAACTTTCCAAAAAAGAAGTTGAGATTCTTACTCTTTTTATTGAGTTTACAACAGACCCAAATTAAATAAAATAGCTAATGAAGTTTCTAGTAAGAAGTTAACTCAATTTCCAACTATTTTAAAATATGGAATTCCATGAATAAGAATTAAACCTTTGGGTGAATGCTAAGTTTAATAGTTGGCAGAGTTAGCATTATATCTAGAAAATTATTTCAGATTGTCAGGCTCTGGTCACATTTGTTGACTAAAAACCAATTTGAAAATCACAACACTAAGATTTTTAATGTCAACACTGATAAACATCACAGATGCATTTCTTTGTGGCTTTTGTACTTGGCACTGTTTTATAGATAAAAGCCCAACACTACAGTTTAACTCATGTGGACTATACATTTCATATTAGGGCCTACTATACTTGTAACAGTACTGCTATTGTATATACTGCAATCCATTCTTTGTATGATGAATTTGATAGCAGTAAAACAATAGCAAAAAAAAATGCCTGACATAAGTAAGAAATGAGAATATGCCATCAAAAAGAAAGACCTGGATAATGCTTAACATAAGCACACTTAGGATTGTGCAGCTCTAAAAAAAACATTTTCATACCTGGCAATGCTTCTGATAATAACAGAAAGGATGATGTCAATAATTTGCCGGAAGTTAACTCTGCTAGCAATTGTTTTTTGTAACACACAAAACACTAGAACTGTATGACAATGACAATATAATTATTAAATAATTGGAAACAGTTAAGCATTCATATTTTTATTTTTGTTCAAGGCATATTAATGTCACATTTGCTGCAATTGTTATGTTAGTTTTCACTGATTTATCGCATGTTATCAGTCATTTGATTTTTATTATATTTAAGTGATAAATAGTAATGCTTCTTTATTTTGATGAAGTTCAGATTGTACTGTTGGTTTAAAGTTGTTCTATTAACTCCTCGTAAACAGTCCATCTTAACTCCAGGTTCTAACCACATATCCAGATTTGTTGTCAAAAATACTTTTCTAGAATATTGGGCCAAGGATGAACACAGGATAGCAGCAGATTTCTTCAGCTCCACCAATTTCATTACATTGACAGGAATTAATTACTTAAAAAATTAATTTTTGAAGTAATTTTCTTTCTAAATATGTTTGTTTTATATAGTTCTTGAACTATATCTAAAAAAGAAAGGAAATCTTAATAATATTCCTGTCAGAAATTACTTTGGAAATTTTCCTGTCAGTTTATCAGTCTGAAATGAGTTCCAGTAAGACAAATTCTCAAGATTCCAGCATCAAGAAAGAACTTCAGTCTCTGATAATTATAGTCCAGCAACTTACTGCTAAGATGGATAAAATGGATACTAAAATAGACACTTTCATAGAAAAACTACAAAACAAATAGACTTGTTACATATGGACCTGCAACAACAGAAGATCCAGATGACAGGCATAGAAGAAGCTGTGAATGACATGGAAAATAGAATACAAGAAGAGGAAATCAACATTGAGTTTCTGCTGAAACAAAATACACATTTACAAACAAAGCTGGATGACCTGGAAAATAGATCTAGGCAATAACATTAGGATTTTTGGACTGCCAGAAAATATTGAAGGTAACAATATTACTTCTTTTTAACAACATGGCTCCCTAAGACTTTAGATTTACCAGAAGCATTCTCTTTGGTATCGAAGAGCACATAGATCTATAGCTAATACTAACTCTAACAAAACTATCCTAGATCAGTTATAGTTAGATTTCTATCATCTTTTGATAAAGAGATGGTTCTTAAATCTGCTTGGGCTAAAGCTCCTGTTAAGATTAATGAAACAACTGTGCGTTTTGACAATGACTATTCTTCCATGGTATTAGCTAAAAGAAAAGTTTTTCTGCCACTAATAAGGGAGCTTAAAAAAGCACAGTTTAAAACATACCTTCTGTTTCCTGCCAAGCTTAAAATCTTCCTTCCTGATGGTCCTAAAATTTTCGATGACTTAGACTTTGCTTTACTGTTTATCAAAAAAAATAAGATTTTGGAAAAAATAGAAGAAATGGAATGGGCTAGTCCTTCGTTAAAGAGACTGGCAACTGAAACTTCATGTAAGACTTCAGAGAAGAAGAAGAGACTAAAAAACAAATGATTTGTACTATGTTTTTTTTTTTCTCTCTCATCATTTTATTTTATTATTAATCTTTTTAAATATAGTTCCTGCATTTCCAAGAAGCAACACATATTTTGAAAAAGATTTAATCAAAGTTATTCTCTGTGTGCAAAGAAATGTTTTGTTTCATAACTAGTCAAAATATCTGGAGATTTAATGGCAAGCTGTGATTTAACTTGTTTCTTTCTGAAGAGGAAAAATAAGGTCAGTAATTTGATAATTTTTTTTCCTTTAAAAGTTTATATGTTCTTCAAATGCTATTCCTAATTATACTTTCTTGATTACACTGCTTATGCTTGTTTGTAAATAATCTGTCATGCTTTAACTAATAATAATTAGAACTAAATAATAGTAAATAATATGTTTTATTTTAACTCTATTAATATAAACAGTAAGTAACATTCTATTGTATATACTTCTTATAGCTTTCTCTTACATTTTTTTATTTCTACCTTACACCCTTTTACTTTCTACTCTCTTTTCTTTTTATTAATATATAGAAATGCTTTTGATCATATAGACACAGTAAATAATAAGATTTGCATAGGAGTTGAGTTGGGACAAAAATGTTGAGTTTTGTTACTTATTAATAATTTTGGGCTTGATTTCACTTACATAGAGTCTGTAATAACCTGTAGAATGCATTGTGAAGGTTTTGTCATGTTTAGATGCATTTACACTGCTAAATGAATGTTTGTCACTAGTTTTAATAAGTTTCCCGCCAAAATGTTAAGAGAGACAATCTGGGATGTGGGCTGTCTCATGCACAGTGTCCATGAGCTACTTCAAAAGCTTCAACTCTCAGAATTCTCACAGAGAAGCTGAAAGCAGCTAGTCTCACCTTTGACCTAGATATCACACTGACACATCACAGATACAGCAATGACACTACCTAATTATACTTTCTTGATTACACTGCTTATGCTTGTTTGTAAATAATCTGTCATGCTTTAACTAATAATAATTAGAACTAAATAATAGTAAATATGTTTTATTTTTAACTCTATTAATATAAACAGTAAGTAATATTCTATTGTATATACTTCTTATAGCTTTCTCTTACATTTTTTATTTCTGCCTTACACCCTTTTACTTTCTACTCTCTTTTTCTTTTCTTTATTAATATATAGAAATACTTTTGATCATATAGACACAGTAAATAATAAGATTCGCATAGGAGTTGAGTTGAGACAAAAATGTTGAGTTTTGTTACTTATTAATAATTTTGGGCTTGATTTCACTTTCATAGAGTCTGTAATAACCTGTAGAATGCATTGTGAAGGTTTTGTCATGTTTAGATGCATTTACACTGTTAAATGAATGTTTGTCACTAGTTTTAATAAGTTTCCGCCAAAATGTTAAGAGAGACAATCTGGGATGTGGGCTGTCTCATGCACAGTGTCCATGAGCTACTTCAAAAGCTTCAACTCTCAGAATTCTCACAGAGAAGCTGAAAGCAGCTGGTCTCACCTTTGACCTAGATATCACACTGACACATCACAGATACAGGAATAGCAGATTAATAATATGTGTTAAAAACCTATGTCCCAAACATATACATTACTATAACTCATTTAATTCATTTGATTGACAAGCATAAATAATTTTATAACTCTATACTGGAAGAAATTGTCATGTGATATATTTTAAAGCAGTAGTATAGCATGTTTGTAAAATCTGGTTACTAAAATGTGTTTGCTGTGCATTATTTTGTATAAAGCAGACAGATTTTTGAAGGGACAGCAATGTAAGATGGTGCTCAGTAAAGATACAACTCAGTGAGATCAGATATATATATATATATATATATATATATATATATATATATATATATATATATATGTATGTGTGTGTGTGTGTATATGTGTGTGTATGTATGTGTGTGTGTGTGTGTTTGTGTGTATGTGTGTGTGTGTGTGTGTGTGTGTGTGTGTGTGTGTATACTTGTATGTGTGTATGTGCATGTGTATATGTGTTTGTATATGTGTGTGTGTGTATGCTTGTGTATATATATGTATATATATATGTATATGTGTATATGTGTGTGTATGTATGTATATATATATATATATATATATGTGTGTGTGTGTGTGTGTGTGTGTGTGTGTATGTGTGTGTATGTAGATATGTATATAAATGTTTCTGAGAATCTGCTTAACTATGAAGTATGATTTATAACAATTTCTATGAATACAATATTTTATTCTATTGGCAAAAATGAGTTTGAGTAAATGCTCATATACAAGCAATTCAAGGTTTTCTTTGGAAGCTGTTAACTGTATTTACATGACAGAAAATAGATGCATCCTAATACATGTAATGTCTGAATCATATTAGCCAAAGTTTTTGATTTAAATGAATGTTAGAACTTATTTTTCTCTCCTCTTGATTTCTAACATCAAGATTATTTGAATGCTATTTGAATACAAGTGTTTTATATTACATGGATGTATATAGCAGTATGAACAGTTTTTAAAAAAAAAAAAAAAAAAAAGTTTATTTTAGCTTATATGATGCTGTTTTACCAAATGTGTAGTCTTGTCTTGCTAGATAATTGAATTGAAAACTGTTAACTTCAGTTAAATATAACTAGTATTAAATTGATAAGGTGGTAGCTGACGTACTGCTGCTTAGGGTAGGGGGTTAACTTGAGTGGTAAATACTTCTCTAAGTTGGAGTTTATAACTCCAGGCTGGATGCAAGGTTTAATCCTTACATTATTTTCACTTGTTTATTGTTATTTGTATATAGTTTTGACATCCACAATATATTTTGTACATTCATTGTCACTACAAACAAAATTGAATCCTATACGAAATCCCATAAGAGATTCAATAAATACAGCTATATTTAAAGGTACACCTAAAGGAGGAGATGTAACATTACTTATCTTGTTATTTGTTATTTTGATCATAAGATTCTTAAGTTTTAAAAATGTCAAATGACATCTTTAAAAGGAATTTCTTTAAACATTAATGGATTGAATAATCCATGTAAAAGGGCAAGCCTAATAAGATACATTAATTTACATAAGGCCAACTTAGTCTTCCTACAAGAAACCCATCTCTTGAAAAAAAATATTGATAAACTAGCCACAAACAAATATACAGTATTGGTTAGTTCAGAGCACACTCAGAAAAAAGAGGAGTGGCTATTTTATGGAATAAAAGTATGCCCATTCCTAAAACCATTAAGTCTTATCAGGATGACAAAGGAATGTTTTGTATGGTTACAATACAAATTAATGGGAAGACTTACACTTTAATTAATGTATATTGGATACCTGGAATTGGTATTAATACAGTGAAACATCATCTTGATAAGATCATATCATTCTCTATAGGAGATATTATTTTAGCTGGTGACTTTACTTGTATACTACATGAAAGTGATACTACCACTATAGGAAAGAGAAGAATTACATCTAATGCAAAACATTTAAAGGATTTTGCTAATTCTTATCATTTGAATGATATTAATAATCAGATAGATTCAAAATCATTACCATACACCTTTTTTCTAACAGATACAAAACTTATTCAAAAATAGATAGGGTCTTTATTTCTAACCAGATGGTAACAGATTTAATTAATTCCAAAATCATTTCATGTCCTATATCTGATCATAATTCAATTGTTTTTGAATTCATGATAAAAATACTCATAATGTTCAGATCAAAAGGATACCAGCATACTTAACTCAACTAAAAGACTATAAAGAATATATACTTTCAGAAGTAAAACATTTTTTAGACATAAATAACACTCCTGAAGTCTCCATTGTTTATGTTTGGGATGCTTTAAAATCATATCTATATGGACAAAGTATCAGATGGTATAATAATAAAAGGAAATCTTGGGATAAGGAATTGTTAGATATACAAAGTAAATTAGACTCTTATAAACATAATAATAAAGAAAATATTATGGACAAGAAAGTTATTGAAGAAATAAACAAACTAAATGAGAAATACAAAGAAATGTTAACTCAAAGTTAAAATAACTTTAGAGAAATACAAGTTTTTGTTCTTATTCAATAAGCCCTAAATACTTACATAGACTTAAAAATAAAACAAAAAGGTTGAATAAACAAAACCATATCAAAAAAATCTTTTCTCTAAGGAAAAAGAAGAATGTTTCTAGTATACCAGAAATACTAGATGAATTTAGAAATCACTTTAACAAAATTAACCATAATAATATTAACATGGAACCTAAAGATAAAATAAAGGAGTTTATAACCACAAATATGAATAAAAAGCTTAATAAACAACAGATTAAACTATTGGATAAGAGTATTTCATATACAGAAGTTATTACACAAATAAATAAGCTTAAATCAAACAAAGCACCGGGTAATGATGGTATTATACCAGAGATATATAAAATCCTTTCTAAAAATACATATTCATTAAGGTTTTTATTTTGGCCCAAACTGAGTTAATAACCCCCCCATCTTGGCAATATACATTTATTTCGCCAATTTTAAAACCTAATAAAGATCCAACTAGATGTTCTTCATATCGGCCCATCTCATTACTTAATGTTGATTATAAAATGTTTATGAATATCTTTGCTGATAGATTGAAGACAGTCATTCCCGGCATTATAGATATAGATCAGACAGGCTTCATTGTAAATAGAAATACTTTTGATAATATAAGAAGAACTTTAACATTAATAGATTTTGCAAATAGGAAAAGAAAGATTTAACACTTATTAGTCTTGATATAAGTTCAGCATTTGATTCAGTAAGTTGGGACTATCTGTTTACCTTAATGAAGTGCACAAACTTCTCGGATGCATTTGTAAATCTAATTGAACATTTATACAAAGGAACGTTGGCTTATATTAAGGTAGGAACATATGTTTCACAAAAATACCCATTCTTAAAGGTACAAAACAAGGATGTCCACTTTCTCCACTATTATTCACTTTAGTAATGGAGCCTTGGGCTAATTTGATCAGAAACAGTACTGACATAGAGGGTTTTGAAATAGATGAAAATACAACATCCAAAATTCAACTTTTGCAGATGATGTTCTAATTACATCAGCAGGATCTAATTCTTCTATACAGTCTCTATTTGATAACATGATGAATTTTAAAAGTATTTCTGGTTTAATATTCAATGAAGAAAAACTAAAATACTACCTATATATACGAAAAAATATTCTCATTAGTGATTTTACTAAATATGTACCCAATTCAGGTCAGATAACTTATTTAGGTATAATACTATCTAAAGATATTAAATCTATTATATATAATAATTATAATACCTGTTTTCTTAATATACAAAATCTTTTTAATACCTGGAATAATATGTTTTACTATGGAGGAGAGACTTACAATTATTAAAATGATAATATTCCCCAAGATTTTATACTTAATACAATCAATAATACTTCCACCTACAAAAATAATTATCAAGAAACTGAACACACTAATGTTAAATTTCTTATGGGCACCGAATAGACCTAGGATTGCATTAAAGAAACATACTAATAGCTGGTCTCAAGGGGTATTTCTTTTCCAGACTTTAATTTATATACTATCTCTTCTATTGTAAAAGTTATTACTTTATTAATAGATCAGTCATATGTCACAAAATGGAAAGATTATTGGGAGCTAATTAGTATACACTTCATGAAAATCTCCTTAACACATAAAAATATGATTGTAAATAACTCCATGTTATGGTTACTAAAGGAATTTTGTACTTCACCTATTACACCTAAACATATGGTTTGTTACCCATTAAATATTATTATTAGTTATCGTAACTTTATATTCATGCACCCTAAGTATAGGGAATGGAATTTTATTGTATTTCCTATAATGTATACTCAGGGTATGCTTTTGTCATCTACTTCTGAAGGAACTCATTTAGCTATAGATAATGATCTAAAGTACTGGTATCAGTTGATATCTGATAATAAAGTTAAAAATCTAGATTTCTTAAAACAAGAATTTGATCTAAGAGAAACTTGCTGGTTAGAGGTTCAGACCTTTAGACAACATCTCATTAATAAAATAGATTTAATGTCTATAACTGTTAAAGAATCTATTCCAACACTGATTGATTACTTGATATTAAATTTACAACATAAAGTTTCTGATAAAGGTAAACTTTCATACATACATAAAGTTATCTGACAAGAAACTTTTTACAGTGTAGATTCATACTGGAATTATTTCACTTCTATCAATGGGGATCCACCAAATCAACAAGATAAACAATATATATTGGAATCTGCTTATAGAACTACGTCTTTCATTGTCTGGAGACTTTATACATGGAAATTTTTACATAGATCTTTTTATACACCTTTGATGATGAATAAAATAAATAATAAAGATAATCTATGTAAGAGATGTAATGTAGAAATTAATGCTGACTGGGCTCATATGTTTTATGACTGTATAAAATTGAAAGAATACTGGAAGTCAGTTAATGAATTTTTGCAGGCTCTTTTTACAGATAATTTTATTATTTCTAAATCTCTTATATTATTCAACACACCTGTACCTCAAAGTGTTAAAAAGGTTAAGCTTCCCTTGTTATGGTCTATTCTAGCAGTGGCTAGGAAAATAATAACTAGAAATTGGATTTCAGATACACCTCCTTCGTTCAATGAATTTAAAAATGTTATGAATATAGTGTGCCATATGGAAATAAACACAATTAGGACTAGAACAAATAGAAAAACATCTTATTTTATTGTATGGGATAATTTACAAAATTTGTTAAAAAAATTAATTTCAATAGCATGGTATTTTAGTTTAATTAATTGATCTGATTGTAGTGGATGTCTTTGTAAATACTTTAGTTGTTTTGTTGAATATTATAATACCTATTTTTAATTACTTGTATAAAATTGTTATGATATTTCTCTTATATGTTAAAACAATAAACCTGTTTTGGAAAAAAAAATACTTTTCTAGTAAATGCCAAGCTATTTAGAGATAAAATCCTGTTTTGCTAGTGTCTACTTGTACACTTACTGTACACATCCATTAGAAATTGTCAAACTAAGTGGCATTATATTTCCACTCGATTCAGTTTCCATTCCTGGTTTTGCATTTAACCTTTGTTCTGGGTACATTATATAGCAATGAATGAGAATTCAGCTTTACTAACTTGTAGTTACATGAAAAAGTAAACATTTGAGATAGAAAAATAGATAGATAGACCGACAGATGGACATATTTTCACCTATTTGGTTTTCAAATGTAATGCCATGGTTCACTCACCTCATTTGAAGTAGCTAAAGTGTCATAGTCAAATTTGCCACCTTAGTAATGGGTGCTAACCTTAACTCTAATGCTGTCCCGTCTCCCAAGCCGAACCCTACACTTACTACCATTAAAATTGTCCTGTAATACTGGCACTACACAAGACAGACTCAAATACACAAGCAGCACTGTATCTATCCCCTAGCCTAACCCTTACTCTAAAATACATACTCTCACACAAACGCAGTACACCCATCATTCACACTTGTCTGACTCTAATCCTAACTGACAAACACACACACACACACACACACACACACACACACACACACACACACACACACACACAC
Source organism: Protopterus annectens (assembly GCF_019279795.1). Classification (NCBI taxonomy): domain Eukaryota; kingdom Metazoa; phylum Chordata; order Ceratodontiformes; family Protopteridae; genus Protopterus; species Protopterus annectens. The sequence goes on along the minus strand of NC_056736.1, from coordinate 38,145,012 downwards.
ACACACACACACACACACACACACACACACACACACACTCTGTCAGCCCCCAACCTCACTTACCTGTAGTGACATTCCATACCATCAACATATTTACCAACTGGCCATTCACACAGTTGACATTAAATCATACCCCTGCATTTGTGGAACAAATGTACATTTTAGTCAAAGGCAGGGGACCCATATGTATATATAGATAGATGTGTGCTTTTATACATGTAAATACATGCAAGTATGTTCTTACATATATAAATTGATATACATTATATATAGTTATAGGTAAAGACATATATTGATATATATATATATATATATACATATATATATATATATATATATATATTTATATATATATATATATATATATATAAAAGGATTGATATGATATGCAGTTATATTAGTATATGTCTGTAAACATAACTGTATTTCTGCATGGATATAATATGCAGTGGTCACATCTGCTTTTCAATGGAATGCTACTGGTATATGCATATGAAATAATGTATATATAGCATTGTCAGAAAAAAACTCTCTGCAAGTAGGACCAGGTGCAAGGCAAGAACTGGTACAAGTAGACAAAACTCTGCCTGTGTCCCAATCATACGTTCATCATCTCTGCTAAAGTCTGTGGGGACACTAACATCAGATGTACCACAGGAGGGCAATGCACCTACATCACCTGTGAGGGTAGACAAGAACACATGCATGTGATATGACAGAAGGCATGCAACATGCATGTGATACGGCAGACGGCATGCAGCGCAGACAATAATAGTGGTAGTTATCATACATCCCTGGGTTGCACACAACAACATGCATGTGTCATAGCAGGCGGCATGCAAATTACACAATCATAGTAGTAGTTAGCATACATCCCTGTATTATACCATGTGGACCAGCACAGGTTAACAGTACACCTGCCTGATGTGTGGCATATGACCTTGATAATCACATGTAGTATGACATGTGATCTGCTGACATGTGCAATGATATGCATATGTTTAACACAATTGTGTCCTGTCAAATATACAGTGGGGCAATGGTGTACCAATTCAGAGTTGTTGTCTGTCTGCCCTACAGATATACTGCACATTTAGCTGATGTGCATGGTCATTGCAGGGAATCATGAGGCTTTTCTAGTGCTATACAGTGCGAGTTACAGAGAGGGTCCATAGCCATGATTGTGTTCAGATACAATACATATATACTGTGGAATGTGACCCACATCACTGAGGTGTATACATACTAAACGATGATGTGGAAGTTGTGACACAGGTCACTGATGGGTATACGGATGACACCCATGCACATCTGCATCATATTGCTGCAGCCTGGCAACTATGGCCAGACATGGCTAACACGTCGGTACTCCATGTCCCACATGACATCTGTGTACCACACACATGAGGAGCTAGTATGAAATTTATGTCCAACACCAGCAACAGGAATGCACTGTATCTGTGGCCTGACGTGGATACTGTACAGGTGACTGCTGTCATGTCGCAACACCCTCAAGATGTTCAACACATCTTATGTGGTGGATTGATGCTTTGTGTACACAATATGTGCACAGGCCTATAGGATGTCTAGCATTCCACATCTACAAAATGACCATTATACAAAGGCCATGGTTGAATCATGTGTAGCCATTGTACGACAGGGTGTGTACACAAGCACAACACCTACTGTGTGTGTTGCTCCATGTCTCTGGCCATCCTCCATGGCCATGTGTGTACATGTGCTGTCCAAATTGTTGTGATGGGCATCTATTTCACATGTCTGTGTTGTTCTATATGAAATATATGCTCCACTGTCAAGTTCCTCAAAATATAGATTGTGTGTGGAGTCATAAATGAGATGTTCCTCAATGTATCCCATAAACAAGTCGGCGTATATAGGAGCAAAAGATGCTCCCATAGCAGTGCCTTTGAGCTGCCAGTAACATTCTCCCTGAAAATGGAAAACATTTTTATTAAGAACATGCTCAGCCATGCAGACCAAAATGTGTTAAAACCTACTGGATATAGTTGGGCTTTGTCTTACCAAAATTGAGGGCTTACAATCCAGCCCAGTGTGGTATATCGGTGTATAAGGCCTTGACATCCAGGGTGCAGAGTAGCCAGTCAGGTTCCAGTTGGCTGTCAGAAATTATGTGTAAAAATGGTGTGGTATCCTGTATTCTGGCATGAATTAGGCCCAGTAGTGGTGTGAGATATACTGTAAGGAACTCAGATAGCGGTTCAGTCAAAGAACCCATGACAGATACAATCGGTCTTCCAGGAGGTTTGTTGAGGCATTTATGTATCGTGGGCAAAAGATATAATGTTTGTTTCTGTGGATCTTGGACCGTAAGGTGTGTCTTCACCTTATCCGATATGATACCCTCTTAGACAGCCAGATCCAAAAAAATCATCAATTTCCTGCTTGAAATTCAGAGTGGGGTCAATAGGCATCTTCATATAATGAGAAAGGTTGGACAAATGCCCATTTCCCTCCCCCAGATAATAATCCGTGTCCATGATAACTATGGCCCCACCCTTATCAGTCTGGGTAATGACGATATTTTTGTTGTCCCTAAGTTGTTGCAATGCCTGTTGTTCATTGGTAGATAGATTGTGTTTCAAGGGGACAAACTGATCTAACTTAAAGTGTATATCCCTTAGTACTGCTTGTTGAAAGACAGCTACATTGCGATTCATAGGTGGTACAAAGTTGGGTTTATGAAATGTCAATTCATTAGATCTTTGAGAGCTTGATCTAGACCCAAAGAAAAGTTTGAGGTTAATCCTGCGGCAAAAGTCATTAATATCATTAACTATATCTAATTCATCAACAAAAAACCCAGGAACAAAGTTCAAACCTTTATTCAAAAGTTTATTTTGGTCCTCTGTTAAAACAGTTTTAGAAATGTTCAAACTGTTACCATCTGTTGTCTCATAAATGTTTGTAGAAGACCCTCAATTGTATCTATCTTTGTACCTTCTATGTTTTCTCTCACCCCTCCTCCTAATGCATTTAAAGGATGGGTCTGTTTTTTAGATTTCTTGGAAAGTGGGGATTCCACAGTGTTAATCCCTTCAGTGTCTGTAGTGGAAGAATCCTCTGCTGATGTTCTGATGTATGTGTGAGACCCCTTCAGTACTGATCTGGGTCTTTTTTTATTGTTATTCCTACCAGGGTTCTGTCTAGTAGCCATAAATCTGCCATTTTTAGTAGTGTCAAAAGGTCGTCCCCTCTGGTAATCAGTTAGATCTCTAGTAAATTTTTTGATTTTCTTGTCCTTGATTTGTTTTTCAAATACCAGCAGTTCTTTTGACAGCTTATTGAGGCATATAGAGAATTGTGAGTGACCCTCATAAATTTTGACTTCCCCACACAGGTCACTAACCTCTTTAATGTTAGTTTCAATAGTTCGTTCATAATATGAACTTAATATTCGAACAAAGTTCATAGATGCCTGTTGTTGGGCCTGATACCATTCATTGGTCAAGGTTTCATCAATCTTACTTACTAAAGGTTGGGTTTTAATTCTCAGACTTTTGGGGGTTATTTCCTTATTCATGCAGGCTTTAAATAGCCTCAAATGCCATATGTTTGTTCTCAAACTTTTCATGCTTTTACTAAGTTTATGAAAAGCAATGTCGCAGCCGTCAACTGGATCCGTTTGTTGTGGAGTACCATTCTCGTTTGATATACCAAAAACACCAATGTCATTTTTGTCGGCACAAAGCCCCTGAAGGATTGTTTCTAGATCCATGAACATAAGCTGTAGAAATGGTAGATTTGTTCAGATCCCAAAGTATGTGTTACTGTATGTAGGAAAAAGTAAAAATAATAAGTTTATGCTGTAAGCTGTCAAACGCACTGACCTAATAACCCTATATATCCTGTCTAATAGCAATAAACTGACATATCAGAGAGGCAATCCTGGCACTTACCAAAAATTATGCCAATAAACCTAATTGTATTTAAGTAGGGACCGATATGCTCTAGCCATGAACTGGCATGAATTAAAAATACAATCCGCTTCAGGTATTGATTACAGACAGAATCCTGATAGGTAGTTGAACATATACAAACATAAATACTCAGAATGTTCCTTAAAAGAACTGATAGTTAAACATCATGTAGTGAGAATGTTTGTTTAAAAATGTACTATATTGGGGTTTAGAACCCATAATGACACTCAGAGTATAAAAAATACTAAAAAATAATGAACTGGCATGAATTAAAAATACAATCCACTTCAGGTATTGATTACAGACAGAATCCTGATAGGTAGTTGAACATATACAAACATAAATACTCAGAATGTTCCTTAAAAGAACTGATAGTTAAACATCATGTAGTGAGAATGTTTGTTTAAAAATGTACTATATTGGGGTTTAGAACCCATAATGACACTCAGAGTATAAAAAATACCCCCAAAAATAGTCTGCTTCTATTCCTTGTTCACTAAGGGCCTAGTGCCACTTTGCATCAAAAAAGAATGGTTTCATTTATACTGCATTTAGAATACTGGGTATAATATCCCATCAAAACAAAAAATAATTTTTGTAGTTATTAAAAAATAGAATATTAGGATTGGTACTAAAATATAATCTGCAAAACGCTGGTGTTATTCAACCCTAATGAAAATGTGGTCAGATTGGCCTGTGAAGGCTAAATCCAGCTAAATTAGTGCCTGAGTATGGCAATAACCAACAACCTCCTAGATCAAGGTGATAAATATTGTTCATGGGGTAATCAAAATGTGTAAACATTCATATATGATAATTAAAGGTGAAATAGGTAAACAAAAGTATTATCCAACCCTATGAAACAGTATAGCAGGTTTGGTTGAATATAACTCAATCTAGTTTGTGTGGTATCAAACTGGTTTCAAACTGTCAAAGCAACATATCGGTTATGTTTAAATTAGATAAATAAATAATCGCTTAATCATACACTGGCAGTGAGTATATAAAAATCCACTTATAACAACATGAACATGCAACTAGTTATAGTACACAAATTTATAATTCTTAAATATTGAATAACCATAGAGGCTGTTAGGATGCAGTTATAACATTTAACATATGTGTAAAGTCCAATAGTACTCCCGCTGATAAGAAAACAGGGTTATATCTTTGTATTAATCAAATTTGTTCCAGACACGATGTTTCTGCATCTAGTTCCATACAACAATAGCCCCAAAGTCATATAATCAGTAGTTGGAAACAGACATTAATCCTTACATGTATACCTGATTCATTAGAGCCATGTAGCTTGTAGTAGCAATGTTCAAAGTTAGTTAGATTTCCAGGAAATGAATCCAAGTCGACATAATTGAATACGCCTATTGGAACAAAGGAAAATAAAGACTCCCAACAGTATGTTATAGCCAAGACCAGTTCTTGGTGACAGATGCAACAAGCAAGGATGGCACTCAATCCTTACTAAAAAAGAGAAGTATTGGATCATTAAACTGGGTGCTTTGTTTTCACCCGGTTTGAATGACCATTTACAATATTATGTGTTTTATTTTTATTTTTTATTTTTATTTGTTACATTATATATCAATAATGTGGTTTTATTGCATAACTTTTCATTCTCTTCATTCTCTACACAGGAAACAATTTGAATGTTGGGAAGATCACTTTGGGAAGAATCCTATTGGATGGTTTATGTTTTATATATATATATATATATATATATATATATATATATAGATATATATGTGTGTGTGTGTGTGTGTGTGTGTGTCACTTCACAGTTATTACTTTCATTCCCACGGAGGAAAGCTTGTTGGCTGAAACCAGTCTGGGATGTTTATTATACCTTAATAAAATACTTATGTATTTAATTTATTACCCTCATTTGATTTGATTTGATGCTTTTCACTGCATTTGGTGCTAGCGATTTTTGTCTACATATATATATATAGCATTGTGACAACACCATTTGACAGCCTCTCTCTCTCTCTTCCTGTCTGTATATGTACACCAAAAACACAATTTCTATTTGCTTTCATTTCAGGCCCATACCTACTTAGAGCATCCAGAATGTTTTTTGGTCTGGTTTCTTTAACCAAGTGACTTACCAGCTAATAATAGGCAGTATTAGAAAGGGCAAGTAGTTATTGTTAAAATGGTACTTACATTTTTAGTCTAAGATGTCCTACAGTGGAGAAATGAATCTTTGATTGCCACTTATTGTTCATATTTTTGTATTTATGTTCATATTTTCATAACTGAGACCCTGCATTTTATTGTATATGGTTTGAAACACCAATGAAGGAGACAGAGGAATTCACTGAAAATGCTGGTCTAGATCACAATATTCTGGAAATTTTGCTAGTTGTGTGTTAGTAATTATGAAAACTAGCAGTATTTCCATATGTATTTAATATTGCAAAAAACATGTAACTAATAGACTGTTGAATGACATTAGGTAAAACCTTAGACATTGTGGAAGAAAACTGGCTTTAATATTTGCCCTGTAAGTTGTACATCTTAAGGGACGTCCAGTATTATCTGTATTGCTAATTATACAATTAAATATATGTTTTCATAGTTATGCATGTATGTCAAGAAACATGCACGTAAAGATGAATTTCTTTTTTTCCCAAACGTTTTTATTTGATTTTTGCAAACAAACAATAATACAACAATTGAAAACAATGCAACTGAAAATAAAGTATATACAAAGTCCATTACAAAAATAATAAATACAGAAAGCTGTTAGTACTTTTGTAATGAATCATACAATTTCTGCCAGGCAATGTTTTGGTGAGTTACATTTCAGGTTCTCAATTTTATGGTAGATAATTCACTGAACAGATTTGGCTAAGCAAATAAATTCACTAGCAAAAGAGTGAATAGTCTTGCATTTCCAGTTTTTAGTTATGGCTTTTTTAGCAATAGCTAGGATAGACCAGAGAAGAGCTATTTGAGATATTGGAATAACATCTGGGATTGGGGCATTATATAAAATTAAGGAATCTGTATTGTTACAATTATCTGATCTCAGTGCTTGACAAAAACTTCTAAAATCTGTCTAGAAGGAGGAAACTATATTACATTCTGTAATCATATAAAGCAGACTGCAGCAAGGGCTTCATTACATCTCCAGCATTTTATTTTATCTGTTTAATATATATATATATATATATATATATATATATATATATATATGAAACAGCAACTTTTTGGGGTGTTAAAATATTATGTGTAAGAATTTCCATGTGTATATTCTCCAGTATAAAGAAGACGTAGATTTTTCTGTCAAATTCAAGGATACCTTCTTATTTTTCTCTGAAAACTCTTCCTTATTTATTATTGTTGAATAATTCCAAAAGGCCAAGTCAGGGGAAACAAATTCACTCCTAATAATCTTACATATGCTTGCAAAATATGATGTGCCTTTAGTTGGATTACTGCTAGTATTTGAGAG
>NC_056736.1:38085078-38135078 GCF_019279795.1 Protopterus annectens | reverse complement strand
GTGTGTGCATGTGTCTGTGTATACATATATACACATATATATATATACACACACACACACAAAAAACACTACCACCACCCAAGACAGCTCAGACACATGCACCTACAAGTATGCACAAAACTTAAGCTATCCCTTTATCCAACCCTTACTCTAAGCCTAACACAGTAACATTCATACAAGAACTCTCCAGGCCTAATACCAACCAACCTACCTCTAATTACATCTGAATTGTCTATATTCTGATAGTGTTCTTCTGAGTGACATCATTTTGAAGTATCTCTGCAACATCTCCTGAGCAGTTGATGGTGAATGTGATTTATTTTCATTCAGAATTATAAATATTGCCATATTAATGTTTCTGTTTCATAACTTGAAACAGAAAGATATTTATACTCCCTTATGGCATTGAATGAAAGATTACATAGTGATGGACAATGTATCATAGATACCTGATATTTAACTATCAGTAAGCATTTGAAATGTTGGGACCCACTAAAGTGAGTCCTGAAACAGTGAGACCACATGGCCAAAAGAACAGGCTAACATACTATATATTAAGTCTGAGATGGCAATTTCATGGAATATTTCCTTTTCTGTGGTATGATGATCTTGGAGTTAATATATACAGTGTAAGTTTGGGGGGGGGTGCCCATCTGCACAAAAGAAGTTTTAAAAAGAAGAGAAAAAGAATATTCAATATCTGCTCTTGTAATGCAATTTTAGTCTCTTTTTGTCTTTTTTCTTTTGACATTGCAGCAATTGGTGTTATAAGAAGCCAATGAGAGTTTTTTTTCTTTTTCTACTGTTTATTCAACAGAGTATGTGTCTATTTCCAGCACAATTAATTACATATAAGAGATTTTTTAAGTAGATTGTTAATATTTTTACTTTCTAAAGCAAACATAGATTGTGCGTTTACTCCTTGTATTGACTTTTCCATGATATTTTTCATGAAATAAGAGCATAACTGAATAACATATTATATGCTCATAAAAATACATGACATGTTTCATACCATGTTTGAAAAGCATAGCTATCACATTTACAGTTCAATGGTTCATTAAGAATATTGCATGTTTCATTAGATCAAGAAACAAGAGTCTTTATAATTTTTCCTGATGCAATCTGTACTTCAGATACATTGGTGACTGTGATTTATTTTCATTCAGATTCAAGAATTTTACCATATTGAGACTCAGTTTCGAAGACGGGCTCTAAGTAGCAGCAGATTTCAACAGCTCCACTAAAGAAATATTATTCTGACAGGAATTCTGCCTTCAAGCTAAAAACTGAAAATACCTTTATATATGATTTGCAAGAACTTAACTTAATCTACAATAATATCTAGTTAAAAATAAAAAAGGGCAGATTTTCTTGTCAAATTATTCCTGGATAATTTCTCCTCATCTGAAAGAATTCATCATGATCTCCATTAAATCCAGCAACCAAGATTCCAGCCTCAAAAGAGAATTTCAGACTTTGATAACAAATATACAGGATCTTACTACAAAAATTGATAAGCTGGATATGAAAATCGATAATTTCAAGGAAAAAACTACCAAACAAATTGATTTACTTTACCAAGACTTGTTACAACAAAAATCACAGATAACAGGTATTGAAGAAGCTCTGACCAATATGGATGGGAGAATTATTGAAAATGAAAACAATGTGGCATTCTTACTCAAACAAAATACTTCTCTACAAAATAAGTTAGATGATCTAGAAAACAGATCCAGACACAACAATCTAAGAATATTTGGACTACCAGAAGACACAGAAGAAAACATGACTAACTTTCTCAATACTTGGTTACCTAAGACTCTTGATCTTACTGAAGCTATGTCCTTTGGTATTGAGAGGGCACATCGTTCCCTTGCCACAGTGAATACTGCTAACAAAAAGCAACCTAGATCTATCATTGTCAAATTCCTCTCATCCTCAGACAAGGAATTAGTGTTAAAAACTGCCTGGTTCAAGTTACCAATTAAATTAAATGAAGCTACGATATGTTTTGTCAATGATTATTCATCAGCATTTATAGCAAAAAGAAAAATATTCTTACCTTTGATAAAAGAATTGAAGAAAGCACAGGTGAAAACACACCTTTTCTTCCCTGCGAAGCTGAAGATATTTTCATCAGAAGGTCCCAAAATGTTTGAAGACTTAGAATCAGCTCTGAACTATGTAAAAGTCCATAAGATATTGAAAAAAATAGAAGAGATGGAATGGGCTAATCCCACGCTTTAGAGAAGGGCTTCTAATCCCACTTGGAAGAGTTCAGAGAAACAAAAAGGACTAAGAAACAAGTGACTTAAATATCTAGGTTTGCAGTTTATGTTTCTGTAAATACTGTCACTGTGTTAATTATATGTTGATTTTTTTTAATTACAAGGTAAGCCTTTTTCCTTTTTTCATGCCATTCACACATGACCTTAAGTATACACGTAATTTCATAATTTCATTTTTACTTATACTGAGGTAAAAGTGTATACTAATGGTAAATATATGGTTATGGGTATTGTTATAAAGATATCTTAAGAATGAAGGGTAAATAAATAGTTCCATTGTGACAGTAAAATAAGTGCTTCCCATATATAACCATTCTAGATTCCCTTTATAATCTCTAATTTTTTTTAAACTATTTACAGTCAGAACAATTAAACCTACATAGTTAGCAATAAATAAGAGCTAACCACACATTCAATTATCATTCTCTGTAATTCATACTGAACACTTTTTTTTTCTTTTTTATAATTTATGTCCTGGAGGTTAATTTAAAACTTGCACACATGTTGAATTAATGTGGGGATAATATGAACTGACAGTATCTTAACATTTTTATATGATTCATAAGTGAACTCCTTTACAGGTTTAAATACACTTTTTTTTCTGTCATGTGAATATAAAATGGATTAATAAGGCTATGTGATTTATTTAAAATACTTTCTGTTACATTTGGAGCTCTGCAGTGTTGTTTATTTGTAAAAGACAGTTCAAACTAGCTGTGCATGTGTGAGCAGGCTCATATGATCTTTCCCTATATATTTTAAATACAGTTACATACTTGTTATTTTTGGCATTTCTTTTACTCAAAATGATGAAAAGCATCTTCCAGAGACTTTGTGAAGCTCCAGCTTGATGTCCATGAGCTTATTTCTTCATGAACTACCTTATTTTCATTAAAAATCTTCTCTGCATTCTCGAATGAGCTCCACAACATTGCGACGCATTTTGATGATGCCAGAGCTAGTCGACCTGCTCAACCAGGAAGTCAGTACATGTAATTTCATTGAAAAAGCATCAGAAATGCTGGGAAAGGTTGTATTTACTTTAAAAATGTATTTTAAACTTGCGGACTACACCATTTGGACTCAGTTTGATACTGAAGAAAGAAATCTTCAATTATCTTATTTTTATTTATGTTTATGGTAAAATGAAGGGGAAGGAAAAAAAGGGAAACGTGCATTTTTTTTCTTTTAAATTAATGTATCCCATGTTATTTATATTGTTATGCCTTACTTAACAGGATAAACTAATCTCATTACAAATTACAATTGATTTTCCATTCAGAGGCTGATAGCTAGATAGAAAATAATATGGGTTAAAATAAGCTCACTTAATGCATGATGGCATTTTCAATCACAAGTGCTTAAGGTGTCACCTGACCTTTCACTCTAGTGACTCATATTGACTTGTTTTAAATATTACACCAAGATATAGCATATGTGTTAAATGGCTAGTAGTAACTTCAGTTGACAGGTTTCTATATTAGAATGCTGCTTTCATAGATTTTAGATCAGTTTTAAGGTAAATATAATCACATATGAAGTTATTTAATCTGTTTAATTTTTATATACAAAGAAGATATGTTCTGTTGCTGTTGTTTATAGGTCAGTTCTGAATAACAAAATGGTTTAAGCAATACTTGATGAGTTACACTGATTATAACTATGCCCTACCTGTGTTAATGAATATGCAATCATATATAGAGTTAATATTTTGTATGTTTAACATTCATATATAGTGAAGGTTATATTTAGTTGCTACATTTAGAGGTTTATTCTGAATGATATTTTGTTAAAAGTAATATCAAATGAGTTACACTGATTACAGATCTGTTTGACTTGTTTTAATGAATATGTAAATATATATAGAGTTATTATTTTACCTATCTCACATTTATATACAGTGGATACTTTTTTACTGCTGCTAGGTAGGGGTTTGATCCGAGTGACAGATGTCACTGGGACAAGGAGTTTATAACTCCAGGTGGGTAGCTACCCCATTTTTTTATCACATTTACACTACATTCAATTGTCTTAAGTTCTTCCTGACATCCGTCTTAATTCAAATGCATATAATTATAAGTTGCAAGAATTGTATAACACATGCAGTATATCATATGGTAACAGACAAAGACTAATTTACATAACAAATATTTTGGAGAGTATTATATAAAACATAATCAAGATAACACAAATCACATGAATTTCTTACTCATTTATAGCGATATTATGACTTCACTAAAAGGTTCATCAATCAACATAAATGGTCTGACTAACACCATTAAAAGAGGAAGTTTACTTAAATACTTAAACATACACAAACCAAACATAATAGCTCTACAAGGAACACATCTTTTAAAAGAAAATATCAACTTTTTAAATATTAATAAATATATAGTCATTGCCAGTTCTTAACATTCTTAAAAAAAAAAGAGGAGCAGCAATTCTCGGGAATAAAACTCTCCCTTTACCTAGAATTATTAAATCTTATCAAGACGATAACGGGATGTTGTGCTTGGTGACAATTAAAATAAATACAAAAATTTTCACTTTAGTAAACAATTATTGGTTACCGGGTATTGGAACCACACTATTAAACAACAACTGAACCAAACTGTATCTCAGTCTGTGGGTAATATTATTATGGCAGGGGATTTTAACTGTGTTTTAAATGAAAAGGACTCTAGCAGTTCAAGAAAAAGGAAAATATCCTCACAAGCTAAGCAACTAATACAATTCATGGATACATATCATCTAAAAGATATTCAGGACTACATAGACCTGAGCTCACCTCAATTTACATTCTATTCCAGGCAATGGATGGCACCATACCTGAACTGTATAAAATCATGCCTAAAACAGCTATTTCTTTACTATATAATGTATTCCATAAAGCCCAGAATGACATTTTCCCCCATCCTGGAAATATACTTTTATTTCACCCATTCTTAAATCTAGTAAGGACCCCAAATTATGTATGTCATATAGATCCATAACTTTTAAATATTGATTACAAAATGTTTATGAACATCTATGCTGATAGACTAAAAAAATTCTTACCCCAGTTAATTAATGATGACCAAACAGGTTTTGTAACTAATAGAAGTACATATGATAATATCAAACGGTCTCTTATTTTAATTGATTAGTCTTGACATTAACTCAGCATTCAATTCGATACATTGGGATGATCTATTCACATTATTACAATGTTTAAACTTTTCAGATAATTTTATTAATTTACTATTACATCTTTACAAAGGCACTGTGGCTTATATTAAAATTGGATCATGCACATCAACTCAAATACTCATCACTAAAGGAACAAAACAAGGCTGCCCCTTATCTCCCTTATTGTTTACTCTCATAATGGAACCATGGGCTAACGATATACAAGGAAATAAAAGCATAGAAGGTCTGGAAATTAGTGACAAAATAAACTTCTAAAATTCAGTTATTTGCTGATGATGTGCTCATCACTACTAAAGGAGATAATTCCTCCATAACAGCCTTATTTGAAGCTGTTAACACATTTCAGTTTATATCTGGACTGACATTCAATGATAATAAAACTATGATCCTACCTATCTATTTAAACAATAATAAGAGAAACATTAACAAAGACACTAACAAATACATCACAGATCAAATTACATATTTAGGTATCATTCTTGCTAAAGATATTAAATTAATCACAAAACTGAATTATAATAGATGTTATGTAAATATTCAAACTTTATTAACAAAATGGAATACAATTATATTTACAACTGAGGAAAGGTTAACTATCATTACAATGATAATCCTTCCTAAAATTCTCTATATTATACAATCTATTTTAATACTTTCCAGTAAAGTTTTCATTAATAAGATCAATTCTCTGTTACTAAAGTTTTTTTTTTGCTTTCCCAGGAAACCTAGAATAGCACTTAAATATCACCTTCATATTTGGAACAAAGGGGGCATAGCCTTTCCTGATTTGAACCTTTTTTCTAATGCAGCTATTATTAGGTCCATAGTGCAACTTTTACATATACCATATCAGGCCAAAAGGAAAATATTATGGGAATCCTCAGCTATGCTATTAATATTGAAACCACAGCCATACAAATTAGAATTTATAAATAACTCAATATTATGGATACTTAAAGATTAATTCATGTTACACAGCATACCCAAACATTCATTTAGCTACTTATACAACATACTAATAAACTTTAGAAACTTTATATTTAAACACACTAAGTACAAAGAACTCTTTTTTACAATTTTCCCTATAGCCTTTACTCAAAAATCCTTACAATCCTCAGATAAAGATAAAATGACATTGCTTAAACAAAAAAGGTCTTTTGTATTGGTTTCAACTTATTACAGATGATAGGATGAAGGATTTAGATCAGATAATAAGTGAATATCAGTTAAACAACTCCCTATGGATTAACATATGATCCCTCAGACTATTCTTACAAAACAAGATAAATCTGATCACTTCTGCTAATAAACAGGTCACTAGTATACTGCTAGATTTCTTTAATTCAGTTATTCAACAAACAAAATTATTCAGACAACATGGCATTTATATACAGATTTATCAGAGAAGAAAAATATTGTTTTCCTGCTAATTTCTGGAACCATTTTTATACAGTTAATAACACACTTCCAAGGGATCTAGATAAAACAAATATATTAGAATCTGCAGGGAAAACACTTTCACTTAAATGGAAAATATATTCCTGGAGATTTTTATATAGATCTTTCTACAAACCTCAACTAATGTACACAATTAATGTTAAACTAAATATTTGCAACAGATGTAAGTCTAACACAAACATTAACTGGAACCATATGTTTTATGACTGCCCTGCTTTAAGTGTATTTTGGGAAAACATTAAACAACTCCTACAAGCAATATTCACAGATAATTTTATTTTGACCAAATCATTAGTACTCTTCAATACACCCATACCTGGTTGTGTAAAAAAGTTAAACGTTCCTTACTTTGGGCAATAATGGCAGTAGCCAGGAAAACTATAACAAGAAACTGGATATCTGAATTCCCTCCTTCCGATAATGATTTTAAGAAAATTCTAATGGAAGTTTGCCAATTGCAGATTGCAACTATGACATCTAGAACATCTAGAAAAACTTATAACTATCATATATGGGTTAATCTACAGAATTTGTTGAAAAGAGATTGACAATCATATCTTATAAATCAAATTTCAACCTCTCTACATGTTATATATATGGGACAATCAAATACTAGGCAACTTAATGATATTCAATGGATGTCTTTGTATATAGTTTTAGTAATTTCACTTTATTTATTAAACATTATGTGAATGCTTATGTGAACACTTTTTGAATTGTAAATATCCTTGTTAAAAGAACATGCAATTGTTTATATTTACTTCTTTAAAATCAATAAAAGTGTTTAAAAAAAAAAGAATTTTACCATATTCATGGCTCTGTATAATAACTTGAAACATAAAGCTGTTATATAGCTATTTCTTGGAATATTCTTTTCTTTGAAGTATAGCAGTCTCAGAGTTTGTATATATAAGCATTTATTTTTAATTTTACAGGAGAGGAATGGTCAACAAGATTTGTTCTTTGGTTGGATTTTCAATCTTTTTTTTTTCTTTGTGCCAGATGACATTTAAATATCACTGTTTTGCAGGTATGTACACTTGTTAAGCAACAGAACATACATATTTATACAAATGTCATACCTGTATATATATATATATATATATATATATATATATATATATATATATATATATATATATATATATATATATATATATATATATATATATATATATATGTATCTCAGGCAGTCCTCACTTGATAGCATTGTATAACAGCATTTCACATGGTACAGCAGCTCACTAATCAGGAATTGCATCTGACTTAATTAAGGATGTCAGTAAGTGAGAAATTGATTTATATCTATGCAAAGTTATGAACATATGAAATAGTAGAATCCTGTGAATAACTTTTTCCTGATAGAGTTTATATGGTACTTCATGGAGTCAAATAATATATAGGTTATATAATGAAAAAACAAAACTTCACACAAATATGTCTTGTCTCGGTACCACCATTTTTCAGATAGTTATACCTGATTAACTTAAAGTAAACAGGTGTATACGCCATTCTTATGCAAAGTTTTCATGCAGTGTCTACTAGGTAGCATTGTGGAACAGCAAACTACATGTCCAGTCAGAATAAAGGTCAAGAATAGGTACTGTGAAAAATGTTACGTGTTACCTGATAAATAGGAATCGTTTCCTCCAATATTTTGAACACATGACGTGTTAATATTTTTCATATTGACGTTATCCAGAAGGATTTTATATTTTATTCTATAGTATCAAGTTAAACTATATACAATATCATAAGTACTGTGCATTATTTTAATATTTTCTTCATAATCAGTACTGCTTTGAATTACTTTATATTTATTTATAAAGCTAAATATAGAAATATGTATATATATATATATATATATATATATATATATATATCTGTGTGTGTGTGTGTGTGTGTGTGTGTGTGTGTGTGTGTGTGTGTGTGTGTGTGTGTGAACATCTCAAAATGGAGTGGCATCAGCAAAACTACTTTTCAGCAAATTGTAGACCATATATGTATGAATAAAAGTAATACTGATACTTGGAGTCTATTTTCCAGAGTCAGTAATGAATAAACAGATGCTGGTGTAATTAAAGTAACATAATTTATGCATTGTGCAATGTATGCTGACATGCAAAATAATATCACAATTGTGAAATGGAATGTGTGCTGAATATGTTTGTGTTTATACTATCTTTGTGTTCTTCATACTTCTCAGCATATGTAAAACTGTTTATGGACAGGTTTCAGCATTTTATTTTCAGTAAACCAGGTCATGTAGAAGTTATACATTTGGGTACATTTTAACTTACTGTTTCCAAGTGAAATGTTATTACATTTTACTAAGAACTGTGAATATGGAACATGCATAGTATTTTTTAATAGGCATGCACAGCCATTTTGCAGAACTAGACCTTAATGTTAAGTTATACTTGTTTCTCATGAGGGTATGCACTTGGCTTCCATTAAGGTTTTAGAAAGTGTGGAATGTTCAGAATGTATCTACCCTGACTTATTATTATAGAAAAAGTATAAACACTGGAGATAAATTAAATAATGAGTTGCATTTAAATCCTTGAGGGTTAAATAAAAGTTTTCATTGCATTTTTTTGCTGAGTGTCTTATTTTGATTTTTTTTTTAATCTGTCAAATGGGGACTACCCAATATCCTTTTATACATGGGTAGCATAGCCATGTTTTAGAGGAATGTTGCATTATATTCAGTTTCTATAAAGGAAGAGCATATTCATTCTGTTCAAGCAATGGAATGTAGAGCATGTTCACAATATATTTGCATTTATATGTCTCAAAATTAAAGTAAAAATCTTGTACATTTATAAAGAAAATTGATCTTTTTTCATTGGAAAAATATTTTGACTGAATTTTTGATTTCGGTGGAGAACAATGTATTTGAATCAAATTCAGCACTGAGCTAATTTAAACTTTAAACAATAGACTGCCTGCCTTAGATACAATCTACAACTGAGTAAGCTATTATATAATTCCAGGAAAGTTTCTTAAACAACTCTTAAAGTGATTCATGTAACACTTGTATACATAGACAGTGACTGCAGAGGTTTACAGATATTTGACAATAACAGTATGGAATGTCACATTATACATCATGATCTGCTAGCAAGGGTAAGAGTTGTGTAAGGATTTAATATGGAGACTCAAGAACAGGGATGATATTCCACTGTTTTCCATACCTACACGGCAAAGCCTAAAAAAAAAAAACAGATGAAAAAAATACACTGGGGCCACTGGCAGAAAGTATGTCCTCAAGCTCAAGTTCACTGATATGGAGAATGTGATGCCATCTAGGCCATCTGTCTCCATGAATGATGACTCGTTGAGCTGCATGCTGCTGACTAGGCCTACCATGACCATGTCTGAGAAGATGTGGGAGAAGATGTCAGTGTAGTCTGGCATTACATGGGTTGCGAAAGAACTCAACTTCTAGCACTAGAAGGTAGATCAATGGGTGGGTGGGGGGATTGAGTGAACCACTCTCATACAGACAGATGAGTTCCTGGACTTTCTCAGAGGTAGCTGTATCACCATACATTTTCACAATGCAGTACTGGATTTTGGTTCAGAGCTGGGCTGGTCAATGAGACAATCTACTGGAGATACATCAGGTATGTAAGCCTCTTTGTCTGTAAGACTACCTGTAAGTTCAGGGGCCTCAAACTCAAATGACTACTGGAGATGTTTGAAGAACAGCAAACAGAAATGTAGGCAGTGTATCTAGAAAAGCAGTATAGCTCCTTCCTTCATTTTAATTACACTGCTTTGAAAGCTGCTTGAGGTCCAAGGACCACTGCCTTAGTCACTGTCCAAATTATTATAGCCGTCTAATTTATGGCATAAAGGTACATCAGTGATTCACCTAACAATTCCATCTACACAAGGTATACAATTAAATTAGTTATTGTTCTCATTTTACTATTTGAAAACCTCATTTGCATTTATACTTTTGGTGTTGGATCATACATACATAGGATGTCATGGCTTGGTGTATTCACAGGTAATTCTTTATCAGGTACCTGCACTGTGTGACAGCACCTGCTTGATGTTGGAGATATGTAATCTCTGCCGCTGGCTCCCTCCTCTGGATACATGAGAGCCACAACAGTTTCCCAACATTCTGAAGCATGACATTAAGAAATTGTTGGAGTATTCTAGAGGAAGATAACTAAGATGCACCGCACCCAGTGTATCTCCAATAAGTCACTGAAAACTTCCCTTTAGTTAATATACATTACCATACATGCCCTAGTATCCACTGGTATAGGTATTCCATAACTCCCAAAGGGCTGAAGATGAGGCCAGCATATGTCCACAATTTTGTGATGGTGTGCTTATCTAAACAATCCACAATGTCAGTATCACAGAGTTCATGAAATGGTAAACACAGTCACGTAGGGAGAACATCGTGCACCATCAAACAGAGCAAAAGCTATAAAAATGTGCATTTACTAATGTGGCATCAGTCCTTAAAATTCTTTATCAATTTCCTTAATCTGAATGCAAATATTATTCTGAGTTGAAATGTGTTGCAGGCACATCCCTGTTGCACGTCACTTATGCATTTGTAAATGTCTCTATTATCTTACTTTTCCTCATTTTCATACCTTGAGTAGAACATTTTAATAATGTTGCTTACTACCATGTGATTAAATGTCCATTAGCATATACCACACCTGATCATGTTGCTTTGCCAGCCAGACTTACAGAGCCTGTGTTTCTGAAATACCTCCCACCACCCATCCCATGCATATCGAGTCATGAAGTGAATTTACTTTACAAGATGTAGGAAAGTTTTCTAAGTCAAGGTCATAGTCATGCTAGAATACTCTGTCTCATACACCAATGTGGGTACCTACAAACTGTACTGAGTAGCTAAGGGCAGGTCAATAAGTCCATTGGGGGATGTGACATATGTTACTTTGCAGATGATGGAGCAAATTTGCTCTCAAACCTAAGCCTCCTGCAGATAAAATGCACATTTTAGGCCACTTCCATACCTTTTGCAACTCTGATATTCCAACATTTGTTGGTGGTCTCTAATACACACCACATTACAGGTTGCACTACAAAGATGCCCTATTATGAGTGATACATGCTGAAAAAAATGGACATGACTTATAGATGCCAGCCATAAGTTCCTGAAAAGAGGCTTAGTGAATTGGGAAAGTTTCTGATGGCACTATGCCTGACATGGCACCCCAATGGTGCAGCAAGGAATCAAAAATCTTCCCGAATCTGCTGCACCAAGCCAAATCATTAACATCCATATAGCACTACTAAGTAAATTTCCTTCTGGGCTGATGTTAGGCTTCTTACTTGATGCAAATCTCTTAAAAGTAAAATGTCCAGAACATCATTTATTGCTGACTAGGCCACCCGTCTCTCTCAGACTTCCTCAAAGAATTCAGTAAACTCCTCTCTGTCCAGTCCATCAACTCAGTATCCCCATCTCTTCACCCTCAGCCAACCATATTTCCCACCTGCCTACTTAAAAAATAAATCAAAAGACACTAAAATGTTTTAGAACAACTTCCTACTGAGGCTTTTAGTGTCACTGATAATCTTTGAGCTTGGTTTCTTTATTACACCAGTAAATATATAGTTAGTCCTTTACTCCACATTTTTAATCTCTGCATCATCTCACAAAACATGCTTAGCACCTGGATACTGGATTTAGTGGAAAATCTTCCTAAATACCCCAAAACTATTAATGACCCAAACTTTCTTCTATGATATACTTTACCAGTTTTGTTAAAATTCTTGGAAGCAAGTCATCCTTCATACAACAGCACAACCTACTTTCTTCCAAAGGCATCATCATTTTTGGACAGGAAGAAAAACTATGAATCTTCTGTAGACATACCTCTCAACCTGAAAACATCAAAAATCTGGACAAAGGCCCATGAAAAGCAGATACAGCTACCAAAAATCGTGATGCTGATTAACAAAAAAATGCATGCATATTCGTGTAACCCCACCCACTCCAGTGGGATTGCAGGAAACCAACATGAAGTTTGAAGTCACTAAATAATAATAAATAATGGAAGACATTTGAATTTCAGACTTCATATCCCTCAGAAAAGACATAATAATGCAAAACCTGTTATTCTACAAACTATCTGAGTTTACAGGAGCAATATTTAAAATATGTCCCTATTTTTGGGCCTTTGTCCCACCACCAATATTTTTGGCTTTGTCCAGACTTCTTGCTCTAAGAGATTGAGAGGTATTATTTCACCTTATACTGACTTGAAACCTAAAATTCATGTCTCATGTACTTGGAAACAATGGAGGTGAGGGACTGAAAGGCAGTAAAATTTCTCACAACTTTCCATATGTTTTCATGCCACTATGAAACAAAGAATGGTAAATGTCTTCATATTCCAAATAACAGAATTCCCATCTGACCTCCATTTCCTCACTTCCATGAATGAACTGGTTTAAGAACAAGCCTAAAGTGGTAAAAAAACTTTCTCCAAGGCTTTCGGGATTCATAGTCAAGTGGCAGCAAAATCAGCTGTTTTCTAACTGTAGAATGGATACAAGACAACTTCAATTTCCACAGTTCATTAAAGGCTTCTGACTGGGCAGAGAAAGAGACGTCATATGTTTTGGTACATCATGCCCAGTGTTGTTACTTCTTTGTTTGCATTTGTATGTACAGGTAATACATGGTGAAAAATGAGTCTGCCACTTCATGGCAGTATAACAAGCTGCCGTGGAACTCGGACTCATTAAACTATGGTTCTGTTGTTTAACGAGAGTAAAATGTAAAAAAAAGACAGAGAGAGGCACTGTGTGTGTGTGTGTGTGTGTGTGTGTGTGTGTGTGTGTGTGTGTGTGTGTGTGTGTGTGTGTGTGTGTGTGTGTGTGTGTGTGTGTGTGTATGTGAGATTAAGAGAGTTGGAGAGAAAGTGAGAGAGATCGTGTGTCACTGAATGTGTGTATGAATTCAGAGGACACTGTATGTGTGGGAGATCGAGAGATGGTAAGAGCGATCTTGTTTGTGTGAATGAGTGTATGAAAGCAGAGGAGACTGTCTGTGAGAGACAGAGAAAGAGTGAGACCGATTTTGTGTGAGTAAATGTGTGCATAAACGCAGAGGAGACCATGTGTGTATATGTATGTGTGTGTGAAAGCACACTGTATGTGTGTATGAGAAAGAGAATGGGCTCTATGTAAAATTGTTGTGTTTTAATTATTTATTTTTTTTAAGTACTATATTTTTTATTTTATGAATTTTTTATGTAAAATGCTTCCTCCAACACCATTAGTATATATTACAGCAAGTTTAAATCATTAGGTGGAGGAACTATTTTACATTATAAATATGTAAAAACATAATATAAATAAACAAATAAAAGTCAACAATTTTACAGCGAGTCCATTGTATATGCACAATAATGCCCTCTAGGGTGTGTGTTATCAGGCCTCATAATACCCCTGGGTGGGTGTTAATTACACATTAACACACATCCTGGAGGGCATTATTGCTTGCATATAAGTATATATGTGCACACATACATAAATATGGTTGTTTACAGGTATATAGGAGAAATAAGAAAAACAGGATATGAATATTATAAAAATAAAATGTACATGGATCAATCTGTATGCATCTGTGTGTATCTATATTTATTTACCCATTTAACGTTTTTTGAAAACGTAGAATAATGCTGTTTGTATGTAACATTCCTTCTGTATGTAAATATTTTATGAACTGCTAAATGTAGTTGTTTGCTCTACTACTATTTAAGGCCAATTCTTTTTTGCAGTGGTGTGGGTCGGGGGTCTATAGCTTGGATAATTTCTGCTGTGTTGACATGTTCAGCAGCAATATAGCTTCATTAGCTTTGTTAAGCCGTATCTCCCAATATTAATTTTACTTTTATATTGGCCTAAGTTTGCTGTCAGTGGATTTATATTTTACTGCCACCCCATTTATTAGCAAAAATGTTTCTCACAGATGTTGTCAGAAAGTTGTATGGATGTAACTGCTGTCCCAGACAAAATGCTATATCTCATTATGTTTTATTAAACAAGTTCATAGTGTGTGTCATTATGTTTGTGTGTATACAGACTTCAAAAAGTGTCAATGTGTTTTGTTTAATATTGCAACTTGGATAATTTCATTGTTTACCTCACAAGTAGGCCGTAGCTAAATGTTTTGCTGTGGAGACGAAAGAGAGGTAGATATGATGCTTACATGGACATTTAAAATGTCCATGGCCTCATGATCTAGCTCACCAGTGCCATCTGTCCTGTTGTAAGATTATTTGTTGTGTAATGGTGCACTTGTTGAACTTTTTGCACTCTTAAATTTATCTCAAGAATTAATTACAGCACAAAAGGTAAGTAGGGAAACAGGTCCTTAGTAACACTTTTAAACACTATTCACATTAATTTAGAGAAAACTGCTAGGAATTTATGTGGCAAGGCATCATCCTCCATGTATAAAACACCAGATTGCAAACTAACTGACAAAATCTTCTTCAACCTAGAACACTGCATAAGCGGCCTACATTCAAACTTGAATGACACTGGGGGAAAACTGACGTAAACAGAATTAATATTTCACCTCTGTCCACTATTGTCAACTACAGTTACACTCATAAAAATCTATGCTTCTGCCCTTCAGTTTGCACCACCAATGTGGGCAGTATGCTGTCCCACTTTAATGTAGCTTTCAATACGTACATTTTTAATCTGACTTAGCCATTCGGCATTTTACTCACTCACCTTTTTCTAATCAGAACTCCAATAATATGGTTGTTTTCTCAGATTTTACACTAGTCACCACAGGATTAATCCAAAAATGCCTTGTATGTAATACAGCACTGCAAATTATGTTTTTCTTGTAGTTTTGAAATACAAATATAAGTAAACAATCTAGTAGCCAACCTTGTGGCCCCTATAGGCTCAGAACTCAAACTGAAAAGTGAAAATCCAAAGATGAGCACCAGTAACCAATCTCGAACCAGCCAGGTCACCCGTAACGTCTGATTTGCTGAAATGAATGTACCACTGCTTGTTCTTATTAAAGATAATAAAGTGAACAGTAGCACTGCTTGTTTTAACTAATAATCAAAAAGGGTCACTAGCTCTACTTGTTTTTGTATTCATTAGGGAAAATGGCTCCACTGTATTAAATAACTAGACTTTATTCATTTCAGAAACTCTGAGCCCATAACAGTTTTGACAAAAGTGCTTAGTTTCTTCACTGTTTTAAAATTAAATGTGGAATAAAGTCTAGTTATTTAGTACAGTTGAACCATTTTACTTGATGAATACTAAAACCAACTAGTGCTGCAGCCCCTTGTTGATTATTAGTTAAAACAAGCAGTGTTACAGGTTGCTTTATTATCTTTACTTAGAACAAGCAGTGCAATGTTTGCTTCACCAAATTGCTACTGCGATCAGAAATGATGGGTGTCCTGGCTGATTCCCTATAGCCTCACAACAGTACCTGTTGCAATGAATCATGCACTGTCATGAAGCTGATGTCACCACACATACCCCAGCATGTTGATAACCTTGCGGGGTATGCTGCCATTGCATGATGACATCAGCCCTAACTTAAAATTGTAAAGAAAAATTGAAAAAAACTCATGAATTGAAGGGGCTATTTGACAACTCATGGCAGCCCATTATTTTTCTCTCAAAACTGGTAAATACCAAAGAACTCAGTGAGGTTGAGAGGCATGTCTGTGGACCCTTGCAGATGAAATTTTGCTCAGTATAGATCAAGCCAACCAAACAGGTTCCCTTTTTATTAGTTTCTCCCAGACTTTTGACTTGGTCAGCCTTTCCATCCTGCTGTGCCATATGATTCAAATTGGTATTAGATTTCAACCTACTGTCTGTTTCAAAGATTTCATCACTATGAAGTTTCATATAAAATATCAGTTCTATTTCTGTAGAAATCTCTTTTCAGACTGTGATTCCACTAGAATCCATTTTTAGCCTAGTACAATTCTGTTTTATAAAGAATGCTCCTATGAACATACTCTGTCTCCCCATCTCCCCTTTCATCCCCAATCAACTTGACATACAAAATAAAAAACTTCAAGAAGACTTTCTATCTCTTGGTATATGGTTCACTACCAAAGAAATAATCTTAACCTCAAGAAAACCAAAACTGTATTTTTGGTACCAACCCAAATCTAAAACAAATCTTGAGATCATTAGAGATTAAGAACTATACAATCTCCACACTGAAACCATATTTGTTTTCAAATACCTTAGCATTTGGCTGTTTCAATCCCCAAGCCTTCAGCTTCACATTAAAAAAAAACAAATCAAAAACAACTATAATCTACTCTGAACTCACAAGATGTCCCACTTCCTTTTCCTTCCTACAAGAGCAGCCATAGCCAAGGATATACTATGTGCCCTGCTGGAATATGTCCTTCCTTTAATAGACACAATATTGAATAAATAACACTAGAGTCTTTAAACCAATCTCCAACAAAATATGTTGTTTGATTATCAACTTCCCTAGCCAGGGATATCACTAACTTACAATCATGAAGGCTAACTAGGTGGCCTTTAAACAAAGAGTTGCCCTCTAAAGCAGCTCTGTACAATTCAAACTGCTACATCAGGGTACTCTCACAACCCTTTCTGCTAATTCATCCCTGTTACACCCTACTACAAACTTAGATGCCATTCCCTTGCAGGGCCTGGACACAATTTCTTTGCAATAAACAATTATTCTCTTCTAGCCTTCAAACAATGGAAAGCACTCCCTACCGACTTAATTCACTGTGGGGGTGCAGTAAATCGCACACTGTATTCAATCAGAAATGAGCTGAGAAGATAAATTACTTTGTGGTGATTATTTATACATATATTCATTCTGTTCAACTAATCAGACATCTGCACTGTGTAGACACATTCATAAAAATGGCTGTAGTTGATTTTTACATCCATATGTGTGTGTGTGTGTTGGGGGGCATACATGCTCTAAACTGTCCCTAATGTTTGGGAATGTGTCCGATTTTTTTTCTCTCATATTTGTCAATTCCTTGAAAAGTGTGTGGCTTTTCTGGCAAATCAGTGAGGACTGCAATCATTAATAGTGATGATTTCAGTTTGAGATGTAAAAGCCTTTAAAAAGCACGGCAATGCAAAGTGCGTCATTCTAGCAGGATTCTAAGTATTGGAAGGCAATAACTGTTACTGAGTGTAGATCAGTATGTGTGATATACCCTTAAGAAGCTTCCCAGTGAGTCAGCACATGCATATAAATAATGAGCACGTGCAAGTAAGAGTGACATTTTGAGTGAGCAGCCAGAATGAGAGCATGCAAGTGTGTGTTCATAGGTTCATAGGATGATACTAGGCTATTGGCCCTAATGCCATTATAAGCCTAGCCAAGAATTTCGCCCATGTTCCCTCAAAGTCAGCACCTGTTTCCCCTGTCTACCAGAGACACAGGTGTGATCCCAGGGGTGCATTTTCTCAGGTCTATATTATAACATCGAAGTCTAAAAACTTCGAATGTCATAATATCGAACACATTCAATCGAAACATCAGAAAACCGAACAGTCAGAATAGCAATTTTTTTTCCCAGGGAAAAAATTTGCTGTTCCGACAAACATACACACAACTCAAGCACACCAAAATAAATAATCCACACACATACACTTCACAAAACCCTACACTAAACCAGACATACACCACTAGCTACCCACCAACCTTATCCCAACCCTTACCCTAAGGTCCCTAACTATCGCACACTCACATTACCTGCTCCCTAACCCTAACTCACCTACCCCACCCTAACCCTCATGTCCACACAATTGCACATTTACCTGACCCATGCCCTAACCCTAACTCACCTAACCCATGCCCAATTGCACACTCACCTTCATTCGCACACTTACCTTAACCCAGTCCGTAACCTTCACTCCACAGTTGAGGAAATAGCGAAGCTGCAGAAACGGCCCACTGAATACTTTCCCTAGGAAAGTATTCCATGTTCTGCAGCTTTGCTATTTCAAGTGTTTGCTCTACTGGATTTGATATTATAACATTTGAAGTTTTTGAACTTCTATGTTATAGTATAGACCCGATTTTCTCTTTCCCATCCAGTCATCCAGGTTCCTCTTAAAGAGAGCTAGATTGACCCTCTGCTTTACATGGAGAGGGAGTCTATTCCACAGATGGGGGAGTCTTTGGGACACAAACCTATCCTGCCAACAAGTTCAGATAGTTTGTTAGATAGTTCACTTAAGTTTAATGTTCCCCTTATCCATCCTAATGTATTTGTATACAATAGACTACTTTAACACCCAAGCCTCAACATCTTCTTAATGCACATAAGAGTACCATGGTGTCAGAATGGGATCCAGAATTACAGCCATGAGGCAACAGGTTAGAGTTGCAGGAATATATAGGAGTGGATCATCCCTAATGCTCAAATGACTTGCAAAATAGGTCAAGTTCCAGGTACTAAAACTTGCTTAAATAAGTTATTTTGCTACAAATATAAAGCAAAGCATTCAGAATGCTCAAAACGAATTAAATGAAATGTTTGAAACTGCGACATATTGATGAAAATATTTGAAATAATCATGAAAACGTATGAAACAATATTCAAATTGCATAAAATGTACAAAAAAGGGAAAACTACCATGATTTCTCACTATGTACTACTTATTTGTATTAACTAAAGCTATTCAAAGTATCCAAAGAGTGCAAAGTGTTTTCAAGTGTGTGTAATATTACAGTGCAGTTATTTCTCTAAGTACAGTTATTTCAAAGCATATTTCACAGACTCCAGTATTTTGAAGAGTTTATTGTGCATTTAAATATTATTACAAGTACCTGGTGCATGTGTACATTTATAAATAATTATAAGGGCAATTTTGCATTATGTTTTACTATAATGTGCGGGCATGGCAGAAGACTTTCGCAGACCCACACTGATTATGTTTGATAACAATATGCAGAAACTTGGAGAGTGTTTAAACAGGAATATGATATTTTCATACAGGCTGCTTTTTCTGACAAAGACGCACCTACAAAGGCATTTACTCTGCTTAATTTAGTTGGTTCAGAGGCCATTGAAAAGAGCGTTCATTTTTGTGTGTACCTGCTGTGTTTGCAGGAGAGGGGGAAGTCCGCCATATTTTGGTACCGGTTGAAACAAGGGAAGACCCTGAGTGCTTAAAATGTAAATTTAGTGAAATGTGTAACCCCCAAATGAATATTTAAATGGAAAGGCACTTATTTTACACAAGGGATCAAAATCTTGGTGAAACCTTTGCAGCATATATATCTGACCTGAAAAACAAGGCTAAAATGTGCAGATCTGGTGATTTGACAGATCAGTTGATAAAGGACAGGCTTGCGTCTGCTATTAATAATGACACAGTGAGAAAGATTTTGCTTCAAGACAGTGATTTGACCTTAAATAAGGCCATTGGGATTTGACAGATATTCAAGCTTACAAAAAAGCACACAAGCATGCTTACTAATGAGAATAGCTGTGGAAGACATAACGACAAAGCTCATGTTGATAGTATGCAGCATATGGTTAAAAGAAACAGGCCCAAACACATGACAGCCACTGCAGATCCTGTAACAGTCCCTGGGAAACCCCGAGTCTTTCCAGCAACTTCAAGAGCTTTCTCAGTGAAGCATAAGGGTAAGTTAGCAAAGGCAAACCATGTGCCCCCACCCAGTTTCTTAGTTAACTGTCATCATAGTGGTGGAAATCACAAACCCAAAAGAGAAAAGTTCTTAGCTTTTGGGGGGCACTTTCATTCTTGCAATAAGTGGAATCATTTCAAAAGATGTTGTAAATCAAATAAGACATTATTTTATTAAAAGAGGGCAGTCCAAGAGACAAGTTGATCAATTAGAAAGCTGTGACCCTATTTTTTATGTTGATGGTGTGTCTGTGCTTGGTGAAACAGTCAATGCAGTAGAATTGTGGGCAAAGAATGAAATCTTTTGTACTGTTTGGATTAATGGGAGTCCTTTAGAGCTCAAAGTATACACTGGCACAAAGAGCAATGTTATGTCAGCAGAAACATTTTCTACAGTAAAAGCTGCAGAAAAACTTGATTTGACAAAGTGTAAACCAAGGGCTCAGTAGTGCTCTTATGTTACATTGCTGGGAACAGCTATGACTTTTGTAGTCAAGAGACACGTGCAGTTATTATTAGGCCTCAGAGACAGTTACAGAATGGGACTGATTTCACTTAATGAGGAGATTCACCATGTAAGCCTGTATGACAACAGCTGAAATTTCACCCAAACTAGTTTTTCCTGAGTATGCTGATATTTTTGCAGACAAACTAGACAAACTACCAGCTGTATACTCCATGAAGTTAGACCCAGAGGTCAGCCTAGTTATCAGATCAGCACAGAAAGTTCCAGTAGCTAAGCAGAGCAGAGTCAAAGCTGAGCTAGACAAAATGGTGCAGCTAGGAGTAATTTGTCCAGTAGAAGAACCACCTGAATGGGTATCCTCCATGTTGGTAGCTCATAAAAAAGCTCAGATATCAGAATATGTATTGATCAAATAGATCTGAGCAAAGCATTAAAAATACCTCATCACCCAATGCGCACAGTTAAAGAGGATGCTGCCCTCATGCCAAACACCACTGTTTTTTTCTGTCTTAGATGCAAAGATTTCATTTTGGCAAATTTTGCTTGACTGAAAATCTTCATTGTTAACCACATTTGGTACGCCATTTGGAAGATACAGAGTTCTGAAAATGCCATTTGGAATAAATTCTGCCAGTGAAGTCATTTAGCATTCGATGAAACAAATGTTTTTGGGTTATTCTTGTGCTATTATAGTAGATGATATTCTAGTAGGAGGCAATGGTGAAGTCGAACATGACAGAAACCTCAAGAAAGTTCTAGAAAGATTACGTGAAGTGAATCTTAAGCAGAATCCTCAGAAGTTCAAATTCAGGCTATGAGAAGTTACTTATGTTAGTCACTTGTTTACCAGTTTGGGCTTATGACCAGATCCTTCAAAGCAAACAGCAGTTCTCGAGATGCCAGCTCCAGACAATGTTCAAGCCCTATAATGTTTTCTTGGCATGGTCAAGTATCTATGCAAGTTCGTTCCTGATTTGAGACAACTTACAGCACCGCTCAGAGAACTGATACACAATGATGTAATTTGGTCATGGTTAGAACAGCACCAAAGAGTATATGATGTCCTGAAACAGAAAATTGCCAATCCACCAACTCTCAGTTACTATGATGTTCACAAACCAGTTACTCTTTCCTATGATGCTTCTAAGTATGGACTAGGTGCAGCCATTCTTCAAGAGGGTAGAGTAGCCTATGCATCCAGAACTCTTACCCAGACTAAGCTGCAGTATGCCCAGATTAAGAGATTTTGGCAGTTGTTTTTGCATGTTCAAAGTTCCATGATTATATTTTAGTCAACCTATCCAGATCAAAACTGATCATCAACCTCTAGTTACTATTTTGAGAAAGCCTATGCATACAGCTCCAACTAGACTACAACACATGATGCTCAAATTGCAGAAGTACAATTTCAATCTTGTTTACACCAAAGGCAAACTTCTTTATCTTGCTGATACGTTATCCAGATTGCCGAGGAAAAAATACAGAACAGCATAACAATGAGCAACTTGATTTTGAGATCATGGAAGTGAGAACATTTTCTTCCATACATCTTGATGAGCTTAGAACTCACACAGCTTCAGATCCAAATTTCCAGAAGCTAAACCTCTTTATTAGTCAAGGATGGCCTTCAAAGTAATTTTGTTTACCAGTAGAAGTGCAACAATATTTACCATACAGACATGAGATTATGTCCGACAACTGTATAGGTTCATAGGTTCATAGGTTCATACTAGGCTATCTGCCCGAGGGGCATTACAGCCGCCAGCATCGCTTTGCGCTTACCACCCCCTTTAGTATGGGGAACTATTATTTTATTTTGCTGTGCCTCGCACAGTGAGTGTGACACTAGGTAATCCTGGGGGGTATATCTCCTCTTCCATTGGTCCCATTTGTCAGATGACTGTATCATCATGAAAGGTCCTAAAGTGATTGTTCCAAAATTATTGCAATCAGAGTATACTCAGATCTTGCATCATGGCCACCTGGGAACTGATTCTACCAAAAGATGGGTGAAAGGTCTAGTATTTTGGCCTTCAATGTCAAGAGTTATTAAGTACTTTTATTTTGTTCAGTATGTAATAGTACAAAGCCACATCAGCAGAAAGAACCACTTCATTTAGGCCAGATTCCTGAACTTCCTTGGTTGACAGTAGCCACAGATATCTTTGCGTGGAATGGTCAACATTATTTGGTGTTAGTAGACTCCTATTCAAATTGGTTAGAAATGTATCTACTTCCCAGCCGAAATTCCAGTGCTGTCATTACTAAGTTGACGTGACATTTTTCCGTCCATGGTAGTCCGCATAGTTGTTTCTGACAATGATGCACAGTTTACTAGTCAACAGTTCAAAAGATTTGCAGAAATATGGGACTTTGTTCATATTATGAGTCATCATGAATACCCTCAGTCAAATGGCTTAACTGAACGTGGAGTTCAAAGTGCAAAACAGCTGGTAGGGAAATCCAGATGTGACAATACCAATGTTTTTTCTCAACTTGTTAAATCTCAGAAACATTCCTAGTGATAAACATCTTTGTTCACCTGCCCAATGTTGAGACAAACCAGAACCACATTACCAATCAGCAGTAATTTATTGGTTCCAAGTGCTAAGAACAACAAAGCAGTAAAAGCCCAATTGTTGAAAAAGCATTTGTCCCAGTAGTCTTATTATGATAAACCAGGAACCACTCAGTGGGGGCCAGGGAAGTAAATAGTGTGGGAAGAAATAGCCAGGGAATTGTTATGGCTAGGCTTGTATAGGCCCTAGGACCGATAGCCTAGTACCAACCTGTGAAGCTATGAAAACTGGGAGATAGTGAAGTGCAGATGTCAAAAGGTTTTGATCGCATCAGATTTGTGAAAACCTTGTGTCAATAGCCAAGAATGTACATTGTGGAATCACAAGGAATGGAATTCAGACAAAATCAGAAGCATTTGTTGTGTCCACACCAGTGTTACAGCATCTTCCTGTGAAACTCCACAAGCAGAACATTCCTCACTGACTGTCCCTGTTGCTAAATCTGGTCCTAATTATTATATCAGGAGATCAGGTTGCATCTTGAAACCTAGTTCCAGATACACGGCAACCTGGACATGACTGCTGTTTTTCTTTATTAGAGTCTGCATAATTGGATGCCTATTTTAATGTCATTGCTTACATGATACAGCTCAGTAAAGAGGGAGGATGTAGATCAGTGTGTGTGATATACCTTTAAGAAGCTTTCTAGTGAGTCAGTGCATGCATATAAGTAGGGAGCACATGCAAGCAAGAGTGCCATTTTGAGTGAGCAGCCAAAGTGTGAGCATGCAGGTATGTAGTCAGTTAGTTAGATAATTCATTTAAGTTTAATGTTCCTGTTATCCATCCTGATGTATTTGTATACAATACACTTCTTAAATGGACACCCATGCCTCAAAGTCTTCTTAATGTACATAACAGTGACACTGAGTTTGTCCTTTATCCAGCATTAATTTTAGCTCTCACATTAATTCTTGTGCTAGGGCATTGACAGGTATGGGGTTGCAGTGGGTTGTACACTGTACTCTGACAGCAGTGAGCTGAGAAGCTGAATTCCTTAAGGCAGTTACCTGTCTATCTGGTCATTCATTGGACCACAATCACACATCTGAGGTGTACTGTCACAGTCATGCTAGCTGTTACATTTGATGGCCACATCTCGTGAGTGTGGTGTGGGGTTTCAAATCAATGTCTGAGGTCATTTTGTACTTTATTACAATCAGATATCTGAGGCGAACACAGTCAATGAAATTGGGATTCATTTCTGAGTATAGTGTGCATTTGTGTAAAATCAGCTAGGTTATTTCACTGCAGCTATTTTAACCCAATCAAGCTATTTTAGCACAATCAAATATCTGAAGTGTGCACAGCCAATAAAGTGGTTGTAATTGATGATTGTCAAGGGAAATTGCCTGTGATGAAAATGACTGTTTGTTGAGATGGATTGCAGTGAATCTAAAAGTAGCAGTTATATATATATATATATATATATATATATATATATATATATATATATATATATATATATATATATATATATATATATATCTTTTTTTTTCCACTTCCCATTACAGTCAAACATCAGTATTATAGTTAAGTGGATTCTGTGAAGGTCTAGGTAGGATGTGTCTGATACCACTTGATCACTGGAATAGTGGCATGGAGAGTAGTGTTGCCTTCTACTTGTGCTGGTTCTCCACTTTAATTTTTGGTTGTGATTCCTTCTTTGTAGAATCAACTTGTACTACCCATTTTTACAGTGGAGTCCTGGATAGTTAGGCTGTGTAATAAGGATGACAAGTGCTTCTAAGACAAAGCATGAAAAAAAAAAAAATAACAAGAAAAAAGTAAGTGATCTGGGTGGGGGAGGTGGAGAAGATAACAGAAAAATGGGAGGAATAATAGAAGGGCCCTGAGAGTTCTTTTCTAGTTCTTCATTTTACATAAAGCTGTCCTTGCCCATAGGTTAATACTTTATTGTTGATCCACTGAACCAATTGTAGGGTAGCCACATGATCTTCTTCTTCTCGGTTTAGTGTCACCACAGCAGATCACCTGACTGTTCATGATTGGCAGTGGAGTTTTACGGTGTCAAGTTGTCAGCCCAGTGCCCAACCTTCCACAGAAGGCACATACACGCACGTACTCACAGGGCTAATTTAGAGTGTCCAATCCACCTACAGCATGTCTTTGGGAGGAAACCGGAGCACCCAGAGGAAACCCACGTGACCACAGGGAGGACATGCAGACTCCACACAGAAGGCACCCAAGCCGAGGATCGAACCAGAGAACCTCTTGCTGTGAGGTGACAACACTAAATGCTGCAACACCGTGGCCGCCCAGGGTAGCCACATGATGTCACATTGATTTATCAAAACATGAATTAATGCAGACCACCGACAAGATGAATTATTTTGAACCTAATTACACCACCTTACTATAAGATTGTGAGGGTCCAGCTGCATGGGTTATTATGGTTGTATTTTAAGTCATCCAAGTTTTGAATAAAAAAAGTAAGGGAACTACAGTGATTTATATCTTGGGGGAGAGGGGTTATTCCATAAAATAGGTATTCTCACTGATAGATATCTATCGTTCCAGCATGTCCTATTTGTGTTATGAAAGGCAATTCAAATCTCTTGGGCAAGTATTATTTGTTTTGTAAATATGAAGGGGTTTGCATAGGACCATATCCTTCAAAGTGCTCTAGCGTAAGCAGAGGTCCCTCCTGAAAAGCCAGTAGGACACAGAAAATAATTAAAATGCTTTAAGGTGGACAGGTTAATCAAGGATAACATGCTCATGAATGCCTTCATAAGTAAATGCTGTGGTGTCTTCAGCTGGGTTTTGTGCTTAATTGTAACTGGCTTAAATAAGGGAAGAGTAAATGTGAATGATGATCTTGGATCTAGAAGATATAACCTGGTGATTAGTTTGGCTGTATTAAAGGTTTCCCTAAAAACAGTAGTATTGTGATCATCAAAGGAAAGTTAATTGTCAATTTAAGTGCTCAAGTCCCTAATGACTTAGTTAGAGTTAATAGATTGTTACCAATCTGATAGGAGAATTAATGCCTGGGTTTATCAAAGGACACAATGCTCAATTTGTTAGCATTTAGCTTAATTCCATGGCCTAAGCACTTTTTGGAAGTGGATATTATGCATTCCTGTAGAATCTAGTGGTCACTTGGGGTATTTATGACAACTACCATTTTACAATTCTCAGCAAACCTCATCAGTCACAAGTCCTTGGTGTTGGCCTTGACATCATAGAAGTAGGTATGATAGAGGATTGGTCAAAATACAGCTCCCTAGGGAACACCACTGACAACAACTCTATTGATTAAAAGTGTGCCTCAAACACTAATAGACTTGGTTCTGCTGGTGAACCAATTTGTTAGCTGCTGGGTAGCATAGGATTTACATTACGTTTAATTAGCTTGTCAATAATGCTAGAATGTGCAAATGGTACCAAAGATTTTGGACAAGTCCAGGTATGCAGTGTAAACTGATTTTCTTGAGTCCAAAGCCTTGGCAGCTTGTTCAAAAAGGTTGACTAGGTTTAGGAGGCAGGATCTGCCTTTATCAAACCTAAATTGGTTTGAGTTCAGGGTTTGAAGATTGCTTATGCCTTTGTTAACGAAGCACATACTGATGTGTTCCATTTCCTTACAGATAAAGCTGATGAGGCTTATAGATCTATAGTTTTCTACACCAGTTATGTCACCCTTTGTGGAGTGGGATGACTTCAGCAGTTCTCCATACCACTGGCATGAATCCAGTGGTTAGGCTCTAATTGAATTCACATAATAAACCATTAGCCAGACAATGTCTGGTCTTGATATGAAGACAGTCTGGTACAATATTCAGGCCCATGGAGCTAGTGTTCCTAGCCTTAGGACTTTCTCATAGGTGACAAGGAAGGTATAAACATACTAATGTACCACAGGTACTTGGGCGGAGATATCAAAGTAAAATCTGAACTGAATTTGTCCACAAATGTGTTGGCTTTGTCCTTAGTTGATGAGTGTGTGGTGTAATTTCATATTAACTAAGAACATTTTGGGGTATTGCTTCTGATGTTGTGAAAGCTGAATAAGGCTTTTTGGTAGCAATTCTCATAGCATATTTGCATTTCGAGGATTTTATTTTATTAATTCTTTGTTGATTTTTCTGAGTTCTTCCCTGTCTGATTGTTTGTTAAATTTGCTTTCATGGGCTATGAATTTCTTCTTCTTATTGTATAGTTTAACACTGGGGTTCAACCAAAATGGTCATTTCTTACAATTAGCACTATAGTTATGCCATATGAGGACTGGCATCTCAATGCAAGCCTGTAGTTGGGCATAGAACTTATCCATGAATAAGGCAGCATGTGATGTGGGATCACTGAAATAAGGAAGGTGCCTACATTTTATCAGATTATCAGTTAGTTAGAGAAGAATTGCCTTGAAACAGTCTCTGAAGACAGAAATATTATAGGGTAACTCAGGTCTTACAAATAAGGTAAGTGTTATTGCATGGTGGTCAGATTTTAACAGTGATTTTGGAACTGTAGGTGCTGATCATAGAGGAACTAGGTTGGTGAGAACCAGGTCCAATATTTTTGAGCCCTTCACTGGGGTTTGGAGTAAATGGTGTTAATGAAGTCCAGTAATTTTTGGACACTTATTTGTGGTATTATACATCCCCAGTTAATGGAAAGAAATAGGATAGTGCTGGGCTCTACAGTGGGGGATGCCAATTTGTTTTGCTATTCTTCATGTTTTGCAAGGGTCATAGAGGGTGTATGGTAGTTGGGAATGATGTGGTACTAGGTTTTGTTTATCGTGAAAAAAGATGTGTAGGGGTACAAGGTCATTGTCCTGCATTATGAGTCTGGAGGTGAACTGATTTTTAAGAACAGAGACACACCCCTTCAACCACACCATCCAATGTGCATTGGGTTTGTGGGATGCTATCACTGTTCTGAAAGCTGGCTTTAGTAATTACACATATATTTCTGATTTCCAGGTTTAGGAATGCCTATAAAGAGTATAACTTTTTGGTAAAGCTTCTAGCATTGAGCAGTGCCACCATAATATTGTTGATTTTCATTGACTATGTTGTTTATTTGAGGACACTGACTGTGACTACAGAGGCACTTTTGAGGAGAAAAAGGTATTGGTCAGTATAGAAGCCATGAAGACAGAGGCCCTAACAAAGCAGGCAGGGTTGTCCATCATCATATGTTAGGAATCCTCTTAGAATGAGAACAGTGCCTAAGTAATAATTAAAGTCAATTATATTTTGTTTGTATAGAGGCATTATTCTTCACAATTGTAGGATACTCCTCAATACTACTTTCATATGGAATTCAGATGCATATTCTGTGAACTCTGTGCCTCTTCCATTGATCCAAGTATGTGCAACTCAAGCAATTCAGTCTTTTATGTACAATAATCTTTTCATATAAGTAGCTGGGCTGAAGTTACTTGAGGGCCCTAGTGAAAATGTGGATTCTGGCATATGAGAGACAGCTACCCATCATTCTGTCTTTACACAGCCTAGTGACTGGACCATCTGTGTGTATAACTATAATTAAGCAGGCGGATAAAGGGGGTGTTACTGTGATAATGGATAAAACAAAGTATGTGCATTCAGTGTTGAAGTTGCTTAATGACACTACAGCATTTAAAGTAATAACTTATGTAGAGATAAAGAAGTACATTAGTACTATTAATATGTGTGTATATGAGCTGCAACTTTCTGGTGACATAAACTTAGATTTATTTCATTTTTTTACTGTTCCCTGCCCTAAAATTCCTCAATTGTATGGGATACCAAAGATCCATAAATCTTTAAGTGAACCACCAATGAGGCCTATTGTTTCAGGTAATGGTTGGTTAACGGAACCCATATCCATATATTTACAAAAACAATTACAACCAATTTTGGTTAAATGTGAAACGGTCATAAAAGATACTATAGATTTTATCATGAAATTAAAATGTTGGTATACTGATCCAGATAGACCTAGGAGTATATACAATGGTTTATTATTTGTAACGCTGGACATTTCATCATTGTTTACAGTTATTCCCAATGATTATGGGATTAATTCTATACGTGAACATTTGGTTCACCATTCAACTTTTACAAGTAGACATATTGAAAACATCTGTCTATTACTGGATTTAGTATTATCTTATAATGTTTTTTTGTTTGATAAACAATATTATTTGCAGTGTACCGGTGTTGCTATGGGCACATATGCAAATCTAGTCCTTTATCAGTGGGAAAGGACATATATATTTGATGGTAATACATTCTTAAATTCCAAATTATGTTTTTATCAGAGATTTGTAGATGACTGCTTCTTAATATGGAATGGATCTGTATCTGAATTATCTGATTATTTACTGTATCTAAATACTACTACCACCTTCTTAAAATTTAAGATGGAATATTCTAATAGTTCAATTAATTTTCTGGATGTGAATGTAAAATATCAGGATGGTGTACTGAATACTAGTGTGCATAAGAAAGAGGTTAATGCTGGAAGGTATTTACATGGCTCCAGCATGCATGCACCACATGTCTTTAAAGGTGTGGTTATGGCACAGTTTGCAAGGATAAGTAGGTTAAATACGGATGAGGTATGGTTTTTAAACCAATTAAGCGATACGTATGAAGAGTTTTTGGGTAGTGGTTATGCATCTGATCTTTTGATGGATGTCAAAAATAAAGTAGTAAGAAATAGACATTCGTTATTTAAACCTATTTTTTATTCAGATGAGTATGTAGGTAATAACAATTATGTTCAGCAAGATGAAGGGATTGTAAGATATGTTACATCTTATAATACAATGTCATATTTGGTTAAAAAAGTCATAAACAAATATTGGATGGTATTAATGGCATCTGAAGAGGTTAGAATAGTTTTAGGTGATAGACCACGCTTTACATATAAAAATATGAAAACACTAAAAAGTACGTTATGTTTCAAAGACTTTTGGGAAGATACACGAGGCCTTAATAAGTCTGGAAAAAGAGGTACCATTAGTTGTAAGAATTGTAGTTGTTGTACTGATATATATTTTGATATCAGTGATGTCTATATGAGTAATGTGTTTATACATCCTATAACAAATGAAAAATTTATATTTAATATTACGGCTAGTTGTATAACTAATAACGTAGTTTATCTTGCAACATGTGTAGCATGTCCCTCATTTTATGTAGGAAAAACAAGCAGAAAGCTTAAAGAGCGTATAATAGAACATAAATCAGAGATACGAAGGGCATGTGAGAGCAATGCTCTATATAAACATATTCATGCACATGGAGTACATCATACATTTAAATTCAGGGTAATAGATAGAGTCTATGCATCTAGTAGGGGTGGTAATGTAGGAAATTATTTAGAAATTAGAGAATATGAATGGATCATTAGGTTGTCAGCTGATAGCCATCCTGGTTTAAACTCTGCTGTCTCCATAAAGCCAATATTGATTAGGATACAACACACCAAGTTAAAATGAAGTAAACATGAATATGTTACTTTATATGATATATGTATGTATATAAGTAGGCTATACTGGTTGCAGTACACAGTGAAGTTTGCATTATTTGCTTAGATTTTATATATATATATATATATATATATATATATCTTTTTTATATATCTATAGATATATATATGTATTTTTTTCTAAATAATTGTTTTATATATGTTGTAAAAAACTTTTCAGTGTGTTTTTTAATGTTTTTTAATGATGTGTTTTTTATTTTTGATCATATGACTTTTGGGCTGCAGGTCATGTGATTGTGTTGGGCTCTTATTTAAATCAGTTTGTGATTTAACCTGTAGTAAGCATTGAGAAAGGGTGTGTAACCTGAAAGCTTTGTGTGTCTTATAAAGGTTTTTCTTCTCGACGGTGTGTATTATTTGTATAACTATGGAGTCATTTATAATCAGGACATTTCCAGGTGTACAAGCTTGGTTCTGGTGCCTTAGAGGCTTTCAGAAGCCTGTTGTGTGACCCCTCTGTGTATCTGTTTAATTGCAGTGTCAGAACATGTAATATATGAGTTTACCCCTGTTGATTTTGGTACTTTGCAGAAGGTAAATTTAAGGGATTAAGATGATGTCTAGCTTTAGGAGTTCTAGGTGGCTTGTGGAGAGATTTTTAACTTCATTAGCATAACAGTTTTGTATCTATAGCATATGGATGTTGTATAGGAGTGGGCAGGGTTAAGATAGTATGAAACTTAATGCATGCTACTGGTTGAAAGAGGGGCACCTCCAGTTCAGTTAACTATTTACACTTTTCACAGGTAGAGTCCTTTGACATAAGTAGGAGTTCATTTTGAATGAGTGTGATACCATTGTTACACTGCCTTATGACATTAATTGCTATAAAGCTGGCAAAAGTAGCCCATTGCCTCCACATGATTACCAATACTGTTGCGTGATGAAGTGAGGAGAAAGAGGGGCAGGGGGATAATATATGAGATGCATTTGTTGGACTTGAGAAACAGCAAAGAGAAGAACTGCAGCAATCCTCTCATCCTATTTCAATTCAGGTCAGATCAATACAGCTCCATACAGCTCAGTACAGCCTAGCAACAAGTGTTTAGACAGAGCAAAAGTAGGTTACTCACAGGAGTTAGAATAAGGTATGCTTTCAGTAGTATAAGAGGCTAGAATTTACTTGCACACACTTTCCACTATGTAAGCACAACTACTGCAGAGCTGCAATAATTGCAGCTCTGCACAGTTAGCATTAACTAAGATAACAAAAGATCCAATGAAAAACAACTGAAATCTGAATCCCAAGTACTCTAAGCTACCCAGGACATGCACTAATTAGTCTAACTTTCACTTAGTCCAAATCAGTACTTAAATCCAAGATGAACACAGAACAGAGAATAAATAGCTGATTTATTCGAAGCAGAATGTAAAATGCACACATATTAGGCAATATAGAAAACAGCTCTAAATGTTTAGATCACTTAGACAATTTAAGTGCAGCGCCCCGAAATAAAAATACTTTCCTGGCTTATTTTCATCATGCCCTGTCATACCACAGACTAGAATGATGTGCTACCTTATATGGAAAGCAAAGAAAGAAAGAAAGAAAGAAAGAAAGAAAAAAGGACATAGTACAAAAATGAGAATCATATGGATATGACATTTCATCATTTTATCTTTGATATTATATTTGATGCTCCTGCACTGGCCCAGTAACCAAGGAGCCTCAATCCTCACCACTGGCAACAGTGAGGGATGTGTACAGTGGGAGGATGACAAGTGCACACTCAGTAAAGTGTAATTACCCTTAAGAGCACACAGAGATTGCAGTCAGTCTAGGGCTGGTTTCTCCTTCTTTCTCCAAATCCCCAATAAGACTTCCCACTGGTACAGCTATAGAGTTGATTCACAGCCAGAATTCCAAGCCAAATCCTCCCAACACTCTCTCTCTGTCCAACCAGTGCTTCATGTCCCTGCCCACCCACACACACACACACACACACACACACACAGATTTGATTTATACACAAACACACACCTGGGAAAGGCTGGCACAGGTTTACTAGCTATGCCCCCTTTTGCCCAAAACATAAGGTAGTTATCACTGCCACCAGGACCCCTTATCAGCTATTTTAAAGCCCTTCCCAAACGGTGACCAATCCTACTGTGTAATTATAATATTATTCAAACGGTAAGTGTGACCTAGAGCAAGGCTATTTAGGAGTGGCCTGTACAGTGTCACCAAATACATATGCAAGTACTCTATGAGCTTAAATATGTCTCACAAATATCAGCCACAAAGATAGGTTTAAATATATTTAATAATAAATAATAAAAGAGAAAGACAATATTCATTAACTTCAACACAGTGACTTCAGAGTTCAGAATCACAGGAAATATTTTAAAACATTGCATGACAGTCCCAAATAAATACAAAAAGCATCTAAACTAATCTTTACTTTATTCCTATCAATATCTAAAAGATACTATGCCCTAAAAAACTTACTTACAGAGCAAGGCAAATGCAGATGAGAGGATGTTCTTGCTAGATCCAAGACAAGATACAAAATGCACACAGTCCATCTCAGAGAGTTCTTAAGTTACTATCAAACATTACTGCTGGGTCATCTTGGATGACATCACTCTGGCACCTGCCTTCAGTTCCATTGCTAACAGAAACTAACATAATTTTAAAATCTCTGCATGAGAAGTACACACCTCTCAGGAGTTTGCTGAGAAATGGAAGCTGTAAAACAATTAAACACTTTTACATTTTAGACCAAGTAATTACTTATCTCCAAGACAACAGAAAAACTTCTAGTTCTAGATATTGTGTCTGTTTT
The DNA here is from genome assembly GCF_019279795.1 of Protopterus annectens. NCBI lineage: Eukaryota > Metazoa > Chordata > Ceratodontiformes > Protopteridae > Protopterus > Protopterus annectens. Next base: position 38,101,117 of record NC_056736.1, on the reverse strand, counting down.
ACTGAAACTGAGAAATAACACAATTGTAAAACAATTTCACTTATTTTCTTGAAGTTTTGAGAGTTAACTCTCTATGTTCCAGCTTCTACTATTAAAACATACATTTGCACAGTTATATAGTTTATATACATTTCTGTTCTTTTCCAGTAGGGTACACTGTGGACACATCCTTGAACCTCAGTACTATACAAACCCTGTTCACCACACACTTCTACACCAGTAGTTTAATATATACATAACATATAGTTCTCTTATATTTGTAAGACAAGTAAGTATATGAATCATGTTGATATTCACAAATGACATATGATTACTTACAACATTCCAGATAGTTGGGCTAGCAGTGTCACATTAGACAATAATTATTTTTTGTTTAATGGTCAGAATATAGTTAATTTACTTAACATTTGTTTACCGGGAAAGTCAGACTTGGAACAAACCAATTTTGAGCTGAGGCCCAGGGAGAAACACTCTAGATGCTTTTCTTTGTAATGTGTGAGGAAACCCACAGGAATGCATGGAAGTCATACAGACATTACATAGAAGACACCCCAGCAGAGAATCAAACTGGAGAACCCCTTGCTGTGAGGTGACAATGCAACCGCTGTACCACCGCACCATGGAATAGCATATCAAATAGAATATAAATGGAATAGCAATGAGGGTTATGATGTTCACAACTTTAGCTAATATATTTGACATGTTCCAGAGAAAGAAAGTTTTAAAATCTAAATACAAAGATACATTTCTTTTATATTTTTGTTTTATTGATTATTTTTTTTTATCTTGTAGAATTGGATAATGAATTTTATTTAATTGAGCATTAGTTGGACAATAGTACTGATTATTTTCCTTTTAAATCTTATAAGCCTGACCATTGTATACAGGTGCTTGGTGCAGAAATTGTTAAAGATCAATTCTTTGATGTGCCTGGTACCAGATTGATTTACAAATAATGTGATAGCAATAGTTGTCTATATTACAGAAGTCATCACCCTAGAATTGTGAGATTTAATATTGCTAAAAATTAGGTCATTAGAGTCAGTAGGATGACCACTAAAAAATGAGTGTTTTATCTAATTTTGTTTTTGAATAAAGAGTACATATGCAAACAAAGATGCAATGATTAAATTGGTCAAAAGTAATAGGTTAGACAAGTTTCTTCTTGTCTTATATGAAAATGGTATTGAAAAGAGACAGGAAATAAGAGGCAGAAAACTGTATCACATGTAGAATGGGGTATGAATTTAGTGTTGATCTTGGTCCCTGATAATAAAAGACTCACTCTCAGTATAAGTGACCACTTAAACTGGGAGCAGGTGTTTTAGAATCTGGTCCCTTTAGCAAGCCTGCATATAGGTAGGCCTTATACTGAAGTAAGTAACTTAAACTGACAGCAGGTCTTTCAGAATCAAGACAGCCTTACACTGAGACCAACTCTTTTTGAATCTGACATTTGGAGTTATTAAACTTGTAATCAGAAATAGGTTCATTGGTTGGTACTAGGCTATTGGCCCTAGGGCCTATACAAGCCGAGCCATAACAATTCCCTGGCTATTTCATCCCACAATGTTTACTTCCTTGGACCCCTGTCTAGCAGGGCGACTGACGTGATCCCGGGGGTGAATTTCCTATCTCCCATCTAATCATCAAGGTTCCTTTTGAAGAGGGCCAAAGAGGCGCTCTGCTTGACATGTATAAGCAGTTTATTTCAGAGTCTGGGGAGTCTCTGGGTCAGGAATTGGAATATTTTGTATGTTATAGGTTCATAGCTTCATACTAGGCTATCTGCCCTAGGGCATTTATAAGCCTAGCCAGAGTGTGTTTGGCTTTCGCCACCCATTTTAAATTAATTTTGCTATGCCCTTTTTTGAGGTTAGTATACTGTGCCTCTGTCTAACAGTGACACAGAAGTGATACCCGGGGTAAACCTACGATCTCCCATCCACTCATCAAGATTCCTCTTGAAGAGAGTCAATGTGGGACTCTGCCTAACCTGGACTGGGATTTTATTCCAGAGTGAAGGGAGCCTCTGGGTTATGAATCTGTCCCTCCAGCATGTCCTATTTATTTCAGTGCTGAGGTTCAAGTCTCTGGAGCGCCTGGCTCAATGGGATTTGGATCTTCTGAGGTGCAGCATGTCCATTAATTTCGGGTTGGACATGGCTTTATACGTCAGGCACAGATCGCCTCTAAGCAGGCGGTATGCCACTGAGTAGAGCTGGAGTTTCTTTAACCGGGCAGCATACAGCATCTGTTTGAGCCCTTTGATCCTCTTTGTGAGGTACTTTTGGGGGTCTTTGCAGTTGCTGCAGGTGTCTGGTAAGGTGCATCCCAAAAGGGGCATTGTACTCAATTATGGGCCTGATGAGGGATGAGTAAAGAGGCACGATGACCTCCCCTGATCTAGATGTGAATCCCTTCATGATTAGGTGGGCTATATAAAATGTTTTTCTAACCACATTGGCCAAGTGGTTGTCAAATGAGAGATTGCTATCAACTTGAGTCCCCAGGTCCCTAATTACTTCTTCTGTACTTAATGGATTACCACCTATGTGGTAATTTGTGGGCACTTTGTTCTTGCCAAAGGGGATGACTATACCCTTTTTGGCGTTTAGCTTGAGGCCATGGCTCTGGCACCAGTTGTCTGTTTCTATGAGGCCCTTTTGGAGGATGCTTGTGTCGGCTGGAGAGTTGATTATGGCACCCAGTTTGCAGTCATCTGCGAACTTGGTCAGCCATAGTCCTTCTGTGTTGGCCTGTACCTCCGAGAAATATATACCGAACAAGAGAGGTCCCAGGACTGGGCCTTGTGGGATGCCACTTGTAACTGGTTTGGAGTCTGACATGGCTCCAGCAATTCTTACCCTGTGGGTTCTGTCCTTGCGCCAGTTTGCAACCCATCTAGTGACATAGGGGTTTATATTTAAGCTGGTGAGCTTATCTATAATGCCCGAGTGGGGTATTGTATCGAAGGCTTTTGTGAGGTCCAAGTAGGCTGTGTGGACCACCTTCCCCTCGTCAATGGCCTTGGTGACTGTTTCAAAGAAATCGACCAGGTTTAAGAGGCAGGATCTGCCCTTAACAAAGCCGAACTGGGTAGGATCCAGTGTCTGTAAGTCCCCAATATCTTTATTTATGAGGTCCATGATGATCCTTTCCATAGCTTTGCAGACCAAGCTAGTCAGGCTTATGGGGTGATAGCTTCCAGGATCCGGTGAGGTACCACCTTTGTGGAGAGGGACCACTGTTGCTGTACGCCACTCTTTGGGTACATATCCTGTAGTAAGGCTGAGACTGAACAGTAGTTTTATGTTTGAGTTTAGCTCTTCTTGGAGTCCATGTAGGACGCAGCCCGGGGCACCGTCTGGTCCCATTGATGCTGTGTTTTTTGCTTTGGAGAGGGTGGCTCTTACCTGAGCATCTGAGATGTCAGGGGGACAGCACTCTGCTGGGATAGATATTTGCCCTTTTGGTGGGGAGTGGGGGGGGGGAGTTTGCGCTGAACCTGTTAGCTAGCATGTTGGCAATGTCTGTGGGTTCGGTGCATTTTTTGTCATTTTGGACTAATTCTGAGCATATCTGGGAATTCCCACCCAGGTTACTAAAATAACTAAAGAAAGCCTTGTGATTATCCTTAGTGGCCTGTGCAATTTTTCTCTCGAAGCTGGCCTTAGACGATCTTATGAGTGCCCGTAGTTTTTTGCTAATACTGATCAGAGATGCCTTCCCTTTTTGGGATTTTGCTCTATCATGTAGTAGCTTCCTCGTTCTATTGTATAGTTTGTTTATGGCTGGGGTCCACCAGACAGGACGTCTGCCTTTGGAGGATTGGGTCTTGATTTTATTTGGGATTGCATGATCCATGCATTCCTGAAGGTGTTCATAGAATGTGTTTATAAAGGATTCTGCGGTCTGGGCCGTATTTTCCACAGGCCCGGGGGCTTTGAAGGATTCCACCTCGGTTTTGAGGAGTGTGAAATTTGCTTTAGAGAAGTTTTTCACTGTGGTTTTCTGGGCAGGGGGTGGGGTCGGGATGTGAATATCCAGTGAGATTAGTTTATGGTCTGATCTTACCAGTGAGGGATACACTTCTGGTCTGGAGCATAAAGTCCCCATGTTGGTGATGATCAGTTCCAGTATGTTTTCCCCTCTTGTGGGAGTGGTAACAAGTTGTTCCATAGCATTTCAGTTTATAAATTCTAGGAACTTTTGGGCTAGGGTGTTGGAGCTAGAGTAATGCTCCCAGTCTATGTTTGGGTAATTGAAGTCACCCAATATAATGGTGTTTGGAGATACCTTCATATTTTCCAGTGTTCTCAGGAAGGCCGAGTGGGGTTCCTGGGTTTGGGAGGGTGGTCTGTAGCAGGATATAAACTGGAAGGCAGTTTTACCCACTGTTAGTTGCACATGGATTGTCTCTGATGCATCGTGCTGTACCACCAACCTGGAGGTGTGGGTATGTTTGATGAATATTGATACTCCCCCTCCTTTTGTGGTTCGTTCCAAGTTTTGGGGCCAAAAAACATGGTATGAGGTATAACCTGGTAGTGCTGGGGTGCTCTCGGTAGCCTTGAACCAGGTTTCTGTTACTGCACAGATATCAATGTTCTCCATGCTAAGGAGAGTTTAGAGTGCATGCATCTTGAGGTTTAGACTTCTGGCGTTGAGTAGCATTACTCTTAGTTTCTTATCCCTTGTGATACCTATGGAGGTGGGTTTGTCTTTTGAGCCTTGCCTAAAAAAGGCACTATGGGGGTAGCAAGAGCCTTTGCCAATATCCGAAAGCCCAGGGGTGACAGGTGCAAGCCTTCCCTAGCGAAGCATCATGGCTTGTCAAGCATGTCATCCCAGGCTGACAGGCATTGGATCCCCTTTGAATTACACCAATACTTAAGCCAATTGTTGAAATTGATCATCTTGTCATCATATTGTGGCATCATTCTTGGTGAGGGTAAGATGTTACTCAAGGTCAGGGTCATACCGGCCTGGACTACATGCTCAGAGAGCTGCTCTATGTCTCTTCATGTAGTCCAGGGAGGTACGTCTCAGGTCATTCACACCAGCATGGACAATGACTGAGTCATATTTGTACTTGCCTTGGAGTGACCTGAATGCCTGTGTTATGTGGCGGATCTTAGCGCACGACAGGCAGCTCACTGTGACCTTCTTGTTCAGCCTGGTGAGCGAGACGTCAGAGTGCCTGATAGAGTCACCTATTACAAGTGTATCAGGTGTGTTGTTTAGCCTTAAGGGCTGTGACTGTTTGGCACACTGGCTTTGTGAGCTATGTGTTGCACGTGTTTTGTTTTGGGGTAGCGGTTGCTTGGGTGTCTGCTTTGGAGGTGTCTGCTGCTTAGGCAGATTTTTATTTAGAGCCTCTGAGTATGTTTTTGTGTGTTTATGTGTTTGGTTTGCTGTCGTGGTAGGTCTATGTGAGACTGGAATTGTAGTGAGTGTGGTTTCCTTCTCCTCCTGATTGGTTACGCCAGTATTGAGTTGAGAGAGCTTAGCCTCCAGTTTGGCTATATGGTTGCATCTCTCACATGTATTGGAATTTGTTGGGAGGAGGAGAGGGTTGTCTGTGTACATGAGGCAGTTGTAACATTGCCTCAAGATTCCCAGATTCAGCAGCTGGACTGGAGAGGAGATTGACAACTGACCTTTGGACATGCTAGAATAGTATTGGGAATTCCTTTATAATTGAAAAAAAGGGCCAATGGGGAACAAGGTACTCAAGGGGAGTTTGTGAGGGTGTAGTGGTTTTAATTTGTTTAGTGCTGACTTATATAATTGCTTTAGTGAGCAAGTGCCAGGTAACTTAAATGCAATGTGTTACAGGTAACTTAAATGCAAAAACGACAAACAGTAACTTTCTTTCAAGTGAAATAAGGAAATAAGTACAGTAAGCAATGCAGATATCACTAGGGATCCACAGAAGCGCTGAAAAGCCACATTTTAGGTGGAATTACCTTTTCAGGGAAATAACAAGCAAACAAACAACAAGCATACAAACAAAGCTAGATTCAGCAGGCCTGGATCTAGTCTATGCTACAGCAAACAAGGTGTACCAATTACAGTAAGAAGAAGCTCAAATATGCAAGCACTATAAGCCTTTAACCAGAAATTCCCAGCTCAGAAGGGCAGAGTCCAGCCTCTCCTCCAATAAGAGTGCAGACCACGAACCCTCTTAATGTAAAATAACTGGCCTGAAGCCCAAGTGCTTAAACCAGAACTAATACACTTTTAGAATAACAGACACTGAGCCCTCGATCAGCAGTTCCCAACTTAGAAGGATGTAAGCTACCTGTCCTGCCACCACAGTGCAGCCCACAAACCTTCCTAATGTAAAACAACTGGTCTGAAGCCCAAGTGCTTAAACTAAAAGGCTTAGAATGAGTTACTCCAAGCAGTAATAAATACAATTGAGTACTTTTAAGATGACACAAAAGCGAAATAAAGTAGGAAGAAACACAAATACAGTAAAAGCAGATAAAATGTTTTTTTTTTTTTTTTTTTTTTTTTAGTGGAAAGACAGAAAGGAGTAGCAGAAACTAAGCTGGTTGGCCTTCTCAAATGTTCTCCCTGTACTGGGTAGAATGAGGTAATGACACTAGACTGGGAGGAGAACCCCAGATCAAATTTACACTAGGGGCGGGCAACTGCAAAGCCACAAACTGCAGAAATGTTTCTCACAGCTGAAAAGCAGCAGTGAGCCTTTAAATGAAAGTTTTAAACAGCTAAAGGAGCCTCTAGAAAAAAGAGTTTAACTGCAACAAGTTATCAGAAACAAACAACCCAACAGATGCTTAATAAAAGTGGACAATTTCCAGTTAATACCTCACACACAGTGAAACTAGCTAGAAAAATACACAGTACACAAAGTGCTATAAATAACAAAGAAATAAAGAACAAAATAAACAAAAAAACAGGATACTTAATGTTATATATTATAGCTCCGAGTTTCCTCAGTGTCCTTCCTTCGATCAGTTCAGTGTGTTTGGTGAATTAATAGGAAATAATCTTCAGATTTTTAATGAAAGAGGGCTCATTAAGAGTTTACTGGAAAGTACAATATTTTTTGATGAAGAAATGAATTCTCAAAAGCGGAAAGACACTAAATGTGGGGCTTGTAAGTGGTGTAAGGATATGGCAGATTTTTCATGTTTCATAAACCTTTCTACAGGGTGTAGTTACTGAAGTAAAAGGCATTTTACATGTGGATCTGTTAATGTAGTTTATGGGGCCATATATATATATATATATATATATATATATATATATATATATATATATATATATATATATATATATATATATATATATATATATATATATATATATCTATATATATATATATATATATATATATATATATATATATATAGATAGATATATATTTGGCGATTTTGTTGTAGCAGGTCTCCAGCTTGTTTAGATCACATTGCCTTAGGTTGGTATATATTGGAGAGGCATAAAGTAGGGTGGAGATAAGGTGGGAATTTGCTATTGAAATCTTTGCTGCTTTGGTGAGAAATTGCTTATTTCTGTATAATGCTCCTAGTTTTTTGTGGACTTTTTTTTAGAGTCATGGATATGTGAATGTCAAATTTTAGTTTATTGTCCATTTCCACTCCTAGCAATTTGGTGTGTTCAGTTGGGTATATAGTGGTGTCTTTTGCTGTGATGTTAAAGTGAGAGTTGTTTTGAGTATGTTTGGTGGGTTGGAAGATGAGTAGTTTAGTTTTGTTTGGGTTGAGTATTAATCAGGCATCGGATAACCATGTTTCAACAGAGGAAAAGGCTTCCTGTGTGACTTTTTGCAGTTTTGGTAGGGACTGGGCTGAGCAGATGATGGTCGAGTCATCTGCGTATTGTATGAGTGTGCCATGTTTGGTGGCAGAGGCTAGATTATTGGTGTAAACAGAGAAGAGTAGGGGTCCAAGGATGGATCCTTGGGAACCCCTATGGAGACAGGTAGTTGGGGAGATATGTCATTCTGCCATACAATGGATTGTTGGCGGTCAGACAGGTAACTCTGAAACCAGTTGGTGACCGATTGTGAGAAGGATAGGTTATTGAGGACAGAGATACGTTGTTTGTGTGGGACCATGTCAAATGCTTTAGATAGGTCTAGGAAAGTAGCAGAGGAGAGATAGCCATTGTTTTTATGCTGAAGGATAGTGTTAGTAAAGGAGAGTAAAGCAGTGGTGGTGCTATGGTTTGGTCGGAAACCATGCTGAGTACTGGAAAGGAGGTTGTTAGTAAGGAGGTAGTCTGAGACCTGAGAGTGTATGCATCTCTCTAGTATTTTGGAGAGTGGAGAGAGAATAGCTATGGGGCAGTAATTGTACTAGGTTACCTAGTGCTTACCACTCCCACTAATAAGCTGGAAGGCTTCCCTCCAACACAGAAAGCTTGGGGGGCTCAAAAGCTTACATACAGTCCTGGATACAGCAAATCTGAATCTGGACTACACTAGTTACAGGAAAGGTATTTATATATATATATATATATATATATATATATATATATATATATATATATATATATATATATATATATATATATATACAGAAAAGTAGCTAAAACAGCAGTCAAAACAATTCAAATGCAGTGCAAGCTAGCACACTTGAGTATGTAGCAATGTTAGACCAAACAGTTTAAAAATGCAATTAAATTAAAAATGACTAAAAACAATGCAGAAGGAGTCTATTAGGTAGAAAGAGGTAAAGAGATGGGACTGGGGGGAGTGTACCAGATCAAATCTACAGTGGGGGCGGGCAACTGCAAAAACCTCCATATTTAAACAATACAGGAATAGGGAGGGTGGGTATGGGAAAACCAACACCTTCAGCAGCGATCTGAAAAACTATACAGTGAAGCAAAAATAACTGCACAACTCTGAAGTCAGTCAGCAATGATATAAAATTAGTCAAGCAACAATTACCAGTACATAACTCTGAAGTTCCAGAAAAATATACTCAGCTCTGTATATCTCCAGATAGTTTGAAGATATACATAGCAAAATATATAGATGGGTATGTATATGTACATAGATATACATATACACACCCAGATATATACATATACAGAGCAATATATGTCTACACATACACAGATATTGCTACATATGCACATATACGTATGGATATCTAAAGATATATCGACAGTAGTATGTATATCAGGATAGATATGTATGCACATATAGTTACATATATATATATATATATATATATATATATATATATATATATATATATATATATATATATAGATATATATATATATATATATATATATATATATATATATATATATATATATACAAACATAAATAGGCATATCTGTACACATAGGATGTGCATACATATATAGCTATATACACATATCTATATGTACATATACGTATACCTATATACACATTTATATATACATATATGTATAGATATGTATACATATGTACATACGAAGAGATGTACACATGGCCATATATATATATGTAGCACTATATAGATGTGTATACAGACATATGTATAAGTATACCTGTGTACGTACATGTAGGCATCTATACACCTATGATATGTATACAACCATATTCCTGCCATGAGTAAATGTCACGGTTGCGTATACCCTCTCACATGTATCTCACCGTATGTATCTGCTATGTGTACATTATGATAAAACAACATATGTGATGCAACAGTCATATTAATAACAAGGACTACACAATCTAGGAAATAAAGGCAATTGTTCAATACTACTCAATATGTGTAATGACAGCTATATTGGTAACACAACAGCTGTTTCCATGTTGGTCATGGTATAGTGGATAAGTGCTGTGACTTCAGTGTAAAGGGTCCTGAGTTCAAAGGCTGTTCATTTTGTTGCTGGGCAGAACAAGGGCTGCCGGATACAGAGTGGTTAAAGCAGTTTTTGTTCAATGTAAGCCACACACGTCAGTATCACGACATTGCTAGGTAGAGGTCTAGTCCCAGTATTGGCAAGTTACAGTGTGCATGTATGTGGATGGGTCTACATCAGGTTGCAGGGTATACATGCCCCAGCGGGCCACCTGTCCATGTGGCACAGGCAATACCCGGTATAGTAACCTGTGAAATGTGTTCGACTGTACCCCAGATATTTCACTGCCATGGTGTCAGCACAGTGGCATACCTGTTGTGCAATATGACTACAGACTTTCCTTGTGCTGACACATGTACATCTACAACATACATGGATAACATTTTAGAGACCACAACCAAGCAGTGTTACTAAAAGCTAGAAAGCATCATTGCTGGATGGCTACAGTACCTGCCAAATATGCCTCACACTCTACTCCCTATATGTTACACTGACTGCAGGACTGTGGTATACTGGTGTAAAGTCACCATGTGCATCAGAACCATATCAGCCTGTCCCTTCATCAATGGTATGGATGACAGGGATGGGGCACAGGTATCATCATATGCACAGGGCATCCTCGTGGTGACACATGTAGACTTACAACACAATTGCATATCATTTTAGAGACCACAACCAAGCAGTGTTACTAACAGCTAGAAGGCATCATTGCTGGATGGCTACAGTACCTGCCAAATATGCCTCACAATCTACTCCCTACAACATGTTACACTGCTAGACTGTGGTACACTGGTGTACAGTCAATGTGTGTATCAGAACCATATCAGCCTGTCCCTGCATCGATGGTATGGATGACAGGGATGGGGCTTAAGTATCATCATATGCACAGGGTGTGGTGTTGGTTTGCAAGAGGCCGAGGGTGGGCCATACATTTGACACCGTGTGTGTGGCTGAGGGGTGTACTCTGGGGAGCTGACTGAGGTGATGCGGTGTGTGTAGGTATGAAGTTGCTCTAGGTGTGTTTGCATAGTGTGTGGGTATGCATGCACACAGTTCTGCCATGTGGCTGCCCTACACAGGTGTTTATGGACAGCTTCAGACCATAGCTGGCAGGGTGTGCAGTTTACTGTCTCTGGCCATGGACTCATGGACTGTGCCTGCCAGAGGTTCTGCAGGTACGTCTAGGTACAGTCGTTGATGTGCTACTCTCACCTGCTGATGACATTTGTCCTCTGGTACCAGGTCCCTCTTGGGACTGACCAGGAGCACGTGCACGTGGCCTGCTGTGGTGTGGTGTAGACACCACACTCCCCACACTTCCAGGTCTGATACTGCCTCTACGGGAGCCCCTTGGTGTCCTAGCATGGCTACGTTGACTGCCAGCTCTTGGTGTTGCTGGCCCACATCCATGCAGGTGTCACCGCATCCCCACCACACGTTGAAGCACGGACATAATGGCTGATGAGGGCCATCATTTCATCATGCCGTCTATCCGCTTGCTCGGTAGAAGCACTGATGGCACACAACAGTTCACGGAGGATGACATTTACAGATGCAACAGCAGCCCACTGCAGCCTAAGGCCCTGTCTGGTGTAATGCTCAATACGTGCCTGTGCCACCATTACAACCTGAAACATGCTTCTGTTGGTTGCAGCTATGTCACCTATGCCAGGGGCATGATGTCCAGTGGAAGTACCACCAGCACCCTGGGACATCCGCCTATGTGGCAGCCTGCCAGACATAGGGCTATGCCTGTTGTGACCGAACACAGTAGGCATGGTTACCACAATCGTCTGTGCACTCCCACTGAATGCCAGCTGTCCCTCTGCTATGGCCACTGGTGATGGGGTGTGTATAGGCACTGTAACTGTGTGCAGGGGTGGAGTGGCAAAAAGGGGGATGTCAAATGTTGGCGCAGTGTCACCCCCTGACAACCCCTCCTGTGACTCAACATTATTATCATCATCATCGGTGTCTGTATGGACACCTACATCAGATTGGATGAAGGAGGGAACCTGACCCACCTCGCCACCTGTGGGGGGAAAACAATAAATGTACTTTAAAACCTGTACAGCATTGCCTAACAGTACACACACACACACACACACACACACACACACACACACACACACACACACACACACACACACACACACATCTCCGTAATACCTACCTGCTATGTTCTTTTACCATATGTTCTGCATGTTGGCAGATGGGTAATAGGAGGACTGTGTGTACGATCATTGTGAAACCTCACCTGTATGTGTGTGTGTGTGTGTGTGTGTGTGTACATGTGTGTGTGTGTGCATCCTGGTGGTTAGTTAGTTTGTGTACAGGGTCACTCTGGTGAAGTGCTGGGAGGTAGATGCATGTATGATGCGTGTGTGCATGGGTGTTTGTGTGTGGCCATGTATGAACATGTATGATTGTGGGGTGTTCATACAGCTGTATCCCCCTTTGGGACCATGCAGTACATGGACATGGACTACTACATAACACACCAGGAATACCTGTCATGTAATCACAGGACAGCAAATAGTATAATATGTTCTATAGCATGGAACAGGCATCCAGAGGGAAGGTAGACTCCAGGTACACACTTAATATTGCAGTCAGCAGAGAGGTCACCTACAACCCACAGTTGCAGGATGGGGTAGCGCATGGACATATACGTGGGACTGTCTATAAAACCATGCAGAACATATGGTAAAGAACAGCATGCAGTTCAGCTATAGTCAATCTATGCTAGCAACAGTATACATGTGCATGATGCATGTGCTGTGACTAGGTGATGCCCCTTCCCCTGGATACCACTGCACCCATGTACACAGTATTGCTGTGCACCTGTTCAGCACCCTGCCATGTACTGTGCACCATGACTCACAGGTGTACAACTCATTGCAGAATGTGAAGTACTCTGTCAGTTATGTCAGCTGTACCTCTCACAGTGCCTATGTATTTCAGCAACACATACCTAGGATGATATGTGGACTGTTGTCATTGGTGAATGCCTGATGCCTGATTTACAGTTGTCAACATCAATAGACCATGTATGACCACTGCAGAAATGCTTACACTGACAACCATCAGAGCATACAGTGGCTATGGGGGTGTACACACCTTTATTGATTTTACACACACATCCTTTATCTGCCATAGGACCACAGCACCGCATATCGTAGCAGTACACAAGCCCGGTAGGTAACATATGTCCTGTACTTTCACATGCAGCGTCTACAGATTGTGTTAGGTGTGCATCTGCTGACCGCAATGCATACACACCATGTGGGCATATGTGTGTACACCCTTATGACTGTTTATCACACCTCTTGTTGTATGTACTACAGCAGTCATTGCTCATGGCAGCGGTATACTAGTGTGGGCCTTCTGCAATTGCCAGTGTATGTTCAGTCTACCCTGGTGTGTGGGTGACACCTACCTCCACGAAGGGGTCCAGTGGTTGCTGGTGTTCCAGACTGGCAGGTGCCATGAGGCTGGGCAGGAGCTCCTCCACATGTATCGGGGGGATGGATGGCATGGCCCCCCAGTGGCGAGGTGATCCCCCCAGACTGCGGCAGCACGCTGACAGGCATTGCGAAGCAGGTCGCTGCAATGATGCTGGACCTGCTCAAAACTGTAGTTATGCAGGCCGACATCATTGACCCTGTGGACTAGATCATTCCACAGGTCAGTCCGCTCCTGCTGGCCATGGGCTGTCCTGCTAAAAAGAGAACCTGGTAGTGCTGTACAATGTGGTTGATGATAACCTCAATTTCATCCGCTGAATACACAGGTAGCCTGCTGTGTGACATCTTGCCTGAAAGGCAAAGATGGAAACAGGCCTGAGCAGCTCATATGGCAAGGTTACCACAGTTCGTAATACATGTCTCTGTCACCCCCCACTCCCACCATATCAACTTCAACAGACTGTACACACAACTCATTAGGTATGGCTGCAGCTTAACTACTGTTTGGACAGATTGCATATTGCACCACACCTTCTGCTATGTGATTGTAGCCATGTCCCCTGTGCGGACACTAATATCGCTGGCCTGTTAGACTATTCACTTGCATGCCATTGTCAGGGCCACTATGGTTACATATATGCCAGTGGTATGGCTGCTCGGAGATTGCTGCACATCTGACAGCCTGTGTTATTGGAGAGATCTATGCATGCTGTTGGACATGTACCGGGATTGTGTAGAATATTACTACCAACAAATGTTCTATAACAGTGACACAATAACATGTATATGTTCTATTGGCCAGCTGATCCACCTCTGCACACCCTTATAACCAGAATACCTGGCCACATCACATGTGTGTGCCAACCTGGGCCTCCTTGTGTACTGTTACAGCAATACCATCAGGTGGAACCACCCAGGGGATGTTGTCCCCCCATCAGGGCACACACCAACATGTTCCTGTCCTCTGAGCTCAGGTCTAGGGTCTGTTCCATACCGGGCTCCACGGACACATGAGGGATGTGCTACATCAGTCTAAGGCACCCAGCACACATTCACAAAGCCAACATACTCCTCCTGCACAGCCTGCAGACCAGGAACCTTCAGGACATGGACTGCTGTTGTGAGTGGTAGTTGGTGGGAGCCTTGTTCCCACTGTGATCATATTGGGAACCATGGGCATCCACATCACAGTCCACACGCACCATCCATGGTGTTTACCCACCACGTGTCACATACCACCCCTGTAGACTGTTCTCTATATCTACCAATCCTGAACACCTCCATGTGTGTATCTGCCATACTTCCCAATATTCCCATTGCATACTTCACAGACGAGGCAATGTGGTGATAAGAAGGGACTAAAATGTGATATACCCATCCATGGTACACACACTGCCAGCTGTAGATATCTGTATGTATTGCTATGTGTGCTGCTGCCTCGCACATAGCACACATCACTGTGGTAGTGATATGGGGGACATGTCTTTACATACATATATGTTTGTGTGTGTGTTTGTATATATGTAGACATGTGCATATAGGTATATCTATATACGTGTAGATATATGTGAATTCCTATATATGTGCACATATATATGTCTACACATGGGTATATGTATATTTCTGGACATACATGCTGATATACATTTTTCCTTATATATTATATATGTGACATATGTACACATATGGATACCTATATATGTGGGTACATTCAGACATCAGCTCCACAATCTCACAACACCTTCCTGCACAGCTGTGCTGTTCTGCCTTGCTACAACACAGACAGGTGCCACATATATGGACATGGATTGATATTAGTTGGGTATATGTGGGACCTGTTTGCAGGTAACTATTACACGCCTATGGCATTCCGGCATGCTACATTACAGATTCACCTGAGTATCCTGCCAGTGGTGGTCCATGGATCCCACATGTCCATCATAATGGCATTACTTCCACCACCAGCTATTGGCCACGTCATATACATACTTCCCATTACACAACATGCACTATGATGGCTTACATCGTCTGTCAGTGCTGACCTGAACAGTTAACAGCTATGGCCCACTTCCCACAGGGACAAAAACTATTGTTCATATCAGTTGTTCAGTTGAACATCATCACAACAACACCAGATGGCACATATAACTCAATCCACATCATCTATCCCATTATGATGGACCAGGTACTACATTCTAATACATGCACATAGACTTCACATACCTGTTGTGAGAGCGATGTATTTATAAATGGCAGCTCCCTAAATGCCTGAGTTTTCAGCTGTTAGTTTGCATATCTGCATATCTCCCTCTCTCCCTCCCCCCCCCTCTCTCTCTCTCGCTGCTTTGAGTAGATTGCAGCCTGGCTTTAGTAGGTGATGCACTTTATCAGGTGATAACCTCTGCAACAATCAGTGTCCTACACTTGCTAACTGCATGCAGCTGGTTGTGCAGTACTTCCAATTACCACTGTCATGGCAACCACCTACTATAAATCCCTACATCATGTGGGCATGGTCCCTTTACCTTTCCCGTATGATGGACATCCTTCCTGTGTGTTGGCATCAGTGTTACAGACAGCAGGTAGCAATACCTTTCCCAGGGGAACCAGCACACTCAGGCCAGCTACATATTTGTAAGAGGTTCCAGAACTACAGACAGAGTGTGAGTAGAGTTGCATTATGCTTTGCCCTGTAACACCGTGTACTG
>NC_056736.1:38012578-38080078 GCF_019279795.1 Protopterus annectens | reverse complement strand
ACCACTAGGCACCCTATTCAACCAAAGCCTGTGCACTGGCTTCATCCCAGCAGAATGGAGGACAGCCACTATCATCCCTCTGCACAAAGGTGGAGCATCCACTGACCCAGGCAATTATAGGCCCATTAGCCTAACTAGCCTGATCTGCAAGGCCATGAAATGGATTATCATGGACCTTATAAACAAGGACATTGACAACCTCCAGACACTTGATCCCACACAGGTTGGTTTTGTCAAAGGGAGAGTATGCCTTTTAAACTTGGTCACCTTCTTCAAAACAGTCACCAAAGCCATGCATGAGGACAAGATAGTGCACACCACCTACCTTGTCCTATCCAAAGCCCTCGACACGATTTCTCACTCGAGCATAATAGAGAAACTCTCCCAGTTAGGCATCAACCCATATGTTACCAGATGGGTAGCTAACTGGCAGAAGATGGAACCCACTTAGTCAAAATAGGGGAAGCCACCTCTAGTAGTTGACACGTAACACGCTGCATTCCCCAAGGGGCATCTACTGTTTGGGATATACTTTTCTGTGGTGTAAGTCAAAACCATTGATCTGTGGCTGACCAAATTTGCAGATGACTGCAAGCTGGGCACTATCATAAATTCCCCTAGTGATGTAAACATCCTCCAGGAGGGCCATAACCAAACTAATGACTGGTGCCAGAAGCATTGCCTCAAACTGAATGCCAAGAAATGTATCATTATCCCCTTTGGGGAAAATGGTGTCCCCACTAATCATCACATTAATAACAATGTACTAAGCATGCAATCAGTCATGAGAGACTTGGGCACCCAGGTTGATAGCAACCTGACTTTTGAACACCATGTTGCCTCCATTGTAGGGAAGGCTGTCTACATGGCCCACTTCATAAGTAAGGGTATTTCATCTAGTAACAAGGAGGTCATAACATCCTTGTACTCTTCCCTTATCAGACCCATTATCAGGTACAATGCCCCCTTGGCATGTACCTTGCCAAGCACATGCAGCAGTTGGGGAGATCGTAAAGGTTCCTGACCAGGAAAATCCAGGATCTCAAACACCTATCCTATATAGATAAGCTACAAGCCCTTTCGCTCTACTCAGTCTTGTACAGACTCCACAGAGGTGACCTGTGCCTGGCATATGAGGCTGTCTCAGGCTCAGCCTTGATGGAGTTGCTGCATATCCGTAAGTCAAACTCCACTCACGCAACCCACACTCAAGGTCGCAACTTAGTCTGTGACATTAATAGAACTTGTTGGCAGGATAGAGTTGTGTCCCAATGACTCCCCTATCTGTGTAACAGACTTCCTCTCCATGTCAAGCAGAGTACCTCACTAGCACTCTTTAAGAGGAAAGTGGATGAGTAGATGGGAAACAGAAAATATGGGTCTATATTACAGCATCAAAAAAGCCATTAACGGAATGGCTTTATAATCAAAAATGCCAGTAATAGAAGTCACTTTTGTGGGTGTCTGTGCCTCCACACCCCCCGCTAATTATATATATATATATATATATATATATATATATATATATATATATATATATATATATATATATATATATATATATATATTTATATTTATATATATATATTTATATATATATATATATATATATATATTATATATATATATATATATATCAATCTCAACTCCAAGATCACACTACAGTGAGGAAAGGGCAACTTTTCTGATCTTCACTGTACCATGATCTCACAATACACACTTCTATTACCGGCATTTTCAATTATAAAGCCATACAATTAACAGCTTTTTCGATGCCATAATATAGAGCCAAAAATATACCCCTGGGATCCCACCTGTGTCCCTGCTGGACAGGGAAAACAGGTGCTGACTTTGTGGGAACATGGGTTAAATTCTTGGCTAGGCTTATAAGGACCTCCAGGCCAATAGCCTAGTATCATCCTATGAACCTATGGTGTCATTAGCCCTGGTCCCAGAATGCACCAGTCATTGCTAATAAGGTGTCCCTGTGGAAAAATCACCCTGAAAAACACACTGGTGTAATCTGCAGGCTATATCTACACACACACACATATATATATATATATATATATATATATATATATATATATATATATATATATATATATATAGCCTGCAAACTATATATATTTTAGGTAAAGAAACATAATATCTCTGTTATCAGCTTGAATGCCAAGAAATGTATCTCTCCCATCTAGGCTTTCAACTATTAGCTAAAACATTGCCTTCCCCCATAGTGCCTTTTTAGATAATGCCAAACGGAAAGTACTTCTAGCATAGCAAATCAAAATCAAGAACATCTAAAGGTCTTACTGCTCAATGCTAGGAGTCTAAACAAAAAATACTCCATTCCCTAGAAGCTCTCTTTACCCTAGAGAATGTTGACATCTGTGCAGTCACTGAGACATGGTTTAAAGCTGGGAGCGCACACTGACAGTGCAAGGTTATAATGCCTGCCACACATTTAGACCAGCTGCTACACAGACAGGGACTAAAGGTGGAGGTGTCTCAATTTACATTAAAAATAAATATACCTCAAGGCTGATCAACCATGAAAATGCACTTGAGCTACTCCATGTTCATATAAACAAATGCAAAACCTAATCCCACTTCCTTGCAAGCTATAGGTCCCCCTCAATGACCCAGGAAACTCATACCATGTATTTAAACTTATTGGAAACACTCACCATCCAACCCAATACCATATTCATGGGCAAATTTAATTTACCCACTATTAACTGGGAATCCTATATGCCACAAATCTTACAGGCAGAGAGATACCTGGATTTTGTAAACACAAACTGTCTGGACGAGATTATCAATACACCAACCAGGGGTGCAACAATACTGGATCTAGTTCTCACTAATATGGGAAAGTGCTGCACACTCCCTAGTGTAATGTTGTCCCTGTCAACATCAGACCACAAAATAGTTTCCTTTGAAGTGAAAATAAAACCTGGTTAAATTCCAGCTATTGAGTGATAACCTAGCAAAATTTCAAGCCCGAATAAACCATGAGAACACTGCTGCCTATGCAGAACTGTTCACAGGAGCCCTATAAAAACATATTACTAGATGCATAGTGGCTGCTATACCTATCAGGAAGAAGTACAGAACTAACTCAAAAAACAAGCCACCCTGGTGGAATCACAAAAGCAATAGTATGTATAACAGAAGGAAAAAAATCATAGCAAAAATTAAGAGATGCAGCACCCAGCACGATAAACACACTCTTAAACTAAACAAACAACTCAGAGGACAAATAAAGTCTATCAAAGCCAAATTTAAGGTAAATTTGGCCTCCAAGGCATTTTTTAACTATGTCAGCAACCTCATTGACAATATAAAACTGAGTGCAGATCTCATTGTAAATGGAGCCACCTCTACTGAGCCATAAGATATACCAAACCTATTGGCTGACAAATTCAGCTCCAACTTTATTCCTCTCTCTCCCCCTCAACCTTCCCTCAGGAAATACCATCAAATACAACTCCCCCTGCTATTACTAGGCAATAGGTCCTTAATTCTCTCTCTAAGGCCAAGAACACTGCATCAATGGGCCCAAACGATATCCCAGGATGCCTTCTAAATAGTAAGAAACATAACCTATCAGGCCATCTAGAATTGCTATTTAACTGTAGCCTCCAAAGAGGCTTTGTGCCTCATGAATGGAGAACAGCAACAGTTATCCTTCTGAGCAAAGGTCGGCCATTTACAGACCCTGGAAACTGCAGACCCATAAGTCTCACTAGTCTTATATGCAGAAAACACGGAAAGAATTATCATGGAAATGATCAGTAATGATATAGTAAACTTGCAGACACTGGAACCAACTCAGATTGGTTTTGTCAGGGGCAGATCATGCCTACTCAACCTGGTGGACTTCTTTGAGAAGGTCGCTGAAGCAATGGATAAGGACAAAATAGTTCACTCTGCCTACCTTGACCTGGCCAAGGTATTTGACACAATACCCCAGTTGGGCATTGTTGACAAACTCAGTAGGTTAGGTACAAACCCATATGTTACCCAGTGGATAGCTGAATGGTTCACAGACAGGACCCAGGAAGTTAAAACTGGGGAGTCCACCTCTACAAAGAGACCAGTCACACATGGAGACCCTCAGGGATTGGTCCTTGGACCACTCCTTTTTGGAATTTATTTCTCTGAAGTCAAGACCAATGTTTCTGGCTGACAAAATTTGCAGATGATTGCAAATTAGGAGGTGTCATTGAATCCCGTACTGCCAGAAATGGTCTCCAGGAAGGGCTAAAACAGACAAACAACTGGTCTCAGGGCCAAGAACTAAAACTTAAATGCCAAGAAATGCATAATAGTATCCCTTCATGAAGTCATCCACACTTGGTAACTACCACAGCATCATACCATCATAAGAAGTTACAAGGTTAATGGACCTAGGGCCCTTACAAGCCTAGCCAAGTTCTACCCTTATTTCACTGATCAGCACCAATTGCCCCCGTCCAAGAGTGATACAGGTGGAACCCTTGGGGTGAATTTTTTGATTACCCATCCAATTGTCCAGATTGTGTTTGAAGAGGTCCAATGAGGTGCTCTGTTTGACATGAAGAGGGAGTCCATTCCAAAGGTGTATTAACCTCTCCTCTGGGAGACAACTCTCTCCCTCTAGAAGGTTCTATTAATGTGGCATACCAGGTTAAGATCTTTAGAACAAGTAACCCATGTACCATTTCATTTGCAGATATGCAGCATTTCCAATAAAGCAATATCAAAGATCACCTTATATGCAAGGCATAGATCGCCTCTGTGTAGTCTGTATGAAACAGAATAAAGTGACAGTGATTTCAGATAATCCACATAGGACAGATGCTGAAGACCTTGAATTTTCCTTGTCAGGAAATCTCTGGTCTCTCCAATTGCTGCGTGTGCTTGGAAAGGTACATACCAAAAGGAGCATTGTATTTGATTATTGGCCTGATGAGGGAAGAGTACAGAGAGGTTTATAACTTCCTTTTTTTCTGGATACAATGTCCTTACTTATGAGATGAGCAATATTGAATGCCCTTCTTACCACTGTGGAGACATGGTTATCAAAGGTAAGTTTGCTGTCAACCTGTGCGCCCAGGTGTCTCTCCAATGAGTGCATACTTAGGATGTTGTTATTGATGTGGTGGCTAGCAGGAACATTGTCCTTACCAAAAGTGATGACAATACATTTTTTGCATTGAGTTTAAGGCCATGACTTTGGCACCAATCATTTGATTGTGTAAGACCCTCTTATAGGATGTTGATATCATTTGAAGATTCTATGACCACTCCCAGTTCAATCAGCAAACGTTGTCAGCCAAAGACCTTTAGTTTTAACTTGTACTTCAGAGAAATAAATTTCAAACAGTAGATATCCCAGGACTAATCCCTATGGAACACCACTGGTTACAGGTCAGCTGCTGGAGGTGGATTCCCCTATTTTGACTATATGGGTTCTGTCAGTGAGCCAAATAGTGACCCATCTAATGATATAAGGGTTGATACCTAGCTGGGTGAGTTTGTCAATGATGCCTGAGTGAGGATATTGTCAAAAGCCTTGGCTAAGTCTAGATAGGCTGTATGGACAGATTTCCCCTCATCCAGGGCCTTGGTGACTGTCTCAAAGAAGACTATCAGATTTAGCAGGCATGATCTCTCATTGACAAATCCAAACTGAGTAGGGTCAAGTGCTCGGAGACTACTTATATCTTTATTGATAAAGTCCATGATGATTTGCTCCATGGTCTTGCAGATAGGGCAAGGGGATAACGGTGGCCACTTTCCATTCATCTGGGATGAAGCCAGAGTTTAGACTATGACTGAAAAAGTGGTGTTGCTAATTCTTGTTTGAGCCCATGTAGGATGCAACCTTGGATGTTATCAAGTCCAATAGATGGTGTGTTGTTGGCCTTAGAGGGCATTTATGACCTGCTCTTTCAAGATACAAGGTGGAGGACAGGTGGTGGGAATGTCATGGGGTACGTGTGGCAGGGACAGAGAGGTGACGTTTTCACAGAACCTGTAGGTTAGATATGTCCACAGGCTCAGTATATGTGGTATCATTAACTACCAGTTCGGCACAAATCTGGGCCTTTCCTTTTAGGCTACGGATGTAACTAAAGAATGCCTTGTTGTTGTCCTTAATTGAGGAAGCTAATTTGGATTCATAGTTTGCTCTGCAGGACTTCACAAGAAGTCTTATTTGCTTGTTTAAGCTGAGTTGGTAATGTTTCCAGTTTTGGACCACTCCCTCTTAATGTTAGCAATTTCTTCCTCTTATTGTAAAGCCTGTTAATGACAGTTGTCCATGAGGCAGGCTTGCGCTTCTTTGAGGAGCTTGTTTTAGTCCTATCAGGTACATCTTAGTCAATGCAGTTATGCAGGTGTTTGTAAAAAGCATTGGTGTAGAACTCAGCATATCTGCCAGTTCTATCTGAGGGGGGTGCAGTAAAGCTATTTATACCATCGCATAAGAGGTTATAATCTGCTTTGGAGAAGTTATTTAGTTTAGCTACTGCTGGGGGGGGGGGGGGGGGGGCAAGTGTGATAGTTACTTCGAATGAGACTGAATTGTGGTAAGATCTCACTAGGGAAGACCTCACAGTGTGGGTACTACAATGGTCCCCCATATTGGTAAGCACCACATCCAGGATGCTGGCACCTCTTGTGGGGATGTCTACCAGCTGGTAGAGTACTTTGGAGTTAAAGTTGAGGAACCTTTGGGTAAGTGAGTTTCAGCACGAGTAATTTACCCAGTCAATGGATGGATAGTTAAAGTCGCCCAAAACCAGGATGTTTGGATATTTCTTGATAGACTCAAGTAGATCCAGATAGGCAGAGTGGGTGTTCTGATTAATGGGGGAGGGTTCTGTAACTGGCTATGACTTGAATAGGTGTCCTACCAAGAGTTAATTGCACCTGAAGTATCTCCAGGGAATCATACTGTTTAACTGATCTGGAGGTGTATTTATCATTAATGAATATTGATACACCTCCTCTTAGTTTTCGTACCCGCGGTAGTGGTAGCGTTGTCACCTCACAGCAAGATGTTGTCCCGTTCGATTCTCAGCTAGAGCGTCTTCTGTGTGGAGGCATGCATGAATGGGCGTGCCTTCATTGAAGGTTGTGCATCAGGGCTGGTAACTCGGCACGTAAAAATCCACTACCAAACATTAGCGGACCAGAGTTCCACTGTGGCAACCCCTAACCGTGATAAGCCGAAACACACAACAACAACCTTCAATTTGTGATCTGAATGTGTGGAAGGAGTTGTAGTCCAGTATGGTTAGGGTGCTCTTTACAGCCTTATACTGTGTCTCTGTCTGTGCCCAAATGTCTAAGTCTTCCAAAGTGAGAACTGCTTCCAGTGAGTGCAATTCCATGTTAAGACTCCTAGCGTTCAGCAGCATAACCTTGAGGTTGTTTTTAGACTGAGTTTTTATGTCAGGAATTTTGTACTTGAAACACTGCTGAAAAAAGACACTGTTGGGGTGGCAAGAGCCTTAGCCAGTCCAAAATCCCAGGGGAGACAGATGAAGACCATCTCTGACAAAGCATTGAGGTGTGTCGATCATGTCATCCCAGGCTGACAGATAGTGGATCCCCTTAGAATGACACC
The DNA here is from genome assembly GCF_019279795.1 of Protopterus annectens. Taxonomy (NCBI): domain Eukaryota; kingdom Metazoa; phylum Chordata; order Ceratodontiformes; family Protopteridae; genus Protopterus; species Protopterus annectens. The sequence goes on along the minus strand of NC_056736.1, from coordinate 38,072,457 downwards.
ATAAACTAAGCCAATTATTGAAGTCAATCACTTTATGTTTGTATTGAGGCATCATCCTAGGTGAGGGTAAAATGATGTTTAAGGCTAGGGACATACCTGCCTGAGACACAGTCTGAGACTTCAGTCATGTCTCCCAACATATAGTTCAGAGAGGTACATCTCAAGTCATTCACACCAACATGGACTATGAGTCATAATGGTGCCTGTTTTTGAGAGACTTGAGTGCATGTGTGATATGGTGGATCCTGGCACCTGACAGACAGCTGACCGTGACCTTTTCCTTGTCCAGCCTGGTGAGAGGGACATCTGTGTGTCTCACGATGGAATCACCTATGATTAATAGGCTTGGTTTTGTGTTTTGCCTTAAGGGCTTGACAGGTCAGACACTGATGTGACAGCTATTACGTATATTGTTTTCTGCAAAGGAAGTTTGTATAGCATGTTTGTGTTTGTCTTTGTGAGTTCTCTGGTATTTAAGTATGTTTCTGGTGAGAACCTCCACATATATAGGTATGTGTGATGTGGGTTTGGGTGGAGTAGGAGGTGAAGTGTGCATGCTGACAACTTGCTCATTGTTGTATGTACTGACTGGTGTGTGAGAGAGCATGGATTCAAGGTTGTCAATATAGTTGCATCTCTCACATGTTGAGATTGTGTGGATTAGGAGTAGAGGGTTGTCAGTGAACATGAGGCAGTTGCTACACTGCCTCAGGATGCTCATGTCAACCAAGCTAGCTGGAGAATCTGTGGGAAATTGTCTGCCCGTATTGTCAGGTAAATTTATATGGTCAGGAAATGAGGTCACACAGGAATGGCTAGTGTGGGAGAGGTGATTTGGTACCTCTGAGGCTAGGCTTAGTGTTCCATCTGACAGTAGAGCAGGGCCACAGAAAATCTCTGGAGGACCACAAGTAAAGTGTTAAGGGAAAATTTAACAAACAAAATGTTTGCATCTATAATCACCAGCAGTAATCACGACTATGCAGCAGTGCAAGATGGTGCAATGCACACAACCAATTGCAAACGCAGGGTTTAAATAAAACAAAAAAAACCTTTTAACTCAAACTAGCCAATAAGGATGCTCTATGAACTCTAGTCCAGTCACACTCAATTAGGTGAGACAAAGACAGCACTTTTCCCACAAGTGTGCAGAAGGGCCCTCTCCAACAAAGATGGCTTGAATTTGATGCTCAAAAATTACAAACCAGACCCAGAAACAGCAAACTTGGAATGGGGCAATGCTACCATTGACCAGTTTATAGTAAAATTGTGGCAACAAAGCAGTCAGTTCAGACAATTCAAACAGACAGAAGAATGCAAATACAATTAAAGGTGCTAAACAGGTACTTAAAATTAGTTGGGGGCAATGGATGCCTCAGATCTTTCAGTACCTCAGTGAAGAACTGGTTTTAGTGCTCAAGTGATACAGTCTAGATTCAGGAAGCCTGAATCCAGCCTATGCAAAAAAAAACAAAAAAACATAGAAGCACTAGAAATCCAAACTGCATAAGATCACAATCACAACAGTAAAAATAAAACAGTATAGATAAAGCAGCAATTCAGTAGAATAGTCATCAATTTAATCAGGCTACTGACAAGTAGTAATAAATGCGGCAGAATAAATGCAGTTAACAATTGCGTACAAGCAGCAAAATAAAGCAGAAAAACACACATTTTGAGGAGAGCAAGATGGCTGCCGTCCTATAGAGAGTGCTGAAACCCAGTAGAGCACCTTACCCGAACATTTTACATAAAATATAAGGGAGATAAAAGTCTCTATATCACCAAATACATGGTACAGGCATAGGAGCAACTTACGGTACGATCTGGAATAAGAAATAAATCTGGATCCTCGGTAAAAAGACAGGATTTCTGCAGATAGCTGTAAGGGTCTCTGCCACATGTGAACTTTGTGCTGAATACTGCTAGGCCGAGGTAATCCTAAATTACAACACAGAAGAACTTCTACCAAATACAGTAAGTCTGATCAAACAAAATGCCTAATGATCAGGAATCTATGGAAAGCCAGACTACTAAATCAAAATTTACTACAATAAACTCACCTGAAAAGGATACAACATCTAAAAGAGCCAGAACTAGCAAAGCTGTGGAATCTAGTAAAAATGGAAACTCAAATAAAAACAAGTCAGAAAACTCCAACCTAGAAGACTTGAAAGTAGCTTTGCAACCCATTCAGGAAGCTATACAAAACCTATCAATTCAAATTAACGCAATTGTCTCATCTACAGATAAAATACTTACAAGACTGGACAAAATAGAATCTAAAATAATGGAACACGACATTCAAATAGAAAGCATCCAAAAGGAGTCAAATACCAACAAAAATGATATTCAGGAAATACAAGCAAAAATCCTGGATCTCGAAGCCAGATCTAGACAGAACAACTTAATTATAAGGGGCATCCCTGAAAATGTAAATCAAAATAAGCTGCTGAACACACTGTCAGAAATCTTTGCCCTATTCCTAGGAAATGACTTAGAAGCTAACCAAATCACTATTGAGAGAGCACATAGGGCTCTTAGACCATCACCAGTTGTAACTAGACCAAGAATTGTATATGCCAAGATCCTTAGCTTTCTTCATGTTAACAAAATATTACTTGCTGCCAAAACAAAAAAATCTGTGGTTAGGAATGGCATGAGCATTACCATTGCTCAAGATCTACCATATCAAATTAAACTAGAGACAAAAGCTTGCCCCTTACTGTTCTTTCCTCATAACAAAACAAATCAGATTCCAAATGAAGTTCCCCAACACACTTACCTTTACAATGCAAGACCACAGATACTCATGCAACAACAAGGAAGAAGCAGCTACGACGTTTCTTAAAGTATTTAAAACAAACCCAGGAAAAAACGCGTTTTAAAACCCAATAAACACTAGTTATGCTCTCACTGCCACAAGCAAAAAGAAAAGAAGATCATTCCACATAATCTAGATTACCTGCTTTGTATAACGCGCTTCTGCTAAGCTTCTTTTTCCTCTGATGATTTCCGACCGAGGGGCCCTGCTTTTTGCATCCAAAATCAAGTGCTGGTTCCTGGGTATGATCTTCACATAGTCGTCAGTCTAAAATAGAAGCTCCAGCTCCCATCAGGCTAGGTTGTCAACACTAACCTTGTGTAAAGGCTGAATTCCCAAGGTGCAATGCTTCCTTAAAGCTACAGAGCCCAACTCTACACAGTCCTGCACCGAAGGAGAATAAAAATGAAAGTGAAGAGTAAAAACAACTCAAGCAACCCGAGGATACAGCAAAACTTCATGGAGGAAGCAGGCACACACTAATATGGACAAAATATTGGATATCTCACTATACAAAGGTACTTTAAAAACTACATGGTGACTGTAAAATAGGATAGGATGCTGAAGAAATCTAAGGGCTTAATACATTTAACGTTGTACTGTTTAAAGGGCAAACAGTGGAAATGCAAAATATAGGTGGATCTTATGTCTGGTTGCATATTAGTCTCTGTTTATTCAGCTTAAAAAACAGAGGCGTTTTTTACATAGACATTAAGAGAGCAACTTGTGGATTATGGTCACAACCAGATGGACACTCAGTTTTATCTATAGTACAAGCCATAAAAAAGAAGGGGAAGGAAAGGAAAAAAAGAAAAAAAAATGTATTTGTGCAGTTTTGATGAAAATATCTTGTTTCAAAATACTTTAGCATTGTTCAAACCCTGTATGAATACAGAGTCAGAGAGGAGTTCTAGATAAATTAAGGGCTCATCAAAATACAGGATATAATGCTTTCTACATGAATGTAAATATATAGTTAACTTAGCAATTTTCTCACTTTACTTTCAATGTGTGCTCTGCATGATGTTTCAAGCTACAGTACTAGGGATAGAATAGGTTTCTATGCTCTGCTGGTATTGGTTTAACGAACTGGGATACTGGATGAATAGGTATACCCCATGGTTAAACCCTAAAAAGAATTTCTATAGTCTCTATCTAACAGTTGTGCTTCTAATAAGAACTGGTATCCCAATCTCTTCCAGGGGGACAGAGGTAGTGGTTAGGCACTGGGATAAAGCTGGAAGAGTTTCTCATCTATATCTAATAATGTATGTATGTGTTCGGGGTCCTGCAGTGATACGGTTATTTAACAGTACAGTACATAGCTTCCGATTTTGTATTCAAGTTCTAAAGAAAAGATGTTGAAGTAAGCCTCATGGAATGTTAAAGGTTTACAAACAGATAAGAAAAAACTTTTCATGCATCTCGTCTATAAATCCATTCTAGACTTTATAATGATACAAGAAACACACCTACTAAAGGAGCAGTGGGTTCACACGGCAAATAAAAAATGGATCAAATCCATTATAGCAGCTGGTAATAACACCAATAAAGCAGGAGTTGCCATCATTATTAAAAATTCGTTCCAATACAATATTTTAAGACAAGATTCTGACCCAGAAGGCAGATGGTGTTATTTTATAACCAAAATTGACAAAGTAGACAAACCAATCTTGATAGTAAATGTATATGCCCCTTGCTCCTCTCAACACAAATTTATTATGGGCATCTATAACTTAAACTCCTTCCCAGAACACTACTACATCCTAGGGGGGGACTGGAACTCTATTCAAGACCCAAATATAGATAGAACAAACAAAAAAACTAAATTCAACTCACAGGCCACTACTGCCCTTTTCGAAATCAAAAATGATTTTAGACTTAGCGACCCACACCTCATTACCATCCCTCACACAAATAGTAAAGGTTTTACCTTCTTTTCACAGTGTCATAAAACTTGGTCCAGACTGGATTTCTTCTTAGTCTCGGACACCCTATTACAATTTAAACTTTCACTAGACACAGAACCCAGATCTCTATCGGATCACTGGAAAATCACCCTTACTATAGATTGGGCACATTGCAACTCACGACATAACAAAAATAGACTCTGGCACTTGAACCCTAACTTATTAGAAAAACAAGATATTAGAAAAGAAATTGACTTCTTACTGGACCAATGCATTTTAGCTATTGTAGAAAACACCTTTCCGTTCGATATAACTTGGGCTACCACCAAGGTATTAATTAGAGGGATGTTAATCAATAAATACGCTTTCTATAAGAAAAATATTTTCACCAAAGAAAAAAGTATTAAGGATGAAATATCTAAACTTGAGCTTAGGCTGCAGCAGTCTTATTCCGTGGAGGTAGAGAACTCCATTAATCAACTTCAAGCTAAGTTACTAGCACTACAAGCAGAAAACCTATCATTTCAAGAAATAAAAAACCTAGCCAATTACTCACAGTGGGCCCAACTCCCCTCTAGATTCTTGGCAAGACTGTTGAATCAACATAAACCTAATCCACATATCTTGGAACTTATTTTTCAGCAAAACAGTTACTCTAACTCACAAGATATAGTTAAGGTCTTCGAGAGAATATATGAGGAAGTGTACAACCCTACCCTCAAAACATTCAATGAACAGGAACTACTTTTATTTATTAATGAACTAAACTTCCCCAGGCTAGAGGTACAGCAACAAACTTCTCTATCAGATGCACTTACACAAGTGGACATCAAAACTATAATTAATAACCTCAAAAATAATAAGGCGCCGGGTCCTGATGGTTTCTCAGCCGAGTTCTACAAATGCTTTAGTTCTAAGATGTCGATCATACTACATCAACTATATAATCACATAATACAAGAGGGTATCTCTGACCCGCACCTAAATGCATCCAGAACCATATTAATACCTAAACCAAACAAGGACACGACCAACCCTAATAATTACAGGCCCATTTCTATTATTAATTTGGATATGAGAATTATGGCAGCAATTTTGGCTAATAGAACTAAGACTATAATTACAAAAATTATTTCCCCAGAACAATCCGGGTTTATCAATCAGAGACAAACAGTTGAGCAAACTCAGCTCTTGAAGCAATGATATCTTTATCCCTAAAGAAACAAACACCTATCTACACCTTAGCTATAGACACTTCTAAAGCATTTGATAGAATCAATAAGTCATTTCTGACCTTGATTCTGCAAAAAAATTTAACTTTCCTACACAGTTTATTCACTATATAAACACTTTACACAACAGAGCATATACCACTCTACAAATTAATAAACTTAGCTCCAAAAAAATAAATATTAACAATGGGATTAGACAAGGCTGCCCCCTATCACCTTTCCTATTCAACCTATATATTGAGCCCTTATTCTTACTAATAAAACAAAAAACATTTCATAATATAGCCCTCCTTTTAACACTGAAATTTCTCTATCAGCGTACGCAGACGACTTAAATATATATTATTCTATTCCCAACACGGATCTTTACAAAATCAATAATTCAATAGAAGTATTTTCAAAGTTCGCGAACTATAAAGTAAACTTGGATAAGACAACAATATTCCCGATTAATAACTACGCTCAATTCCCAACTGCAGGTACTATACCTAATATTAAAGTCAGTGACCACATACAATACCTAGGAATAGCATTCTATACCGATGCACATAATTACTATCAGGACAATGTGATTAAAACATGGAACACCATACAAAAAGACTTGGTAAGATGGACACAATTGAAACTCCCCCTTCTCTCTAGAGTAGCCATCATTAAAATGAATATCCTCCCCAGGATACTTTTTATATTTAACGCAACCAATACACTGATCCACAATAAAGTCTTCAATAACATCCAATCAACCCTCTCAAAATTCGTCTGGCATCCAAGACCCAGCAGGATAAGTTATCAAAAACTTATATATCCAAAGGACAAAGGTGGGGTGGGCTTGCCTGACTTTAAACTGTATTACGAAATTACCAAAGGTAGTAGACTAATTAATATTGCAAATTACAGGGAACAAATCAATATGTGGTGCCCAACCTGGTTGAAATTGTTTCATAACTATGTTAAAACATTACAATTTAATCCCAAGGCCCTCCCATTTCTAAAGGGAATATCCAGAAGAAGATATAAAATACAAAACGACATATGGGAACAAATTAAAATAACACAAAATCTCTTCCAATCACTAAATCTATTAACTGCTTTTTATACTTTCCAACCATTACACCTTAACCCCAATATTCAACTAAATGAAAAGATGATTGACCCAAATTCATACCCACTACTGAAAGAAAAGACAGTTTTAGACATTTATCTACTTAGGCAGGAATCTATAACTAATATTAGAAACAAACTTAATCTCCTGTTTAAATATACAATTATGATAAGACAACTGAAAGAAGTATGTTACAGATTTTGGAAGGATACTGACATCCCAGATCAACATATAGATACATGTAGAACACTTTGGGATATGATGACACGGAAAAAAATGATCTCAAATACCTATAAATTCATTATCTCACTTAGACACACGAAAGAAGCTATCCACTCCAATTACTCGACAAAACAAGACCCTACAATTACCTCCAATATAATTGCACAGGCAATTCAGAAATTTTCCAAAGACATTCTCCTTCAGAAGCTCAGATATACTCAACTTATGATCCTAAACAACGCATATTTTACGCCCACAATATTAAATAAAATGTACAAAGAACTCCCACCTTTTTGCCAATTCTGCCCATCCAAAGAAGCTGATATTATTCATATATTTTGGAGTTGTAAATGTACATACAAACTTTGGTGTGCCTTAAGAGTCAAATTAGAGAAAATGGGCTATGAAAAATCAACCTTATCCTGGAAATTTACCCTCTTACACGTACCTCCTATAGGAATGAAGAATAATCACATGCACATTCTAGTTACAACATTTATGCTAATAAAATACTACATCACATTAAATTGGAAAGACAGGTCCAAAATAACATGGGATGGATTTAAGCAAACAGCTAGTAAACAACTTCTGGCTCATAAATATTTATGGTATTCCATGAGAAAAAAAAGGACCCAGAAGGACACTTGGAAAATGATATTTGAACTCATTCTGACATGATCGTAACTCATATTTCTGTATGCTGCATAGCTTGATATAGATGAGAACTGTATATAGGTTATTAATGTATATAGGTTTTATGTTTGTAGGTCTGTATATTGTATGTTATTGTTTTATTCTCTGTTATATCGTTTTCTTGTCTTCATTTGGTTTTGATATAACCCTAATAAAAAGGAATTGGAAAAAAAAAAAAAAAAAAAAAACACACATTTTTTTATTTTATTTTATTGACAACACATCCCTTAGAGTTGACCCAATAGTCAGGGACTTAGGGACACAGACAGTAATCCAGCTTTTGACCATCACATGTCTACAGTAGTGAGGAAATCATTCTATGCTACACAACTTATAAACAAAGGTATGGCATCTAGGTCCATGTAAGCCATTGTTCCACTGTATTTGGCATTCATCAGACCCGTCATTAAGTACAATGCTGCCTTTGGTATGTACCTAACCAGGCATGTCCAACAATTGGCATGTCCACAGATGTTCCTGACTAAAAGAATACAGTGGTAAGTAAAATGTCATATGCAGACCACCTCAAGAAACTATTCCTGTATTTTGTCCCCTATAGGCTGTTAAGGGGATATCCATGCTTGGCATGCAGGGTATTGTGAGACCCCCATCTGATGGATCTCCTGTATATCCACAAGACAAACAGCACTGGAATTACCGATTCTAAAGACCTAAACCTTGCCTGTGATATAAATAGGACCTGCTGGAGCAACAGGAATGTATCCCAGAGAATACACTGTCTCTGGAACAGGCTACCCCATCCATGTGAAGCAGAGTTCCTCTCTAACCCAATTCAAGTGTAACTTGGACAATTGGATGGGTAAAGGAAATTCATTCAAGGTTTAGCACCTATGTCTCTAATGGACACAGGCAACCTTGAAATGGTTCCTCCAGGCTCCTGCTTCTAAGCATTTCACCTCCCAAGCCCTTGCTTACACTTATCAAGGCTACCAGAACTTGTCAGAGATTTGGGATGTGTGGCTAGGTTTAAAGAGCCAAGAAAACACCAAAATCCAGTAACGAAGGAAATCAAGCAAAAAGATGAAGATTATCTATTTAATAGCATGTCCTGGTACCTCGGCAATTCGTCTTCAGTGGAAAATTTAATCATGCAAAAACATCTTGTTTATATATCCACAACAATGAAATCATTAAATCATTAGCCAATGAAATTGGCCATTTGAAATACAAACAGTTAAAGTGCCACTGAATACAATTTTTATAATACCAAACACTAACTAAATTATACTAAATAAATATGATAAATACAGAATGCTGAACTTGATAAAAACATTCACGTAAATATATAAATACAATCCTAAACATGTGAATGTATGAGTACAATTAATCAAACACAACTGGCTGACAATCAGACTATAATACCACTGTCCAAATTCATTCCCCTCGGATGTAATGTATGATAGCCAATAATCATTCTATATTCTAATCTGCTTAATTCAGTTTTAAAATTACCTGCATAAGAATGTGGTCTAGCCAAAACACTAAAAATAAACCCATCAATATTACCACTGTGCGTTTTAACAAAATGAGAAGCTACAGGACTGTCCATGTTACCCCTTCTGATATTCCCTAGATGTTCTAAAATATGAACTTTAACCTTCCTGGTGGTTTGTCCCACATACCATAAAGGCCTGGCACAATCACATCCTAAAATATACACAACCCCAGATGATGAACAATCAAATTTCTCAAAGGCTAAATACCTTTTTCCATTTATTTTCTTTCCATGCAGGTCGCTGACATTATCACACACCGAACGACCACAACGTTGCATACCAACATTCATATCAGTAGAATATTTCAACTTTCTACTTAACAATTCCTTCAAATTATTATATCTGCTATAGGAAAAAGTAATATACCTAGGAAACAAGTGTCTGATAGTCATGTCATCACAAACTACATGCAAAGTTGTTTAAGAATTTTTCAACAACTCTAGAAAACTCTGAATATCTGGAAAAGAAAAATATCTGTTCTTGTTTAGAAACCATTGGCAACCGATCATGATACCCACCTCCCCCAAAACCTTTGTCTCTACACAACCTGTGCTTAATACCTGAGAGTGTGGTTTCCTCATAACCTCTAAAGGAAAGTCTTTCAAGAACTTCATCAAGAACTTCCTCCCATAAATTTGAGTCTGAAGTATTCCTGAGAATTCTCTTGAATTCCCCCTCAGGTAAGGCCTTAATCAAGTGTGGTGGATGCATGCTGCTAGCATGTAAGAAATTACTGACCAAGGTGGGTTTCCTAACAGGTTTATGTTGTACCAAACTTTCCTTTCCAATGGAGAATTCTACATCCAAAAATGATAAGTTGCTATGAGAACATTGTGAAGTAAACTTTAACCCATGTGTGTTACTGTTCATGTTTTCCATGAAATTATCAAACAAAGAAACATCACCTTTACAAACAAAAATGAGATTATCAATATAACGCTTGTAAAAACAACATTGTTGATGAAAAAACTGTTTTGAAACATGAACTCCTTCTCAAATTCACCCATGTATATCACTGCATAAGTGGGGGCAAAAGCTGCACCCATACTTGTCCCTTTAACTTGAAGGAAAAAGTCCTTCTTCCACATAAAATTATTATGTGTTAAGCTATATTCCAACAAGGACAGCAAAAACATGGTTCGTGGCCCTTCACCCATCATCTTATTCATGTCATCCAATCCCCATCTTTTATTAATGTTGGTATATAAAGATGAGACATCGACTGTGGCCCAATAAAAATTCTCTTTCCACACCATCCCACGCAATGCTCTACATACATCCTCAGTATTCCTTACATGAGAACATACTTTGGAAAGATGTTTTTTGAAATGGAAATCAAGAAATGTATTCACTCTTTCAATGAAGGAGCCTATGCCAGAAATAATGGGTCTCCCTGTCGGATTAGTCATGCTCTTATGAATTTAAGGAATGGTGTAAATGTAAGGGTGACGGGGTTCCTTAACTGTCAATTTTTTAACATCACTGCTAGTAAGAAAACCTAAGCTTTCACCTCTTTCCAGCAGTTCATTAAGTTCATCTGAATAAGATTTTAAAGGATTACTAATATACGCGTCTTCTCCTAGCATTGTTTCAGTGATTTGTTCATATTCATTAGTGTTTATAATCACCCAATTTCCTCCCTTGTCAGCTGGTTTTACAGTTATTCTGTCCAACTTAGTTTGAAAATCTTTTAAAGCCAACCATTCATTTTTACTGATATTAAATGGTCTATTTTCTCTGCAAAATTCATTGAATTCTCTTTCAATGCTAGAACATACCACATGTTCAAAAGCATTGATAGCTGAAAAACACTTAGGAGGAATGAAGGTGGTATCACTAGAAAAAAATGGTAAACTAATATGCCCATAACCCCCCCCCCAAACATTTCTTCCACAAATGAGTTATCACATATTGTATTTTCATTCAACAATGCATCATCATAATCATAAATGCTTAAATTAAGCAACTCATCATCTTCTCGTGTATTATTTGATGTTTGAACATGTAAAACAGATTGATGTTATGAAAAAAAAAAACACCCTAAGATTCAACTTTCAGATGAATTTCTGAACATCCACTATGATATCAACTAACATGGGTAACTTAGTGGGTATGAATTTTGTACCTTTTTGTAAAACTCTACTCATATCATCTGACAAAATTATGTCAGAAAGATTAATCACATTTAAACCATCACAACTAGTATTCTCCATAACAGTGAAAATGTCAGCAACATTGTCCAATATAGTCCCATGATTGTCCAAATTGGCACTGAATGTATAGCTAAAGTTATTATAAAGTGCCAATGATTCAAAGGAATGTGAGAAACTTTCTTCTGGTTTTTGTAAGAAAAAGAAGACGAAGAAGAAGAAGCCGACTTCCCCTGATTCCTTTTTGAACGGGTTTGCATGTTCAGATTAGACTTTTTAGTGTTCTGTTCACCTCTCTGATTCTCCACACCATCCATGGAATTATCCAAAGTGATGTCTTCAAATGACACACTTTTCCGGCTTCCACTTGTTTCTGCCGATGAGCATGAAGAGCCATCCTCACTTCCGGTACATCTTCTAAAATTCTGATGAAAACGACGTCCCTTCCGTGGCCAATTATACACTTCATTTTTCTCATAATCTTTTATATCTCTGTTGAGTTTCGATTTGTTTTGTGGCTAACGATTTAATGATTTAATTGTTGTGGATATATAAACAAGATGTTTTTGCATGATTAAATGTTCCACTGAAGGCGAATTGCCGAGGTACCAGGATGTGCTATTAAATGGATAATCTTCATCTTTTTGCTTGATTTCCTTCGTTACTGGATTTTGGTGTTTTCTTGGTTTAGAGGTGTCTTTTCATTTTGTGTTTTTTACTAGGTTTAAAGAGCACAATGTGGTTGTTAGCCTAATAAACACCTATGAACCTTTCAGTTCAGTGGCATGATCACAGGGAAAGCCATGATATAAAAAGATTTTCCACCAGCAATAGGAACTGCTAAATGCCTCTCATAATGCTGTGGAAATGTTGTTCATCATTTCATGCACTACCTTGTGTAAAGAATTTTTGATTACCAAATAACTTTAATCTTTCAGTGTTCACTGGTATGAGCAGATGAAATGAGACTGGGGGGTGCTTCCAAAGACAATTTGTAGAAAGATCAGGTAAAGTCACTAAATATAAAATAGCAACAGGTGTTTGTGTTTAGGGGGCTGCACATATTAAGGCTTTATGGAAAAAAATGGGAGGGCAAAAATTTTATAGCTAAAAAATAGCTAAAAGAAGGTGAACTTTGCAAAATTATAATTTTATGCTAAACATCAACAGCCAAAGAGAAAGGAGAGGAAGAGATGGTGTTTTAGGGCAGACAACAAGAGAGGCACTTGGTTAAAGAACACAAAAAAAAAACCAGGGTGGGAGAATAGGATTTTTTTTACCTAATTAGTGTTGAATAGCCTGAGACTTTCACAAACAGAAGTAGAAAGCCTCTAAAGAGCTCTTGAGCCTAAAAAGCTCTTGGGCCTCAGAAGATAACTACAGCCCTATCCCTATCTCCTGCCCAGACACATTCAGAATTTATGCAACTGATTTGCTGAAATCAAAGTAAAATGGTCATTGCTATGGTTTATGTAGATATATATATATATATATATATATATATATATATATATATATATATATATATATATATATATATATATGTGTGTGTGTGTGTGTGTGTGTGTGTGTGTGTGTGTGTGTGTGTATAGAGGGGGTGCTTCAGTGTATTTAGGCGTGAAAAGTTGGCCATAATTGCTTTCACATTCCAACATTGCCAAAAGTAAGTGTTGTACACAATTAAATGGCTTATTGTGGTGGTCTGGGAAGGATGTATGTCAAAGTATCTGATCATTGGTACAACACTGCAGTGAGTAGCATTGCCATGTTACAGCGTTTGGTTGATTTCTGGGTTTTGGTTTCCTTTGTTTGGAATCTACATGCATACTTCTCAGCTGTACAGATTTTTGCAGAATGTCCAGATTTTTGCCTCATATTTTTGATATATTTTTCATAAAATCGAGGTTTTCTAGCAAATCATTAACAAATTATTGATCATTTAGTTCAGAAAATAATGACCGACATTTGAGTTTCAGACTTCATATCCTTCAGAAAATTCATGCTAATATAAAACCTGTTATGCTATCTACTTTCTAAGCTTGTAAATGCAATATTTAAAAATTGTCTCTATTTTTTGGGCTTTGCCCCCCATTTTTTATGGCTTTGACAAGATTTATATCTGCATGTCTTTCTTATTATCTGTGGCTTTTATCCAAGTGATCTTTCCCCTTGCACTACAAATAAATGCTGTAAGTGAATTGTCTTTCACACAATTTTCTTGTGGGCAAACAAGCAGTACATAAGTGTGTGTGTGTGTGTGTGTGTGTGTGTGTGTGTGTGTGTGTGTGTGTGTGTGTGTGTGTGTGTGTGTGTACTTGTGCATTTTGCATTTTGTGATAGACCTAGCTTGTCATAGGCAGTGTCAGAATGTGTGTGTGTGTGTGTGTGTGTGTGTGTGTGTGTGTGTGTGTGTGTATATACACACACATATATATATATATATATATATATATATATATAATATATATATATATATATATATATATATATACATATACATATGTATGTATATATATATATATATATATATATATTTAGACAGATAGAGATGCCATTAGCAACTTGAAATATATGACGGTCACTATGTTCCTTCACTTTCTTCCCAATCTAACCCTGGGGGATGCAAACCAAAAGAGAATTACTCAGGAAGCTTTAACAGCCACTGAAACATGATTTTGAAACTCACAGCTCATGTTCAACCCAAAATGACTAAACTACCATTTTTTTTCTCCCAAATCCCTCTGTCATGAAAAAAAAAAAAATTAAGTTCTCTCTATAATGCATCCATTGAATTTACTTCTCATAGCAAACTATCGGGGCGATAGTGGATGAGAATCTTACATTTGACCTGTATATACAAAATTACATATGAAAGACTCATTAAAAACTAAGGATGCTTTACACAGCCAAAAACGTTCTGACTGATGCAACTAAAATGACACTTGCCACTACTTATCTCCTCCCCACTCGTCTTTATGGCACTCCCATCCATACTTACCCCCAGGCTCACCAAAAGTTAAAACTTGAACAATGCTATAACAAAGCTGCTAAATTTGCAGCACATACCACTTTCAGAACCCACCACTGTATAGCACTGAAAAGTCTAAACTGGTTAGAAGTGACATCATCTAACATATACACAGCTTCTTACCATCTATAACATTTTCCAGCATCCACCTTCCTGTCCAGCACTAAAAACAACCATGTTCCCAGTTGGTCATTGTGATCCAGTGAACAAAAACTCCTGCCTGTTTACAAACCTAGGAAATCTGCTGGGCATTGTCTGTACTCATACAAGATTGCAAAGGCCTGGAAATCCTTACCTGTAACCATTAGGTCTCTACACTCTCTCCCATCTTTCAGAACCACTCTGAAAGACTTCCTAGCTAAACTCGGACTCTTTTCTTGCTCAAATCCAGGATGAACTAGGCTCAAATCCAGGATATACTATATCCCAAAATGTGGACAAGTATCTTTCCATTCCTTATAATGCCTTATTCTCCCTTCTTCACTTACTTCCTTACTGCTATCTAATTCTCTTCCTTGACTTTCTCTCTAAATATACCATAAGCCTGTTTTGATATTGCAATTCTTATTTGTATTAGACCCACTTACCTTTAAGTTCTCTAAAAAACTGTCTAAAATTTCTATAAATATTAAATAATTGTCAACACCTTGTATTAATTTTTAACCAATGTTTTTATATTATCTAATTTGTTATAATTATTTAAACTGCAGATGTTTTTGTTTTGTTTTTGAAGACTGTAAAATTCTTCTTAAAATGTTTTGTAATAATTTGGAGCTTTTCTCCCCGAACCTCCACTGAAAATGGTTTTCTGCCTAGTCGGACTTTCCCGCTAATAAAATGTCAATACATTAAATAAATGTGAATATTTTTTTTACCAGTAAGGAGACAGGCACTATTCCAAGGTATGATTTATATATGTTTACACAAATTTGTTTTCTCAGTTTATTGGGATCAGTTTTCTGCTTTGAATATTAAACCATAGACACAACATAGATCTTCCTTGAAAGAGAACAAAATAAAAAATAAAATAAAAACAAACTCCTTTACATAGACATGATTTCAGTTCAGGCGTCTCTTGAGTAAAAAGATTGAAAAAAGTTCTAAAATAAATCTCTGAGGATCTAGAATCCGATAGCTTTTGGGGGCACTGTGATTGCCATCCTCCTCAGCTTAATTCAGTTGTTTGTTCCCTAATTATTATACTGCATGCCTGACAGAGGATGTTGAAGTGGTGTAGGAGGATTAGGGGTGTAAGATAAAGAGTGATAAAGAATGAAACAGGTAATCTGGATTGTGAGGGAAGCTCAGAATGGGGAAATGTAGGAGAGCACTGGAGGGGCATATTATGGGGTTGCAATGGAATACTTTGGCCATGACTCTTTCAATTATAGCAGTACTTGCTCGGTTTTGTCTGTTCAAGGAATGATCAACAGCTTTATATTTTTGTAATATGGTTGAAAAATATAGCTAAATTGGACACTTTTCTGACTAGGTGAAAAATGAAATAAGAAAAAAAAAGTACTATACATATCTTTTCTCCTGACACATTATCTACAGTCACCACTGCATAATAACTGAATAAACTCAAGCCTATCCTGTATTTCAGATATTCCGATTTGGTCCAAAAAGTGCACATCATCATTCCCACAATATTTTTGTGCTAAATCTGTATCCACAGATGTACTCAACTTTATTACTGAAGTATTTAAATATATAAATAAAATAAATGAATAATTACCAGAAAGTTCAGTTTGAATAAAACTATTGGTCTTCTCAACTTTTTGCTTCAGTACATAAATCTTCAAATAATTCTAATAAAACATTTTGTATAGTGATGTCTTCTAAGCTAAAGTTTAATGGGGGAGTATTAACTGACAGAATGCTGTGAAACTGCGGACTAGGATTTTGACGTAATGTAAATGACTGGCAGAAATATTGCCATTTACTTGAATGGCCCCATGAATGTTGGATGGACATTACCCTTTCTGCATATGATGGAGTGACATAGTGTTGAATGGATTAGGTGGCCTGCTCACTGATAGCACTAAAGACACAGCTACAAGTCATCTACAGTCATCACAGACAATGGTACAGACTTGTACTCCAATATGATATGCAAGGGAGCAGGGGTATGGTTTGCTACATATGAAACAATGCCATGTCTGCACAGAAAGTGATGTAAGATGACATAGTTAAGGAGAAAATGCATGAAGCACCTGGAACTGTAGGAAAGGGCTATACCTATTTAATGAGTCAGCACTGAAGAAATATGCTGCATATAGAAGGATATATTTACATACAAGAATAATACCTTAAAGGGAAGCCCTATTGGTCTTTTAGAGATAAAACATCTAAGAGGTACAAAGCAGGTGTGGTCACTGTCACAGAGAAAGGGGAGTTGCAGTAGATGACAAGCATACATCACCACCTGCCTAATGCTGGAAAGCCATCTATGTATGCACTGCTGGCAAAAATAAGACAAAAAGATGTACACAGTCATGAACTGCCATGTAAGGTTCTGCAAGATGTGCATGATTCTCATGATGCAGGCACAGCAGCACATCTATCTTAGTGCAGGGCACTATTATGAAGGATGCAAAGACTATGGAAATCGAGCAGTGGTAGACCTCCCCAAAAGATAACATCCTTGCATGAGTTTAATCGAAAACAATTTCCATTAAAATAGGACACATTTGTACACAGATACCATAGCAATGGCCAGCCCACTATGGAGGTGTTGCCATTGTCCACTGAGGCAAATCTGAGAGACCTAAGTACATCTATTCAATTGCTTATTTATGGAACTTACTGGACAAGAAGCAAAACCCTGCATTAAATCTACAGCATTCATGCTGTAATCCATGTCATGAGCCAAGGAAGACAGTGGCTCCTGTCTATGTGCCAGTATCTCATAAAAAGTTTTAAAACTTATAAAACTAACTGAACTATGCTGCTAGAAGGAATGGATGGCTTGGAGTTGTTTGCTGCACCATATTTCACTATATCAGATTTTGAAACAGGTGCTGTTGCTAAGTATTCAGGCCAGCTTCCCTCACACTTTGTCGAAAGGCTGCCTCTTTCACTTTCTTCAGAGCATTTGTTGACAGGTGTAATGCCATGCAGAATCATCCTTCAATGGCAAAATCACCGCAATTCAGTTGCAGGTTGAATGTCTCAAAAACAAAATGCACCAGATGCATTTCCTGAGTTGAGTACCTCCACTAATGCAGATGCACCATCTGCATGTCTTGAGTTGAGGACCTCCATTCTGGATGTTGCCACACTTTAAAACAGTACATTGAGGACATCATATTTACCATCTGTGTGCTTTTGGAACAGGATTATTGCATACATTGAGATTTCTGTCTGCATATGTGTCAGCACTTTGGATTGTCTCAGAACTATGTAACTACGTAGTAATGGATTGCTCAGAAACCAAAATACCATTAAAGTATGGCACAAGTGGGTGTATTGCCTGATAAGGAAAAGAAATGTGAGTCACCATATAATCTCCCAACGGCTACAGGGTAAGTAAAGTAGAATATAGAGTGTTTATGCATCACTGCTAGCATGTCTGGGACCTGAACATGTCACCTTTCCAGATTCAGAGAAGAGAACCTGATGAACATTGTGAAACACTGTATGGACTGCCAACAGCCTGATTTTCTTCATTGGATAATCACATGCTTAATGTTGTGCTTGTTACCCTACACTCTACTTGTGCCTTCAGCTTTTCTTCATTTCAGCAATGTACCTCCCTCTGCCCTTTCGTGATTTAATTTTTAATTCTTGCTTCTTGTGTTTCTATGAGGCCATTTCCATGTTATTGTTTCCTTTGTGCCCTGACTTCCAGGTATCTATTTTCCTTTCATGTTTCTCTTTGATGGATGTGCACTTTCTTGCTACTACTTCATCAGACAGGTTTATTTGTAATTTTCCTTGTGAGATATTCCTGACATTCAGATTTTGGCATTTGTAAATTTTGCCCTTGACAAAGCTTCAAATCAATAATTTGATAAATACCCTAGTTTAGTAATACGAAAAATGAAGGAAATGATAAATTGTTTTTGAATACAGAAAACAATTTACAGCATTGTTTGCAGTTAAAGAGCAATGAACAACCGGTCAAAACATCTCTGTCCTGTAGTATTACAGAGAAATGCTTTCCTTTTTTTTTTTTTTTTTTTTGACTCATCTAACTCTTCCATTTTTTTTGCACTTCCACCAAGCAAACAAAGTCACTTAGGGCACTAGTCTCACGTTCTCAGACTCTATTAAATAGAAAGATGATTATATTGACAACTCTTTCAAACTTTCCCTTGGTTTCGCAGCAATACTAAAAGTCCACATACCATCCACTTTCAACACTGCATTTTTTATATCATAGATTCCTTTATAGTACCCCAAACAGCAACCTTTGCTGGAAAATTGTACATAAATTATTCAATCCAGAATGTTGTCATAATTCCCATAATACATCTTCCTTTTTATACATAATCATAACTTTTACAATGGGTGCACTACAAAAAGACCACCTATGTCTCTAATGGGCACAGGCAACCTGTAACTGGTCCATCTACCAGGATCCTGCTTGTAAATGTTTCATCTCCCAAACCCTTATGGACTCTTATCAATGGCATCAGAACTTGAAGTTTGGGATGCATGGCTATGCCTAAAAAGGCCCTTGTGGTTATTAGCTTAGAAAACATCTATGAACCTATGAACCAATCACCAGTGAAGTCCCTCAAGTTCTGTGTTGGGACCTCTCCTGTTTCACATCTACTTTTCGGAAATAAATGCCAATACCGATGGGTTCTGGCCATCCATTTTTGCAGATAACTGCAAGCTAAGAAGAGTCCTTGAATCTCCATATGACTTAGCCATCCTGCAGGAAGGTTTGTTTCAAATCCTGAACAGCTAGGTCAACTCTAAAGGGTGTATCTACCCCAGGGAACTACCACATTGACAATATGCCCTTTAGGGATGATACAGTTTTCAGGATTTGGAAACCTATGAGGACAGTGACCTTTTTTGACCAACATGTGTCTATTGTTTTAAGAAAGCCCTTCTGTAATGCACAACTTATAAACAAAGGGACTGTGTTTATATCTAGGGATGTCATTGACCCACTTGACTCAGCCTTCATTAGGCCTTTCATTGAATATAATGATTCCTTTGTCATATATCTGTCCAGACAGATGCAGCAACTGGAACACCAACAGAGGCACCTTACTAAAAGGATATAAGGCCTAAACAATTTTTCATGCATATATTGACTCAATAGTCCTGTCACTATATTTAGTATCCAACAAATTACTAAGAGTTGACTTGGGTCTGACATATAAGTCATCCTCTGATGCATTACTAATGGATTTACTGCATATCTGTAAGTGAAATGACATCAGAAATACTTGGTCTTGGATTTAAACATCTTCTGCAACATCAACAGAACAGTTTGGAGGACAGGTATATCTTGCAGAGGATACCACTGCAGTGAATCAGACTCCCCATCCATATAAAACAAACTTTATCCCTGTCCGTATTCAAGTGAACTTATATCTATGGATGGGAAAGAGAAGAATTACCCCATGACTGCCTCTTGTACTACTAATTGACAGAGGCAGTTCCTTAATTCTTTATCCCATTCATGAATCCCTCAAATTATTGATGGCGTGATCCTAGTTATTCTCATTAGGCATAATATGTAATTATTAGCCATGGGATGAGTAATACCGATCTATAAATAAATGGGATAGGTTATGTTAAGTACAAAAAGGGAAATTGTCTAGGCTTGAAATGGCCCACTAAGGCAGCTAGTCTAATACTTACTGATGAACCTATAAAATCTTACAGTCTGTACACTATGACAATTCTTAATGGCAATTTTGTAAAGCATGACCACTGTGTCATCTTAGTTTGCCCATAATCCAATAAAAAACATCCATCTCTTTATTCCAGTGATATGTATTGTAGTCTATTGCAGCCAACTGCCAGTCGACACTCTCTTCTTTAGCAACAAGCTCATCCATTCTGTTTTACTCCAACTTGATTCTTGTTTAATTGTCAGTATGGCAATATGTTGGGCATTCAAAAACTCAGCATCTTCAAATGTAGGCACTTACCTTTTTATGTACAATAACAGAAAACTATAAATGTGCCTTAGCTAGATTTTGTTCCTTCTTGTATTCTGGTTACTTTTTTCCCATTCAGATAAATTTACATTTTGCCATTTACACATCACAACTGCCAATGTGCAACATTTCTCTCAGGTTTCATCATTAGTCATCTTCTAGTGATGCATTTTCAGCCAGTTTTCATTTTTCTGCCATCATTTACATATCAGAACTGTTGCCAACTGTAATTACCATCACCTGCTTCAAGTTATCTTATCTTAATCACCAAGAATAATTCATTAACTACAGAACACAAACAGGAGGGAGGCATCCAATCTTGTCAAGCATTTCCCTCTTTATGTCAGGTCAGATTTCATACTTTTAAAATTGTTGCTTTTTACTCTTCAGCTGTGTATTATTTCACATTATCACTGATATACAGCTACAGTGCCTGCCTTTTTCTACTCTAATAAAATGTCACTGTAAAATAATATGACAGATGCATTTAATGGAGAAGCAGCAGAGGAAATGTAACAAGGAAAAGAGAAATTATTTGGATGTAAAAAACTGAAATAAAAAAAGGTTTAAAATTAAGATATAGGAACTCAAGGTCAGGAAGATAAATTTTGTTAAGAATATGATAATTAAGATAAGATATACAAATATAAGAAATGGAAAAGGCATCTGACTACAACTTTCAAAACTGAAATAAACTGGATAAACAAATATAGTCAAGATAAATAAGAAGTTGAGGAAAACATATATAAAGATACTGAGTACAACAGAATATCATTTTATAGATATATAAGATATGGTATGAATAAAGGCATATAAATAGTAAACTGATTGTAGTTCTTAAAATTTATTTCCATACAAAACTAGTTGTTGATATATTTATACAATGCTATATAAAACAGATTGATTTTATATAGGAGAGATATTCTGTGACAGTGATAGGTGACTTTAGATTCAGAAATTAAATTTGATTATATTGCTGAAGTCCTAAACAAACTTGACTACAGTTTATGTTACTCACCAGGACATTTAATTATGGAGAGATTCCTCATGATTGCAGTCATGCCTTGCCAAACACCTTCTTAAATAAATGGAACTAAGACTAACTTAGACTCAGAGATCCACATGGCCACTTTCTTGTAGCAGAAAAGTAATAGAATTTATCTTGCATAATGTTTTTTTTTCAGAATTTGCAATGCTGGACCATGAAGCCATATATCAACATGTGTATGCTGAAAATTATTACATACCTGTAAAACAGTGTTCTATAATAATAATAACAGTAATGAAAAATGTATGTTGTGATTAATTTATATAGAGCTAGCCTCAGCCTTTGATAGGCTCATACAGGGAAGTCTCATCAATGAATCTGAGCATCTAGCTGATAATGTAAACTTGGTGAGATTGACAGCTGCATAGTACATGATGTGGTGGGCAGCTGCGGTGGTGCAGTGCTTAGCATTTCCACC
Organism: Protopterus annectens; assembly: GCF_019279795.1. Classification (NCBI taxonomy): domain Eukaryota; kingdom Metazoa; phylum Chordata; order Ceratodontiformes; family Protopteridae; genus Protopterus; species Protopterus annectens. The sequence continues at coordinate 38,050,182 of NC_056736.1, read as the reverse complement.
TCACAGCAAGAGGTTCACTGGTTCGATCCTCGGCTGGGGTGCCTTCTGTGTAGCGTCTGCATGTCCTCCCTGTGGTCACGTGGGTTTCCTCCACATGCTCCAGTTTCCCAAAGACATGCTGTAGGTGGATTGGATACTCTAAATTGCCTTGGGCATGAATGTGTGCCTTCTATGGAAGGTCAGGTGCTGGGCTGGCAGCTCGACACTGTAAAACTCCACTGCCAGTCATGAGTGGACAGGTGATCTGCTGTGGCAACCCCTAACCAGGAAAAGCCGAAATAGGAAGAAGACTACAAACATGATGTGGTGAGTATTACAGTGCAGTTGAACTGATGAAATTCTAGGTTACAGTCAAGGTGCTCACAGGGGTCTGTTCTGAGCCAATACTTATTTAATTCTATATTATTTATTTATTTTTTCTTTCTTCTGAGATGTTCTACACTTTACACGCAGATGGCTTTAAATGGGGAAAACTGATTATATCCAGTATGGATAGGCCATATATGCAAAATAATTTGAATAAACTGACCAAGCAGGTGTAGGAGAATAATATGTTAATAAATCCACCAAATCTAACCTTATGAAATTGGTGAGACATGGACTGAAGGGTATGCATTTAGTATAATACTCAATTACTGACGCTTTGTATTCCTTTAAGGACTTGGGTATATCAGTGAATCCAACTTTGAGTTTTTCTGATGATGTCAACCAGCTGGTTAGCAGCTATAGCATTGTAGACTTTAAAAGGAATATTTAAAAAGTCTGAGAAATCATAAATAATGAAACTGTTGCTTCTGAGTTAGTTTAGACTAAGGACAAAGTATGCAATAATATTACTATAAGAAAACTAGAATGAGCAAACAAGAAAGAGAACATCACATACATTTCAAGGCAACGTGAGTTTAGGAAGATGCCGTTATTATGAAACATTAAAATATCTGAGCTTGTACGGAATCTCATTCAGATATTTCAGAGATCTTATGCATGTCTTCAGGGATTGTAGAGACAACTATTTCTTGGAATGCTAGGAGATATCAATGAGAAGTAGAAAAGGATCGGACAATCTGTGTATGAGCTTGTAAAGGAATGGAAGATGTACTCATTGGTTGTCTGAAAGACCAACTGATAACTGGAACAAAATACATTGTATATTAAACCAAGCACTAGTTTAGGTATTATAAGAGGAGCTTGGCCACTTGTTTATGGAGATGGCTGTTTCGTTATAATGACAGATAAGGGTAATATTGCCTGTGCATGAAATATTTCTATACCTGTAGGCATGTAGGGATGTATATGTTATACAACCAGTCTGATATTATCTTTTATCAATTATTTCTATATATTTCTATGTATTATCTTTTTTGCTCTTTATATTTCTAGAAAAAGGCAAAATGTTTTTTCCAGACTCTACATTCTTACTAACTTGGCAGTGAAAAGTACTGGCCACAGAATTCACTATTTGGTATCCTGCATACAACTATCCTTTCATTAGATTGGAGTCCCACTGAATATGACCACCAGTGCTCTTTGTGGAACCATGCTTTGATCCACACCAAAGCTGTCTAATTTGCTTACTGTCATCTTATGTGATACCGTTTGTAATGATTTGTTCAGATCCCAGCAGGCTACATCTCAGGACACTTTCATTGTGTGAAACTCTTACATTTCTCTTGCATTATTTTTCAGAAAAGAAGGCCATGCTTATCTTCTCCGGGTCCACTCAACCAGGCGGATCCTAAATGTTACAATATGCTCTTTTTCAGTAGTGATTCAGTAATATGCTTAACAGTTAAATCAACTGGAAATGTTTACAGTTTTATACCTCTGTCTTGCTCCTGTTTAGTATTATCAAACACACCTTTATCATAATTTGTAGAAAATATTAAAATTAGTTGTTCTACCATTTTGATTCTCTTCAACCTGCCTTACCTCCTTTCCTATCATAGCCTTTGAATGTGTTTCTTAACATTTTACCTGTGAAAGAAATGCTATCAACCTCATTTTGTACGCTGTTTCTTCTGACTAGACTTACTTGTCAGTAATTCTGAGGAGAAATATTAATGTAACAGTCCCATTTCCCCTTATCCTAACTCCTGCCTTGCCTTTTACTCTCTGCCTTTTACCTCTACTCCTTTACTAGCTTGCATTTTTTTGCATTCTATCATTTTCTTTCTCAAAGTCTATAGGCTATGACTTTAGTTTTCCTGCCTTAACTTAAAATTGCTCACTTTCTTCCTGGTTTTATATTTACATATGTAGCATGCTTAAAATTTAATACACATTTCCTTAAATGTTGATAATAGGTTTGTTGGTAGATAATAGTTTTTCCTGTGTTCTTATTTTCATCTATACTACCTTCATTTATTTATAAAAGAGCTGGTCATAGGTTGATTCAAATTCCTGACATGTAGACAAAGCTTGTAAAAGCCCTGTAAACCCATATTTAAGCCACTTGTTAAAATATAATGTGAAAGTTCACACAGTGCACATGCAATCACCACAACTCCATAACCACCAAGAACAACATCAATAAAACCAACTCAACATTTAGATAAAAAAAATGTAAAATTAAATAAAATAATAAATTAATATAGCCATGTTACCCATTCATGTTAATGTAAAAAAAGTTACTTCAGGAAATGGCATACACAAAACATCACCAGAGATGCAATAATGCCCACATAAATCTACCCAGTGGAAATTAAATATGTTATTTTTAAAACAAAAATATAATTGAATTAAAAAAAATCAAATATAGCATTGCCTGCAACTGACTAACAGGAAATCACATTAGTGGCAAAAAACAGATAAATGTATTAAAGACAAAACAGAACAAAAATTCACTAAGAAAGCTTATCATTAATACTTCTAAACAATTGCAATACATATAACAAAAATCAAATGAAAACTACCAAAAAATTTGACCAGAGCACCACAGAGTTATACTACAAAACTATCCATGAAATACTGTTTATATATATATATATATATATATATATATATATATATATATATATATATATATATATATATATATATATATGAATCTATGTTGATCCATCAAAAGTACGTTTCATCAAAATGTACAAGATCGAACTCACTTTCATGAAAGTGCATTTTTATCGAAAATGCACTTTTGCACAAAATAAAAAATGCCAAAAAACTAAAAAGATAAAACAGTACTTACATTTATGCAGGGTGTCAAGCCCCTCTGCACCCCCCATGAGGGGGGCTGTGCCCTCCACACCCCCCACTTTAATATTCTCACTCCAAGATTGCACTACAGTCGGGGAAAAAGGGAATATTCCCTTATCCTCACTGTATCGCGATCTAAGCAACAGTTTGCTTAGTTGTACAATCAACAGTACATGTTGATGTGCAACTAAATCTACATGCAAACAACTGTTTGCTTAGTTACCTTTCAGTGAAAGTACATTTCAAGCAAAAAAAGTACTGATGAAACGTACTTTCGATAATAAGACCAGGACCCGTATACATACATATATATATACATATATATATATATATATATATATATATATATATATATATATATATATATATATATATATATATATATATATATATATATATATATATATATATATACATATACATATATACATACATATACATACATATATATATATATATATATATATATATATATATGTTTGTGTGTGTGTGGTATATATATATATATATATATATATATATATATATATATATATATATATATATATATATATACCTAAAACCATATTTAGTTGAAACATGTCCAATTAATGTAGCCATCAAAATCAGTGGAAATGCAAACCATTGATTAATGAAGTTAAAAGCAATAGATAAGGGAATATGTTGGTCGGTGGGGGGATCTGTCTTATATGAAACTTGATATATCTTGCTTATCCTACTCTTTCCAGTTTTAGAATCAGCCTGGTAAATGCCAGTGTAATGAAGTATTAAATCTGAATGAAAATCCAATTAATTCCATAATACTTTCTTCAATCAATGAATGAAAAAGAAAAGTGAAACAAATCCTACTAGTTTCTTAATAATTTGTTGCCATAAATAAGCAAAGCAAGAAAGAAAACTATATACAAAATGAAGATGTTAATGCTCTGTTCTTTCTATGCTTTATGTTTTGTTTCAATGCTAATACTCTTTTGTGTATGTATGTATATGATTATATAGGTTCACAGGTTCATAGGTGTTTTCTAGGCTAACTACCAGAAGGGCCTTTTTAAGCCTACCCATGCATCCCAAATCTCTGACAAGTTCTTATACCCTTGATAAGTGTAAGCATGGGCCTGGGAGATGAACATTTACAGGTTCATTTTTAGGTACATACCAAAGGGGCATTGTACTCAATGATAGGTCTGATGAATGCCAAATACAGTGGAACAATGACTTCCTTGGATTAAGATGCCATACCTTTGTTTATAAGTTGCACAACATAGACTGATTTCCTCATCACTGTAGACACATGATGATCAAGAGCTAGATTACTATCTATGTGTGTCCCTAAGTCCCTGACTACTGGGTCATCTCTAAGATGTATGTTGTCAATATGATAGTTACTAGATATGGATGACTTCCCAAAGGATACTAGTATGCATTTCTTGGCATTTAGCTTTAGTCCATGACTGACACCAGTTGTTTTCTGTTTCAGCCCCTCCTGGAGAACATTTGCTTCAGTGTGAGATGCAATGAGAGCTCCTAATTTGCAACTCTCTGCAAATTTAGTCAGCCTGAGACCACTGACACTGGCCTTGTCTTCTGAGAAGTAAATGCCAAAAAGGAGAGGTTCAAGGACTGATCCCTGAGGGACTCCATTTGTGACTGATCTCTTTGTAGAGGTAACCTTTGATTGTAAGGTTTCACATAAATATGCTTTACATGCATATTTGTGCCTACCTACAGAATGTTCTTGTATAAATCTCTATTTCTAGTATACATCATCTATCAAAAACGTACACATTTTCTGATATGTTTTAGGACATATTAATGATTAAGCATTTGTATATTATGCATTTGTTTGCATATATGCTGCCCTCCAGGTTGTATTTATATCTCAACAGTGTTCATCAAGCTTATGTTGCCTGGTCACTGAGCTTCAATAATGCTGCTGTATGGACTACTTTACCTGATGAGCTATATGTTATGTGCCTACAGTCTGTATTTGTGCAGCAGGCATGCTATCAGTGATTGTGTACCCACTCTCCTAGCAAATGTCATGTGCTTTCAGCATATGCAAGCTGATATCATTTGTTATACTGAACATGCTCACTGTTTTACTATCATACCTAAAAGATGCTGGCTGCTATGGTGTTGTTGCTGTAAACAGTGTTTGCGTGAGTACACATGTTATGTTCAGTGTTGGTCTTGATGTGCATGCACAGAGGACATCTACAGCAGCTGATATGTCTTAACAGAACTCATGTCTATGTATCCTGCATATAGCCTACATTTGGGTGTATTTGCTGCTCATGCTAGTCTGTCTTTTATGGCAGCTTTTATTTTGCTTTTGTGTGATGTCACACTACCTCATACTAGGATTAACATAAGCCTACATTGTGCAATGGTGTGCTGTATGGAAACACCTGTTAACATTATACAGTTATAGCAGCTTATTTATTTTACATCTGTTTACCGGGAAAGTTCAACTTTGGAACAAAGCCAATTTTCAGTAGAGGCCCGGAGAGACGCTCCAGATGTATGTCTTTATAACATGGGAGAAACCAGAGCACCTGAAGGAAATCCACATGAATGCAAAGAGGACATGCAGTCTCCACACAGAAGACACCCCAGCAGAGAATTGAACTGGAACACCTCTTGCTGTGAGGTTACAATGCAACCGCTGCACCACTGTGCCATCATCTCATTAGATTTGTCAGTTGTCTCATTAGATCTACTTCTTATGCACTTTCCATACATATCTGAACAGGGAAAGACTCAGGAGATGTTTGCTGAAGAGTGTAGAACCAAAAAATGAACCAGCACAAGGGGAAAAGTGCTAAAACATATTTTATTTGTGGCAAAGTTTATTCCATATAATCCTTGTGCTGCAAACTGGTTTCGGCTATCTTTTAGCCTTCTTCAGTGCAAAAAGAGAAAATAGTGATTTAACAGCACATCCTGGTCAATCCTTATATACCAAATAATCTCTGAGCTTGTCTTGGTCTTCAAAAATGATACCATCAAACTTAACTTAAATATAATTATAATACTACTATAATAATATCATTATAATATAATGTAAGCATATATTACAAAAGATGCATGAAACAAGAAGCTGGATTACCAGGTTAGGGGCTTTGTTTAAACCTGGTCTAAATGAAATGGAGTAATCTTTGTCAGCTTCTTGTTTCATGCATCTTTTGTAATACATCTTACATTATATTATAATAATAATATTATAGTAGTATTATAATTATATTTAAGTTAAGTTTGATGGTATCATTTTTGAAAACCAAGACAAGCTCAGAGATCTATGTCTTATTCCCAACAAATGTGATAAGTCTTTGGTGTATATACACCTTTAAATTATTTGGTATGTTTTAGCACTTTTCCCCTTGTGCTGATTCGTTTTTTGGTTCTACAATCTTTTTGGTTTGAACCGTGCACTCAGTCCTTCGTGCGTGGAACTTGGTTTGGTCATGTTTGCTGAAGAGGACACTAATGTTCATTATCTAATGTACATGTTTCTACATGGAAGGCTTGAGTTAACAATTGCCAGATTATTTGCTAAATATGTGAAAGAATGCTGCAAGACTTTACAATTGGACCTACTAAGGCAATATAGAGAATGGTTTTATTCCAAAAAGAAACATTTGTTTTATTTCTTATGTTCATATGTAAAATGGATGTCAACTGCTTACTTTTAAAGGGCTAATAACTTTAGTATCTTCTTAGTTCTGGTCTTTTTTGCCTTCTTCACCTTACTGTATTCCTTTAGAGTAACATTAGTCCCTGGTGCTAAACATTATACATTCCTGAATGTTTAACTGGTGTTTTCCTGGCAGTTTTTTGCTTTCCTTATTACACAGCTAATGAGAGCTCTGGAGTTTTTTTTTTGATTATGTAAACTATACAAAAACAAACAGACTTTATAATGCTATCATATATGCTCTACCCAAATCATTACATGGTGGCACTGTTTATAGTATTCTCCTATATTACTGAAGAAATGGAAAATCCCAGGTCCCATCTCCTATTTGCACTGTTTCTTTATTGGGAGCAAAATTGTAACCTGAAAGCCTAGTTAGACTTGCACTGTAATATGAGTATCATGAATAAAAATATTGATGACTTCAGAAATCAGTGTATCCACATGTGCTTCAACATTTGAAAACCCCAGTTTAACATTTTATCTTTAATTCATTTGATATTTAATATGTGTATGCAAATTGTTTGTCACTGTTTGAGTGCTTGTAATATTAAATGCCAGTTTCATAATTATCTAAAAGGAATACATTTTATAAAAGCAGAAGGGTGCCATTCTGCTCACAGCCCAAGTTAGCTCAAACTTCTTTACTGATTTGATAATTCAGATTTATTTTCTTTGCAATTTATTGAAAGCCTAGTTAGACAAATATTTAGAATGAACCAGCAAAAGAATACCGCTGTGAAAAAGTCCGTTTCTCCACGGCACGACCAGAGGCTGTAAACTGAAAAGGAAATGTCAGCAGTTATTCTGATTGTTGTTGTAAGACAAATTTTAAGAATAATATAAAATAATGGCAAGGAGAATTAATCACGTATGGTGAATACTCTTTCTGCAGACAAATTCAGCAAGGTCAGATAATACCTAATAAACACACCAATATCAGCAACAATACACGTATTCTTAGTGAAATAAACTACTTGAAGTTACACTGTCCATGTCACACCTGCAGCTGTAAAACAATAGCCAAAGTATGATGAAGTTAAGGTCATGACAGATTTGTTATATGATGGACGGAAAACAGCACCTTTCTCACATTAATATCTTGGTTTAATCAAAAATTCATTATCAGATCATTTACCAATACAGTTATGACAACTGCAAGTGAAGTGCTGAGGCCATGGGGTTCCCTGAAGAAAATGATGGCTTAAATTAGCATAGAGTAATGACAAAGAAAAGGAATGAAAATAAAAGATAATAACTTCAAACTCTACAGGGACAACAGGGATAAGGATTTTACTGAACAGAATTACAGTGGAATATAAACTAAGCAGGTCAGAGAATATCTGAATGCCATACTAAAAATATGAATAAAGGAAATGCATAATGATAAAGAACGAGGCAAGGAAGAATGACATTTACAGAACCAAGTGAGTCTCTGCAAAATTACATAATAAGAAAAAGATCCTATGAAAAAAGTCCTCTTCATTTGTTTTTAAAAGTCCAGTGAATTTAAATTGCTAATTACATGCATTGCAGAAAATACAATTTTGATATCTTTACTAGACTGGCAATCATGCAAGAATTATTAAGTCAGTGTTCAACAGTGATAAAAATGGAAAAGTGCAGAGCATCCAGAAAGCTATAAAGCCCTTACAGACCTGCATTGATGCAGGTGATTATGCCATTGGCTTGAATAATAAGGAGACGGGTTGAACAGCATACTGAAAATTGCTAAGCTTCATTGACTTGTGTGCAGATGAAAGAAGCAAAGAGCTTCATTTTAAAAATAAATAGAAGGAAATAAAAACAATATTTACAGCTGTTTGTGGCAGTAGTTCCCCGAGTCACTTACAGACTGCTGCTATAGTAACACACTTTGTTCTCAGTGATCCATTTTCAAAAGTATGACCATGAAATGAATTTCTTTCAGTTTGCAAATGTATTTTTTTCATGAATACATAATTGTTAAACAAGCAAAGCTGTTGTAAAGAATTTATACTAATAATTCTCTGAGTGCCCCATTGAGCAAAGCTAATTCAACCTATATTTTCTCTCTGAAGTGATCACTAAAATACTAATCTGTCACTTCTTAAATTCATTTTGCAGCATGGCCAATAAGTGCTTGTAATGATACGGCAGTAGCATTGTACACGGTGTACTTTTGCCTTGAACTATTTCAGGTACATTTTTCAGAGTTTCCATTTGCTAAGGAGATGTAAAAGGTTATTCAAAATATGCAAATGAATATGTAACATTGATATGCTCCTGTTGCAGTTTGGTATGTAATGTATTTTGAAAAATAATACATATTATATAATTGACATTGACCTGTATGTTAAAAGCAAAGCTGTGTATTTGTCCTCAGATAATACATTTGAAAATTGTTAAGAACAATGGTAAAAATTATGCTTACAATTAACAAAAGAGCATTTTGATTTAATCCATCCATTTATCCATCCATCCGCAACCACTTTTTTTCTCATTTTTGCACATGAAGTCGGGGTATATTCATTTTAAAATGTATATCTCAAAATTACAGCAGAGTGTTGCAAGTTCCATGAAAAGTCAGACAAACAGCATAGTCTAAGCAGAAGGGAAGCAACATAGTAACTATAACCTAGATAGTCCAAGCAAAATAAGTAATGCATGTTTGACAGAGTTGCAGTAAGTAGCAACTTTTAATGTCTTACTTCTGTATGAAGTATGGCAGAATGAGTCAGTATAGTAGTAAATAGAGCAAGAGAGCATTTAGTGCCTTATGAAACCATGCCTTGGTAACAAAATCAAGGGCCGAAGGCATGTTGTTGCCAGGAGGTTTGAGACAAACAGGTATTCAGCTTAGAGACTAGGATACGCAAATCCAAATTTTTTTTTTTAATTTTATTTTATTTATTTTATTTTATTTTACATTTGTTGACCATGTGGATTCCATGGCAGATTGTTGATTGCTTTATGCCATGGAAGTCTCTCAAGATTATCAGGGATTCTGCCTACTGGCTACCTAAGACAAAAAGCAAAGTTGAGTTACTGCAATGTCCTATTTAATTGAATGCTTGAGTCCAGATGGATCAGGGTGTATAATGAAAAATAATCTGTGAAGAAGAAGCCATGAATAGTTTCAAAGTGCTTTTTTCTGTTTCATAACTATTTAAGCCTGCATTATTCATAATCTGCTGGAATGGTGCTCCACCATTCATAAACTGTTAGAATGATCCTGCACCATTCATAATCTGCTGGAATGATGCTGTGCCATTCATAATCTGCTGGAATGATGCTGCGCCATTCATAATATGCTGGAATGCTGCTGCACCATTCATAATCTGCTGGAATGATGCTGCACCATTCATAATCTGCTGGAATGATCCTGCACCATTCATAATCTGTTGGAATGATCCTGCACCATTCATAATCTGCTGGAATGATGCTGCACCATTCATAATCTGCTGGAATGATGCTGCACCATTCATAATCTGATGGAATGATGCTGCACCATTCATAATCTGATGGAATGATGCTGCACCATTCATAATCTGATGGAATGATGCTGCACCATTCATAATCTGCTGGAATGATGCTGCACCATTCATAATCTGCTGGAATGATGCTGCACCATTCATAATCTGCTGGAATGATGCTGCACCATTCATAATCTGCTGGAATGATCCTGCACCATTCATAATCTGCTGGAATGATCCTGCACCATTCATAATCTGCTGGAATGATGCTGCACCATTCATAATCTGCTGGAATGATGCTGCACCATTCATAATCTGCTGGAATGATGCTGCACCATTCATAATCTGCTGGAATGATGCTGCACCATTCATAATCTGCTGGAATGATGCTGCACCATTCATAATCTGCTGGAATGATGCTGCACCATTCATAATCTGCTGGAATGATGCTGCACCATTCATAATCTGCTGGAATGATGCTGCACCATTCATAATCTGCTGGAATGATGCTGCACCATTCATAATCTGCTGGAATGATGCTGCACCATTCATAATCTGCTGGAATGATGCTGCACCATTCATAATCTGCTGGAATGATGCTGCACCATTCATAATCTGCTGGAATGATGCTGCACCATTCATAATCTGCTGGAATGATCCTGCACCATTCATAATCTGCTGGAATGATGCTGCACCATTCATAATCTGCTGGAATGATGCTGCACCATTCATAATCTGCTGGAATGATCCTGCACCATTCATAATCTGCTGGAATGATGCTGCACCATTCATAATCTGCTGGAATGATGCTGCACCATTCATAATCTGCTGGAATGATCCTGCACCATTCATAATCTGCTGGAATGATCCTGCACCATTCATAATCTGCTGGAATGATCCTGCACCATTCATAATCTGCTGGAATGATCCTGCACCATTCATAATCTGCTGGAATGATGCTGCACCATTCATAATCTGCTGGAATGCTGAAATAGTGATTCAAACTTGGACAACAGAGAAGCTTTTAATTTTTGGGGATACCAATCCCAGATCCTTCTTAGATCTACAATAGAAAATGTAATAGTCCTGCAAATGTTCATTAGCAGTTTAAATAGCATTGTAAATGAAATCTAAAAATGTATTACATACTCAAACAATAAAGTACTATGAAATACCAAATTTAAAAATGTCTATCTATATATACTATTGGAGCTCAGTATTTTTCAGTGTATCTGGAAGGTGGGATGCCAAGGTACCAGTGCACTGGATACTTTTTAATTTTGGCATTTAATAGCATTTTTTTGATTTAGGTGCATAATAAAGATTTCTATAACTGTCTTCAGATTTATTATTTAATGAAGACTCAGTTGCTAAAAGTCATGGCAGAATGCATGGATGGGCCAGGAATAAAGGGAGACTTGATGCTGAAATTGACTATGGTGATAGAACCTTTGTCCTCCCTTAAACTCTTAAGTTTTTGGTAACTATGTAAAAAAATGGCAGTGAGTTTATGGAAGTAAAAGTGTAAGATAACAAATCTGTCTGTTCTGTCTGAATTATTGGCAGATATATCCCCAAAACTCATTGGAAACAATAAGACTTGGTACAATAAATTACATTTTCCATACTTTTATGAAGCAAGGAGTATGTCTTTTGGAAACTTCTAAATGTCCTTCATTGAGATGTGTGACTCGTATATTAGACTGATGAAGTGACAACTATTGTCTTGCTTTTGTTTCCTTATGATGCACAGAATAAAAAAAAAAAACATTTAGACACAAGGTTTAGTTTCTATACTAGAGCTAATGATGAAATAAGCTGCTTTGCTTTACTTTGCTTTAATATTCTACTTATTTTCCTGCAGGACTATTTCTAGAATTATCCAAAATTAATGGAAACATTGCCGGTTTTAATTAATTAACTAAACTAACTAATTTCATTGTTTCATTACTGTGTAGTTTGAGTAGAATTAGACCCTTTTCAACGATCTTCCTCATTGTTACTGAGGAACATAAATAGGACAGCACAGTTATACAATTACAGAACACAATACTATTGCATAAAATGGGATACAGCAATAGAACATATTTACATTATGTAGAAAATAATATAATAGAATAACCCTGATTAGCATATTATGCAAAGTAAGCTAAAGCAGTCTATGCTATATTATTTGTTTTCTTTCATAAACTGACATGACAACTTGTGTACCATCAATTACAGTGGAGGATTTTATTGATGTCTGACCATTTTACAGGTAAGTATTTTCAAAACTATTAATAAATTTGCAGCCTCTTGAGTATGCTCACATGTTCAGAAGATGTGTTAGGTATCATTCACTGATATAGTTTTGTACCTTAATGTGCCTGCACCAGTTGTTCAGTTTTTCATTAATGGATGTTAAAGTTTGATGGTTTCAGGGCACTTTAACTTGTGATACAGGACTGTGTCATCCCTATAGTCTATTCCTGCTACAATACTCATTTGGAGGCCTTAACAATTCATACAAACACCATGTATAGAACACTTATGACACCTTTAAAAACATATTCAGAGAGGATATTCACTGTCTGGCATTGATTGATAGAGCTCTGACAATTGTAGAGATGACCTGGGATTAATTAGAAGTCCCAATGTAGCAGGACAATTGACTGGAGAAGAGAGAAGAATGGAAGACATGAATCTGATAGCTTTCTAAGGGAGAGAGGAGATACAGGAGGGAGAGAGGAGATACAAGAAGGAGAAGAGGGCTACAAGCCTGGGAGTATGTACTCCACTCAAACTTCTTAGTGGAGATAGGGGTGTCTGCATGCTTATGCCACTTGCAGGATGTGAGTAGTAGTCCTAAACAATGCCCATCGCATGTAAATTAGAATAATGATAGTACATCCCTAAAATAACACTCAGTGGTGAGGGACCTATGAACACAGATAGATAATAACCTAAATTTAGACCACTAGGTAGTCACGGTAGTGAAGAAATCTTTCTGTATAGCTCAACTTATAAGTTAAGGCATGGCATCAAGATCATAGGAAGTCATAGTGCCATTGTACTGGCCCTAATCAGGCTCATAATTGAGTGCACTGCTCCCTTCTGCATTTACTTAACCAGGTATTTACACAAATTGAAGTGGCCTCAGAGGCTTCTCACTAAAAAAAATACAAAGCGTAACACACATCTCTTATGCAGACCGAATAAAGGCCCATCCCTTTACTACCACCTCATATAATTTATTGAGAGGGGACTTATGCCTTACTTACAATGCATTCTTTGATCCAGATGTGATGGAAATGTTAAATATTTGCAAGAAAAATTATAGTAGTGCAATGCATTCCATGGATCTGAACCTTATTTGTGACTCTAATAGAACTTGGAGAGACAGATTTGTATTCTAAAGTCTAACTCATCTTTGGAATAAACTCCCCCTCTTCATAAAACAAAGCCCATCCCTCCTTCTCAAAAATAATTTGGATAAGTGGATGGGGAACTATAAATTCACTCCTGGGGTGCTGCTCATGTCCCTTATGGACAGAGGTAGTTTGTAAAATGACTCAGGGCTGCAACACCCAAAGACCCACTGCCCTGATACTACCCAATCTCATATTTGAGGAATTAAGATATAATATTGTCATATCCTGTGTATTATTGGCTTGGGTTGTAAAGGCTATTGTGCTTTAGTCTAGTAATCACCTATGAACCTATAACATCAGAGGCATCACTGGGCATGAAAGAGTAATACACTTAGGCCCTTGTTGAAAAGTTCCCCAACCCCAGTAATTATTATAGAACACTGTGTTTATCTTACTCATGCAGAATAAATGGGGCAAGGGGCTTTCACTTTAAGGTAAATTAATTGATCTAGGAAGGAACTGGCATGGAGTCTTAATGATTATGTGTAGTGGCAATACCTTTAGAAAGATAAAATGGTCAAAAAAGAGGTCCAGGTAATAATGACAATGATACTTCTGTAAAAGGGTTTGAGATAGGAAACAAAAAAAAGGAAAGCAGCAGTAACTGGCTCTCGTGTGAACCAATATGACATGGTGTGTCAAGAAATAAATATGTTGAATGCCATTAAAAGAAGCATGGTTTTCTGAAAACAATAAACCCATGGATTTGCAAATCTATAGTGGGTGACAATGTGAAGAAGAAGAAGAGAGGGGGTGAAGAGCAATTGTTTACAAATGAGTTAAAACTGAATATTCCACAAGTGTATGAACTGGATGAAACAATTGCAGTAAATATTGTACAAAAATGATTAGGGTCTGTTTATTTTTACAGACCATCAAAACAGAATAGTATTGAAATGATTTTGAAATTGTACCCAGTGATTTAAATGCCCCAGATATTTTTGGAATAACACATATAGCCTTGTTGATGGGGTCGGGGAACTAATAAATGTCAGTAAGGTAATAGGGTATACACAACTGGTAAAAGAACCAACTAACAGGGATAAAATTCTTGACACTGTTGGTGTCAAAAATTGCAATCTATTAGATAATGCATCACAAAATCAGAATTACTTGGCTCAAATCACCCGTGTGTGACTTGGAGGTACTTAAATTGTATAGCTGGGAACTCACATATGTGGTCAGTTGAAAGAAAGCTTTTTATAAAACTGATTTTGTATAGATCATAGAAAAATAAAATGCTGGGGATTGTGAAAAATATGTCCTTTGGCTATTAGGAGTAGCTGGAAATGATTTTATAAATTGAAAGTTCACCTGCAGAGTAATGTCTAC
The DNA here is from genome assembly GCF_019279795.1 of Protopterus annectens. Taxonomy (NCBI): domain Eukaryota; kingdom Metazoa; phylum Chordata; order Ceratodontiformes; family Protopteridae; genus Protopterus; species Protopterus annectens. Next base: position 38,035,096 of record NC_056736.1, on the reverse strand, counting down.
ATGTTATTCTGAATAAAGTACCAGGGTGTTTACTCGCAAGATGGAATAATGCCTTAGAAAAAAACTGGGAGTAAAATAAAACTGGAAAAAAAAACTGCAAGCTGAATCCTTGTAGTATAATAGAATAAGATATGTAAAGTCTATGAGCCTTTTTAGGAAGCTTATGAGGTCTGACAGATGTTGGTATGTGGAAAACTAGCTTGCAACATCAAATATAATACAAAGGTATTTTTTTAAGATTTTAAAGAAATTTAGGAAAAACACTCAACCCAACTGTGACATTAAAATTAAAGTAGTCCTGCAATAGACTCTAAATTTCAGGCTGTGGTTTCTTAGATCACTTAAACAAGATATAAAATAAAAGTGAGGTAGTTGATTTTGTTTAAATCATCCCAGGTTGTGAGCAATGGACAAAATAATGTATGCTGTATTGAAAAAGGTTATCAAAACAATTAAGTTTTACACCACTGCAGGATAAATAGGCTTGCACATTTCATTTTTCCTGAGATTTATTGTTAAAGATATCACATGTTTTGTACCTCTTTCAAGAATCCTTACTCACAGGTTATGTACCGAAAATGTGGAGAGATGCCTTAGTGGTGCCAGTCCTAAAGAACAGTAATGCTTCTTTTGTGGAGAACTATAGACCTATAAGTTTAGAGTGTATTTTAAGTAAATGCTCTGGAAGAGTAATTTGTTATTACTCTGGACTTTAAGTTGGACCTAAGCTAGCGTGGTTTTATCCTAGGAGGTTCAAGTCAAATGAATTTACTGAGCTTTTACCATTTTATTTGTGAAACCATTGATGAAAGATTACCATTTGATGTCTATTTCCATATCATTAAGGCTATTGATACAGTACAGGATGATATAATTGTGTAATTTATGGTTGAAATAATATAAATGGGTCAATGGTCAGATAGATATTTGGAGAATGTCCAGATTTTTGCCTCATATTTTTGGTCAAGTCCTCATAAAATTTGAAGTTTTCTGTAAAATCACTGAAGATTGAAGCCATGAAAATGATGATATACATTCAGCTGAGATTTCTTATCTGTCAGAAAATGTATGCCAACACAAACCCTGCTATTCTAGCATTTTTTCTACATTTATAAGAGCAATATTTAAAATCTGTCTCACTCTCTCTCACTCTCTCTCTCTCTCTATATATATATATATATATATATATATATATATATATATATATATATACACACACACACACACACACACACACACACACACACACACACACACACACACACACACACACACACACATGTATACACTCCCTGACACTAATAAAAATCTGAAAAAAAGAATTTGTGGATAATACAGAAATCAGGTCAATAATTACCTCAACTGGGGCTCAATCCAGGTCCAAATTAATCGTAAAATCTGGAGTCTTAGGTTATGACATTGCATATGAATTTAATGTTATAAAGACAAGGGTTATGTGTTTTTGTAATACTAATCCATATTATCCATATGTGCTAAAGGACTGTTTGTTACAATAAGTGGAGGTAATAAGGGACATAGGCATTATCATTGACAATAAATTCTATTTTGTACTTAGAATATGTGATTATGAGATCAAAACTTTCATAGGGCCGTTACTAGTGGAGAAACAAAAGTGATGATTACATATTATTTAACTAATATGTAGCCAGATCTTAAACTGCCAATGATTTCTTAGCTTTGATTCACAAGTGTGATACTGTTACACCTTCTAGTGTCATCATACTTCCTAGTGTCATTACTGTCATAATTTTTAGAGAACCACAGCAGTAACAATACAGTCTGAGGATAAACTTCCCTATCACCAGAAATAGTCTGAAGATAATTTTCTGTGATTTATATTAATTCCAATACAAGCTATGAAAAAAAAATCCCTTTAAATACCTTCTTCTGCCCTAGAGGGTTCCTTCAAGAGCACAGTGCTTGGTACAAATCCTATGGGTGGTTCCCAGGAGGGATTCATACAATGTGCACAAATCAGCTCAATTGCTTCTTCTCAATATAGTAGAGCAGTAGTAATTATCTGTGCGCTACATACATTGTCAAAGCATCTTCATTGTGTCTTGGAGAGTGACCTTGCTAAACTATGAAAGAACATCATTTCTGCTGCCTGTATCCATGACCTCAGTTATATTGTCACTAACCAAAACTTGGGACTATAGTTCAGGATGGGAAAGAGATTAACAAGTTCACAAAGAGCTTGTCATACAAATTAGTTCTCACATCTTCAGCAACTTATTGCTGCTTCTGTTGCATTAAACAACTAGTAAATCTTAAGATACCATCAACAGTTACTCATCAATGAAACCTGAAAATAATTACATTTCTCCACCTGAGAAAGCTTTTGCATCCACTGGAGAGAGCAATTATCTCTTTTCTCAGAGGTAAAAATTACATCTGATTCCTCCCAAACATGTTGTACTGCACAATGAATCACTGCACAATTTTCTAGAGGCCTTGGTCTCTTGAGGCTGAGTTTTAAAAATATGCTTTTTTGACAAAATAGTGATGAATACATTCTTACACATAAAGGAAAATAAGAAACAGAATTAAAAAAGCATACACACACCTCTACTTCTGATGCCCTTCCGAAGACGTGCTAAGAGAAGTCATCATTCTGATATACTCATGATGCTCTTCTTAGTTTCATTGAATACTCTGATCCAGACACTCTGTTTCAGTTCTTGTTGTTGACAGAAAGATGTTTTTTCTTTCACTCCTACAAATGTTCTCACCGTTCTTTCAAAAAAATCATATAAGAAAAGAAAATCAGTATCAATGACAAACTATTTATTTATTTTATTTATTTATTTCAGTTTGATTAAAGCTCCAAAAACAAGGAATTTCAGCATGTGGGCTATGTTTTTCAGACTGCATTTACAATGAGTTTTCACAACAGCATAAGCTTTATCAGACAGGAATAAAACAAGGATGCAAATGTAGTATTATTTCTGCATCTTGGAGATATTACCCTCTTTTATATACTCAATGAAGCACAAGTGTGTGCATGCCTATAGGCAATGACAAGACAGATACAGAACAACAATTATTCATGCAGTAAAAATCATCTGTATTGCAGTGTACTGACTGGCCGCACTGTGCATTAGATATTACTAGGAGGACACAATCATCATTATTTGCACAGCTGGTTGCATAGTCACACACACACACACACACACACACACACACCAACATGCACCCACACACGCACATGCACAGGCACACATGCACACACACGCACACACACACGCACATGCACACACTCCCATACTCACGCAAACACAGCTCCCTAGAATGAGTTCTTTTTTTTCTACTGTACCGTAGTATAATCACATTTTGGCTTCTCTATGGGTTTTCAACTTCTTCTTTGTTAGTTCCTTATTCTTGAAAACCATTTGTCTTATTCAATTTTTAATCAGGCATGATTCCAATTAAAATAATGGAATTGAAAGATTGTGTCTGATATGAAAACTCTGATAAGCCCATAAGGGTGGCTTAACTTCCTCCACTCCAGTGTGACCACAAAGATAGTATTTTTTGGTGTGCAGTTCTGTAAGAGTGAAATGTCTGCCATGAAAGCTGTAGAGGTCAAGCAGTTAGTGCATAACACAGACGATTAAAATTATAAGCTACTAACGAGTAGCCCTGGATATACAGTTTGATTACTTCCACCTCCATTTGCCCATAATGTGACTTAAAGCAAATCACTTAACCAGACAGTGCTTCTGGGTAAACCCTAAAAAGATAACAGTGGTGTCCAGTGGGTTTATCTGATCAAAAAAGAAGGGCTTACTGCCCAGAAAAAAATGATGCCATGAAATAAAAATGTCATCTTTTAAAGTCAGACAATTTACTTTTCAGAGACTTTCTCTTATTCCAACTTTGTGGAATCTCATATACAAGATTACTGTATAGTAAGTCTGTGATTTAACTGCTAATGCATTCATTCACTAATGAATATCTTGAATGCCTCGAACACAACGTCATTGAAATAAAGCAGTTTTTGTGTTTAAAGTGGTTATTTGTGATTGTTTTTGGATATACACTTTTTTAAATGAATGCCAAAAATGATGGAAAGTCATAATTATACACAGGAATTGTGAAATTAAGGGAATTCATTAGCATATTTATCTTTCACTTCCTTGGTAGATTCAACCGCTTTACAAAAGTGAATTGTACCATGGGACAATAAATCCACCCCAGTTAATAAGGATCTGTTCCATTATCATAAACTGATTTAAGAGTTTGACAAAGTGACAAACATCTGGCTGCATTCTTCATGGCAAGAAAATACAGGACTTTTTTTTCTTTTGAAGCAATTTATTAATTATAAGCAAAAATACCATTTCAAGAAGTGCATACATATCTATTTTGGTCTAATAATAATTCAGCCACATATGCCAAAAATGGCATTGGACCAGTTCTCCATTTCTAAAGGTAATGATCAGGTTAACATACATAACAGTGATAATATAAACAGGAGAAAATGAATACTCCAAGAAAAGTTGCAATCTACACTTAATGTGTAAAATGTGTAAAAAAGAAAAGAGAGTGAGAGGAAACAGATTTAGAATGGACAGAATGCAGGATATAAATTAATAAGAATCAATCCTTTGTCTGAGCAACATACTTAATATGTATAGTGTGCCTAGCAGATATTCAGTTTTTAAATCAATGACAATGTAATACATTGGCATTGCAGTGCACCCCCCTTGAGGAAAACTACAACTTTGTTAAGACATAACACTCAGTGGCGTCATTTCTACTTTAAGGTTACAGGAGGAGGTAAAGAAGAGTCATCAGACTGCAATATAAGGAGACAGTGGACTGAGTACAAAAAGTCTGTATATTTTGCTAATGAGGCCTCTTCTAAAAGAGTGCTAAACATAGGACTCTCCTATATTACTAATCGGAACATTTTAGAGTGCTGCTTAAACTAATAAAGTAATCACTTAGATGTAAGGTTGTTTTGGGAATTTCTACCGAAATGCAAAAGGTCTACAGCATTCTGCACTAGTATTATCCTGTGATGTCTTGGTATAGGAAGTACGGAGGAATGGGATCATGTAAACCAAGTTCATAAAAGACTATGGAGTTGTTTGTTAAGGATCCATGATGTGAGATCATAACAAAATTATGATATCAGTTGCATTGTTGGGCAAGACAAGAACTTATCCTTTGAATCTGTCAAAGTATACAATATCCTGCCATGATCCTTATACTCCAGGGCTTTGTTTTTGATGTGAATGACTTGCAGTGTTTTCCCAATCCCTCATGAATGACACTGCACCCATAGTACTGTTAGCACTGCATTTATCTGCATCCTAGTTTCATTGAAAGAATACAGGTGTATATTTGTATATTTGCATGTAAGCTAGAAAAAGCCGCGGTGGTGCAGCGATAGCTTTGTTGCCTCACAGCAAGTGGTTCTCCCGTTCGATTCTCGGCTGGAGCACCTTCTGTGTGGAGTCTACATGCCTTCCCGTAGTCGAGTGGCGTTCGAAAGACATGCGTAGAATGGGCGTGCCTTCTTTGAAGGTTGGGCGTCGAGCTGGCACCTCGGCACCCATAAAAAATCTACTGCCAATCATTAGCAGACCGGAGTTCGCTGTGGTGACCCCTAACCGGGAAAAGCCGAAATAAAAACAACAACATTTGCATGCAAGCTAAGATGTATGGTTGCTATATGTTTCACACAGAAGGCTTTAAGCAGTTAAAAGGTTGTAACAGGGAAGGCTTTATGCTGTTGAGAGGACTTAAACTAAGAGTGATACATCTTTACTATGTTAATTAAAGTTAGCAGAGGTTTAAAAGCAGATGTTCTCAAACCATGAAGGCTTTTCAGAGTTGATCAGTGAATATTATTTCTGAATTGCAGGAAACTCAACAATTCTGGGACAGCAAGACCACTTTGTCTTGAAAAGATAGAGAATGATGCTATCATAGCCTTGCCAATAACTATTTGGACTAAGTCCACCAGAGACCATGCTCCTCTTTTCCTTCAGGTAGTCCATCTGAATAAGGACTCATTATTATGCAAATGCAGATGACCACATAAAGGGGACAGCATACCCCATGGATTTGCTAGCACTATTGACTTTTTTAGGTGCTGCACAGCTCTGTGTGAGCAACATATGATGTATGGTCTTTGTAACAGACTTGACAGGTGCAGGACCAGGACAGTGAATCATTTGTAGAGAGGGTTGTTTCATAGTTGTGTTTGTAGCTGTCACAGAGTGTGTGGGACACCTCTAATTAGTGAAATAGTATAGATAATGAAAATGATGGCATAAACATAGAGGTTGTAAACACCCTGGATCCACCTCTAACAATGCAAATTATACCTTTTTCTGCTTAAACCTGTACCTTCTATCTCATAATTAACTGAAAGAATGTTAATTTACTCTTGATAATGAGTGCAAGGTTGGCAGTATATGCCTGATCCATAGAATATGAAATAGTGTAGGTAAAAATACATTTTTAAAGATTTATTTCCTCCAAAAATGAGAGAAGATGCTTCCATGAATGGTCATGACTCATAAGCTACTCCAACAGAAGTTCACGTTGGGGGGTTGATCATTTGTTTAGTCATATTTTTCTAAATTTTAACCTTCAGATGCAAATCCAACTGTGTACTGAATGCTGATTGCTGATTAACAGCCTGAAGGAATGCAGCTGTATGGCTCGCATATTAAAATACTAAGCTAGAGAAGTATCCAAGTAGACAACATTTCTCATTTTTTGTTCCTGGAGTCAATAAAATAATTTTATTTTCATTATCTGTGCTCTTGTGTCTAGTAACTGCAGTAGCATTACACCATATACATCAATGACCTTTTTACATCAAAAGCAAAACTTTTGAATAGCTTTATAAATATTTTAAACAATGAACCTCTTTAGCCTTATTATCATTTTTCAATTTGAAAAATTAAATGTATTGCAATATTACAACTAGATTCCATTTTGGAAAATTTAACAAGATAAAGGAATATCTGCTTAACCGTTTGTTACTTTGGGACAGTGAAAGAGTTGTTGCTACATTGCAATATTTCTGTTTTAAGAACTACTTGAGGAGTCTCTCTCTCTCTCTCTCTCTCTCTCTGTAGCTCTTCATTTTGGTTCTCATTTTTTTATAATTTGCTACAATAAGAATGGAAGTGTCACGGTTTATCTTCATAAGTGCGTTATGCACTTGGGCGAATCCACTATGTGTGAAAGGAGGTTCCCAAATTGGCAATACCTCGGACAAAAATTGTCCAAATGTACAATGAGCGGATGCACATTGGCATTCGCTCATTGCAGATTCGACATTTTGGGTGCGGAGTGCACTATAGTGGGGATTGGGAAATTAACCCTTACCCCACTGTAGTGTGATCTCGGAGTTAGTATATTAAAGTAGGGGGGTGTGGGGTTGCAGGGGGGCTTGCCCCCCTGCATTACGATGTGTCTTCTACATTGTAGTTCAAAAATCAATGAATCTGCTTTTCGATTGTTTTTTTGTTGATTGTTGTTGATATGCTGCAGTGAAGCGTTGGACTTGTTTGTCAGTGGACATTACTTGTACATTAATACCCTGCTGCAGAGCGTTCCTTCTCCAGTCAGGGTGTTGATGTACAGTTTGCCCATTCTCTAAGTATCATTTACCTCTTACAACTTTGAGAGTGTGACTGCTGCCCTGGAAGAAGGTGTATCTGCCCAAGCTTTTGACATCAGTATTGCTAAACTATTCAGTGGTATACCCCCTGATGGAATCACCTTAAAACAGACATTTCATGTACACCGTTTCTCATACTAGGTGATACCATTGCTCTCTTCCATTCACCATCTGAAAGGTAAGCAAGCAACCCATGTTCAATCTACCCCCATGCCAGCTGTAGGTCACCTGGGTCACATTCAGGGCTTTATACCACTGTGGCAGTGGAGATGACTTATTCAGTGATCTAATAGTAAACGAAACCATAAACACTTGGGTCCATAACTAGCTTCATGGTTGAACACAGCATGTGAGAATGGAAAGACTGTTATCCTAACCATCCCCAAATACCAGTGGATTCCTTCATGGCTCTGTCCTAGGGTGACTTCTTTTTGAAACATTTTTCTCAGATATGAGAACTTACTGCAGTGACTGGATCTACAGATATGTATATCACTGTAAACCCGGGGCCCTGTCCTTTATCTCACTGATAAAACAACAATGTAAGTAGTGCTTAAAACTACACTTGACTGGCAGAGTTCAAATCACATTGTCTTCAATGTCAAAAAAATACAGCATTCTGACAATTGACCAAAACTCCTCACTAAATTTCTAATCTTTACTTGGCAAAAACTAAATGCTGACAAGAACACCTTGGAGTGCATATAGACATTTGATGCCCATATAGCTACTTCCATCACTAAATTCTATGGAGTTGCATACATGATTCTCCTTGGGGTTAGGAACTATGTCATGAAGGTAATGGCCTTGATGTATGCACCTCTTATCAGGTTAAATGCAGAATAATGCACTCTGTTCTGCATTGTACTGTATAGTGTTTGGCACAATTTAGAAAGAATAAAATATGTCACAGAAACTGAAGCACAGAGATTCAAGGCTTATCTTATAGCCAAAGACAACAGGAATTATGTCTCTTTCTGTATCTTATCATCTTCTTAGTGGAGACATATACCTGTCATATGATACACTAGTCAACATCTGTACATTTGAAACTATATAATTAGAATGCCTCCAGTGTTCTGAATACAGGAATATTCTTAACTTCAGTAAAACTTAATTCCAACCACTCTGTGAAACATGACATTAAATCTCAAAGACTCCTACGGCTTTGGAATAAAAGTTAAAGCCATGACATCAATCCATGCTTTAAAGAAGGAACTGGAAGACTGCTTAGCCACATATAAGTCTGAGCATGAGATTCAATGTTTCAGTCTTATCAATGGCCTATAACACTTGGGCTTTTTGACCAAGCTTATAAACATGTGAACTTATTCCTTCTACAGAGCATTGTATTTTATGAAAGAAAGACTAAAGAACCTTGCTCAGTCACTTTACAAAGAACCAAAGAGAAATAATAAAATGGAAAACTGTTATTTACTCTTCCCTTTACTGTATTGAGCTTTACTGAAAGAAATTATAAGTAATTAATTTATTCAGACTAAAAATTCTAATTACATAAATAAAGATTCAGACAAACTGTTCAGTAGTCAGGTATACCTACAAATGTGGAAGTTTCTCAAAAGACCATCATCAAATGTGTTGTTCCAGACATGTATGGCTATCCCTTTAAATTCAGAGGTAGCAGGAAAATGGTAAGCTCCTTTAAAACCAAGTGGTCCGTATTTTGCAGTTTTGGGAAACTTAAATAAGAATAATTATTTCTGTCCAAGGTGTATTCATTTTTAAAACTAGTAACTATAAAGCTGCTTTGATTAACATTGATGGTAACTATATATAGCATATGTTCAAAGAAGTCTTAAAAACGTTCATTCTTCTAGTTATTTTCAATAGTTTCCATGCAACCTTGTGCAGGATATTATTGTGATATCTTTTATGTAAATCCTGCCTCACTTTAACCTTCTTATACCACTCTCAGTTGTCATCCTTCAGCTACTCAGTTTTTAGTGTAAATGAGAAATCCACATAGAAGCATTGTGTTGGGAATTCATCAGATCTGCCTCATCCTCACCACGTGGCTGGTAACATGACAATTCCTAAATGATAATTATACATGTGGCTTCATGCTTCACTTTTGCTGGCATGGAGTATCCTGCTTCTAACAGCTGAAAAGCACATGATTTTTTTTTTTTGTTTGCCAATTCTCCATCAGATAGATGTCATTTATACTCTACCTTTCTTTGCACAGTTATTCAGAGGAGAAAACAATAGGACAATGGCTTTTCAATTGATACCCCCAAAATCTATACCCAAATCATGCCAGTATCTGAAGCAGGGGGGCTGGTTGCATAGAGAGTTACCAGTCCCTGCGTTGTTGTCTTATTAACAAACTGTCCATTAGTGTATATCATTGGAAAGTGACATATCTCTAATCATGTATATTTATGTATAATATGAGTTTTCATAGTACAATGCATTGTATTTCTGCTCTATGATTTTCTTTAGTCCAATTTCATCCATAAATAATTCTTATTTGTACCTCTCAACTGTACAGATTTTTCACAGAATGTCCAGATTTTTGCCTCATATTTTAATAAATAAATAAATCTATACATGTTTTTGGTGTGTTCCTCTCAAAATCTGTTCCTTTCTGGCAAACAGCTGAGGATTAAAGTCATTAATTAATGACAAACATTTCAGCTTAAGACTCCACATCCTTCAGAAAATTCATACTAATGTAAAACCTGTTATTCTATCAACTTTCTAAGTTTGTAAGAGCAATATTTAAAATGTGTCCCTATTTGTCCCCCCATCATTTTAGGCTTTGCCCAGATTTTTTGCTCCAAGAGGTTGAGAGGTATGATATTATTACTTTAACTTTTTGTTTCTTAAGATTTACTAAATTTGATTTTACATGCTTGTGTTCATAATCTGTGCAGTTTACTTTTTCAGATTTGAATGGCTGCTTTGTGGTATCTGCTATAATGGACTTATTTTCCTTCCATGTGTGCAGATCTAGATTGAGGAAAGAGAGTTAACAGACACGTATGATGTAGACCATGCTCATTTCAGTTAGAATTGTAGTAATGTGAAATACACACACACACACACACACACACACACACACACACACACACACACACATGCATGCTTGACACAGGTATTAACAACACAAGCCATTATTAAGTAATGATTCGATCCCTTTTTTATGTTTATTACACAAAAAATTTCATGAAACACAGCAAATATTTTACAAATATTTTAACTTATTTTGCATTGCCTTCTACTATCAGGTTAGTATTTTGATTGTTGTAATGTTTTGGATACATTTCCATTTCTGACTAATTTAACTTTATAGATTTGTTTTTCAGATATAGGTGTCTTCTTTCAAAAGGATTAAATATAATGAAGTAAAGCAAAGGAAAGAAATCTGACAAGCGAGGACAGAAGCATATAAAAAGCTGTATTAAGCATTTATTCTCTATCCGACCAAAACCTCTTACACAAAATGATCTTCATGAGAAAACAGTTTTCACACAGACTAATCCATTTTAATTCAGCGTATGACATAAATGTAGCAGAAAAGGGGAAAACTGTAATCTTCATTCATGTGCAATGTCCTTGGTTTGAAAAATGTGTCTAGTCAAAAAGGGCAGTGGAGCTGAATGCATTTTTATAACAAAAGCAGCAGGATGCATCATGTTTGTAAGCTTTTCTTTTATGAGCATCACATTATAAAATTCATCTGTAAATCCACTTTGAATCTTCAGTCATTGGAAACAGCCAACTATTTTCTCAACTCTCATCTTAGCACAAAGAGTATATCATGCTGGCTCCTTGATGCTGAGAGATGGGATTTGCATTGCTGCTGTAAGATGACTGTACCTTGGACCACAGAATTGGAAAACAAAATACTTGCCTGAAAATAATGATGGAGGAGGAGAACAGAATTTATTGCATTCTTCACTGATTTCTACATCTTAGGGTGCAGCTGCATCAATGGAACAGACATGATGTTGATGTAGTTGAGGCAGTGTACCACTACTGGGGCAGCTTTTGCTGTTAGAAGTATAAGTGGTCAGCAAAGCATATGCATAAAAACTAACAATATGTCTGAAGCCATGACTTAAGTAATGACTTATACAGACCAAGAAATACACAATAGAAATGAAAATAGAACACATATTAATGTATAATTTTTACAATATCTAAATAAAATACATTACATAACCTGTTCAGGCAGAAAACCTTCAGTGTGTCCTCATCAAACCTCATGCATGAAGTTCTTTTACGTTGGAGAATCTTAAAATAAAAATGACATGATGTTATGAAGCAGACTAGTTTTTAACTAGCTAAATGATATCTTAGGTATTCGTTGGTGAGATGACCAATGAAATTAAGAGGAAACTACACGAGACAGAGGTTTTGGATATCAGTTTGCTCTGTTCACATGAGTGGGATAATGTATAAATGGCATAAGATGGGTTTTGATTGCATTGTGTGAAGAAATATATGGATGAGTGAAGGAATGCTTAGTATTAATAAACAAATTGAGTTTGGGGGTTGGCGTAATGCTTAAATTGTTTACCTCAGACACAATGCATAGGGTTTAATTCTTCCTTTTGGGTAATGTGTTGTTATTGACTAGATGTGTAATAGTCTGCACTGACTGCCTCGTACCTCATATTTACCTATGAAATTATACACCTTTCCTTGAAAATATGAATGCAAAGACAGTTACTGTCATAAGACAAGCATGTGATTACTAAATTATAGGACAGTGTATCTAACATGAGCTGATGAATGATATGCTTTGCTAATTAGAATAATGTCTACTATGGGACATAAAGTTAGTACAACTACATTCATAGTGACTTAGTGATCCTGGGGGAAATCATACTTAACAAGAAAAAGAGCAACACAGTGGAAGAGAAATAGATGGAGACAAAAAAAGAAGATAAAATGATGGAAAATTGAGGTGGGCACTTCTGATAGCCAAGTTATGCAGCAATGGTCACCTGTAAAACTGATGCAGTGCTGTCTGAGAGAAGTAAGAAAGGAAGACAATTTGTGTAACAGTAAAAGCTTTTAAATATCATGTTAGACCTAGAGATAAGTGTCACTTGAATGGTGCAATATACAGACAATAGAGTTGCCGTTAAGAAGTGTGCATTCAAAGAGCAATGGCTGTAGGAGTTGTGCTGTGATGTGGAATTGTCGGGCTATTCTTTTTCCATATTTAGTACGAGTGTATGTTGCCTTTAGAAGCTTTTTCTTAAAATAATTAGCTTTTAATGTGGTAATTCTTAAGTGTTATGAGATAATTGAGGCATGCGGCCTACTGTTTACTTTCAGTAATTTGTAATATGCCATTCATTCAGTCACATTACACTGGGATGAAATTGGATTTGCTAGATGGGAGATGATGCAATTAGACTACCAAATATATAATTTAAGTATATTTATCACAGACACTCACATCTATCGCTACCTTCTCTTGTTTCTGTTCTCCATTTCAGTCATGACATGCAAAATGTCTCCATGAATATGGTATCCACCACACATTCTAATAGTCTGTTCCATGGGGCTACAAAATTCCCTCTGCAGACGTTTTGTCACAAATCGATGGACTGTTTTACTTGCCCAGTCTGCTGCCAGTTAACCTTACTAATCCTGTATGTATGTTTCATTCAGGGTGGTCATTTTTTTGTATCTGTCATAAGTTCCTGTTCTTCTGTATCTTTTTTCACTCCTCCATTTCTTTTGATTTTGACTGAAATCAATTCTATCTTCGATTGCCTCTGATCATACCTTTTGGTCTCACTTTACTCACTCTTGTTGCAGCTTTCCTCTTCACTCTTTCTGCATCCTGTTTCTCATTTTGTACAGTCTTCAAAATCACACAAGTTTGGATTGGTTTGACTAGGCCTCATACATTTGCAGCATTACCTCTTCTGTCGTGTGGTCTGTACCTCAAATGATACTCTGTGTTCTTTTCTCTGCAGTCATAGCCCTCACTTTTCTTCTAGTGGTACAGTCAAGTGTGGATAATACCCTGGATTCTTCCCATGCTCCACTGGTAGCAGTTGTAATTCTCTACGCTGACAGCTCACAGTAAGCTTGTTGTGACACTAATGCCATACTTTTCATTTCCTTAAATGAACCTGAACTGCAATTTTTCAGCTCACTTCATCAGCCTCTGTCTCACTAGGGAGAAGGTTGGATTTCTCCTTTTGTACCTAATATGTCTGAGCCAAGCACAGCAAAGATTAATGTACTTTGGACCAACCACTGACTATTTACTACTCTTCTATTTGACATTGCTTTTCTCATCAGTTCCACCCCCATTCCCTCATTTAACAATTTTATTTCTAAGTCTTAGTCCTATCTTCAGCCTACAACCATTCTTCTAGAAGCTGCCTGTGCAGAAATGAAAGGCCTTTGTAATTGCCAAGTCGACCATGTCCACCCATTTTCTGTATGATAAATCTAAATCAAGTTTGAAAAATAGCTCTTTATTGTCATGAAACAATGTTGATCTTTAGGAAAAGATTCAACATTTCTCAGAAACTGTCTCAATATCCTGCCCTTTTACAGCTGTTTGGCTAATAGGAGTGTAAGTCACAGAAATTAATGTGGAGAACACAGGTATCATATGTCTACCATTTTTCCATTATACTTGGAAAAATGTTTATGTTAGTTATGTTAGTCTTCAGGCCATCTACACTAACCAGTGATCTGTAGAAGATCTATTTCAGAGGATGCTGCAGCCCACTGCTCTGATAATTGTTGACCTCAACGTTTGTCCACCTGGTCTCTATATTATGTTCCTTTAGGCACACAGTTTTTTTATGATTACCACCTCATTCTCTCTGCTGATGTCTGTCCACTGCTTTACATAATCTGGCCTGCCTTCGCAGTGCTCTCCTCTCCCTTTCTTTCATGAAGGTTAATGTCAAGTATCATTCTATTACCTTTGCTTATTTAGCTGCGATCTCTGGCCTCCCTCACATCCTTTCTCGGCTTGCCAGTTATTTTCTTTCCTTACTCCTTTCTGTTCCACATGCAAAACAGACAGACTTTATCCTCATCTTCTATTCCTTTTGCCAAACTGTACTTTTTAGTCTTCACCTCCTCTATTGCTAGTCTGTCTGTATACGTACTATAACTATTTCTTATGCAACTTCCCACCCACTTCCTTAATGCTCATGCACACCCTGTTTTCTGAACTAAATGCTAACCTCACATTTCTTTGAAGCAATGTTGTCCCGCTCTTGTTCCCCTTTTTACTTATTTCTTTGTACTGTTCTATAAAATCCTGATTACTCTATCCCTAACCAGTTCTCAGTGCTGTACTTTACATCATTCCCTTTTTGCTAATTTTAATTGCATTCACTACAACCGCAGGCTAACCCATCTCTCATCCACTCATAGTTTGGTTAGCACTTCAGTTTTCCACCAAATTGCTAAATAATCTTTGACCCTTACTGTGCATATAATGTAGTAACATTTCCAAAAATCTCAGTATCATGGTCTTTTTCATTCTGTTCATAGTCTTCCTCCACACTTTACAATACAGTGGAAAGATCACTGCTTGCTATTTGAACCTTCATGAGGACATTCATAACTCACACTACTTAGGACTAAATACAGATTCACGTCCTTTCAGACAAGGTCCACTATCATCTACACAGCAAGCTGCTTGTCTAAAACATTTTAATCTGACTCTCCAAGCTCAGAGTGTCACAATTTTCTTCTACTTGATTTAGATCTGCAATAAGTATATCTGTTTTCTTCCTTCTCACTTCATAATTCTTTTGCGATTTTTATACTCCTCACTTGTTAGGTCAGGGGGATATAATATATTAATCAATCAGGAGAAATTTTCCACCTGCATGTTTGCTTCAAGAATACTCATGCTAGGTTCCCAACTGGACCATTTATGGGGCTAGTTCCATCCCTCCTCTTTGTCTTTGAATTAAGTGGCTTATTTTATTTAGATAATTTCTTCTTCATTATTTGTTTGCCTGCCATTCCTAAAATACTATGGATTGGCATATCCATACATAAAAGCTCTTCTTTACTCTCCCAAGTTTTTCTAATGCCAGCTACATACATCCTTTCTTTGTAAATTACTGCTTAAAGCTACTTATCTTCTTACCTTGGTAAATGCACAACGATATTCTAAATCTGCTTTGAATCTTCCAACTTGTTTATGTTTCTGTCTGATGCCAGTACATATTTATCTCTTTTTTTTTCTTCTGAAACATACCTCTCTGCTACATTCTTATTTCAAAGATACAGTCTTAGAGATATAACTTCCCAATGGCAGTCTGAGCTGTAAAGTTACTTCTGCACTAAACTAAAAGCTTGCTCTAAAATAGAACATACTCCCATGTCAGGCCTTTCCCATTGTCATTCTAGTCAGAAACACATTACCTTAATTACTACTTTTGCCAGGATATATCATGTTGCATCAAATTTCTAAATCCCCAAGGTGCACACCACAAATCCCAATAGGCTGAATGTCATGTAAATAAAAACACCTTAACAACATGAAAACAAGTTTTATGGAGGGGAGAAGCCTACCCCCTTGCCCCTTACAAGTCCACACACCCTGATAATTAAACATACCACCTCTGAGACTGCACAATAGCAGACAAAGTGGGAATTCACATCCTTTGTTGTACCACAACATCCAAGAAACAGATACTAGCTTTTTTCAAGAAAATGAGATTTTGATTTCTAAAGCTGACAGACAGAACCATTCAACATTCCACAAATGTTTGATACAACAGATGGGCTGCCCTGCCAGTCAGGGAGCCTGAGGCACTGTGAATAGTTCAAAACAAAGCCCTATTAAAGATGAGGTGAAAGTGGTGAAACTGATCATCTGATGAAATAGCGTGCTTCTCTTTGGATGTTAAATAAATTGTTTCCTTCTTGTGCATCTCTGGTGGCACTAACTGTTAATTTGTTGCTCTTAGTTTTCAATAGCAAATGAGTGGGAACAAAATGCTTTCTGTTTTCTTATGACTTCTTTAAATCAACTAATTACATTCATACAGTGGTTACTGTAAGCCAATAATTGCCTTCATTTAGTTTGAGTTATTTGATGAAAAAATTTCAAAACAACCAATTAAACAGAGGAGTGAGTCCTTCCATTACCCTGTCAAAAAGCAGCCAATAAAGAGTAAAATGTTCCTTTACCTAGTGGGACATCTAATGTGATCGGATCCACTATCTCACTTTATTTATCAAGTTCTGTATCAACCCGACTAAAAGATGAATACTGCATTTTCACGAACATTATTTGTAAATTGCTGCCACGAGACAGTCTTGGTAGTGCTGAGAGCTCTAATCATTCAATTGTCTTACTTGAACATGCCCATCATACTTGGAAAAATGTTTATGTTTCTTCATTTCCTCTCAAAAATGCAATAAAATGCAAGTGATAATATTTAATGTATTTGAAAAAAAGCTAATTTAGTCGCTCAAACAAGCTATATCTATTTTTTTTTCATAACATGTCAACTAAACTCTGCAGCTCTTAACATGATGCATTTTTCTGAGTTCTGTGCAATTTTAAAAAAATTGCTAGCAAATAAGAGATCTTTGCTGTTCAAGCCTATGAATTGCTTTGAATGTTCCTACTTGTTTATGTTTCTGTCTGTGTTGCCAGTACATATTTATCTCTTTTTTTCTTCTGAAACATCCCTCTCTGCTACATTCTTATTTCAAAGATATAGTCTTAGAGATATAACTTCCCAACTGAAGTCTGAGCTGTAAAGTTACTTCTGGACTAAACTAAAAGCTTTCTCTAAAATAGAACATACTCCCATGCCAGGCCTTTCACATTCTTTGCTACTGTATGGGCCATTGCATATCTAAATTATGTAAACCATGTTCTTCAGCATATTACATCATGTAAATAATTTTTTTTGTTGCATGGTAGATAGTGTAATGTTACTGTGCATTTATACAAGGGTGTAATAAAAAGAAACCACAAATACTCCAAAGTAATCCACAACGAGCAAAACCATTGCCTGCTTCTTTTCTTTGCTGGGGCTACTGCCTGTCTAGATTATGGTAACTTCACTCCTTAAAGTGTTTCACCGGAAAAATCATTGCTAAATTTTTGCTTTGATACACTCAATGTGAATCATTCTGTTTGTTGATAAGATGGTACCATGGAAACTCATTACTCATGGGAAATAAATTTATTTGTAATAATTATACCGTATGTTATTAACTCAATGGTATAGTAAACATACTGTCCTTATCAGAATTCCTTGAACATGGTATACTAATTTCCTTTGAGTGAGAGAATTATATTTCATAGTGGCTGATGACTGTTTCAGAGTGTAATGTATTGTGCTATTAAAACAAAATGAAAAAGAGATTACTAATCCTACTGGTCAACTTTCCTTTTATATCTCATTTAGTTGTCTACATATTCAGCACATTATTTTACTGAACTTCTATTGATGAAAGACATAGTAATCATTGCATCTATCCTCTTGTTCTTATATAATTAATTGAAATGGCAGGTAGCATTACATGGGCTGTTATCAACAAAAAACAAATCTCCCTGCAGTGATACTGCCTTCCTTACTTTAAATATCTGTGTCACGATGCAGTCAGCCATCCTTACCAGTTAATAAAATAAAGACGTCATTTGGTGAGAGACAGCTTCATACCCTGGCTAACCTGAATTATCTATGGCAGAGACATTTTAACTTGAAACTCCATCACTTTGTTTGCCTGAATTTTCTATGTGCTTTTTCATCCTTACTACTACACGGTTAGAATATTTCACCCTACTTCTATTTATATGTATTAAGTAACTACTCAGTCAGAGCTTTATTGCAGCAGAAGACATTTACCAACAGAATTATCTTTACCTGTTTGCACTCCTGTAGGTTAAAAGAAAACACATGGTTCTCAGTGACAGCACTGATATTCTACTACTTTATTGATTATAATAACAGAACAAAGTATACTTCTACACTCTTTCTTGTTAATCATAAGCCTGATGATTTACCTTGGAGTCCTAGCTAACATCCCCATTAATTTTAGGCAAAAGAGAAATCTCCCAGTGTGATAATAAAATAATTAATATCATATTGCAACAGGAACAAAGTTAATAAAATTCCTCCACATGACTCAGCGGCTTAAAATAACTGCTTTATTAGTAAAAGTAAACATTTTTGTGTTCTGGTTGGAATGCTTCCTCAGACTTGCATAAAATCGCTTTAAATAACTACTACTAATATAGAGGGTAGTCATTAAAGACAACTTATTGAATGTCTAACTTAATTATGACATCATTCTATGAACCCCCCCCCCATCAAGTTAACAATGCTGCAACTAGAAACTGAAGACTACTGAACACCTAAGTCATCATGTTCAATCTCATAACATACAAAACAGGAAAACACTCAACTGACTTGCAAAAATATATATCATTTTCAGTCTATGCTAAAAATGCACTCATACATAAATAACTATATCCACTTATAACAAAGCATCAAATACTAAAATGAATAGTAACAACTCCCAACCATACATACTGTATAAAACATATGCAAGATAATATCTCAAATTCTTGATCAAAGCCAAGTAAAAATAATGCTTCTCTGGGAGCTATATAATAATTTCAGTAAAGCCTCATATTATATAAGCAGTAAACAAGGACTGGTGACATAGAATCCTCTGTAAATTCTGGCTTCCTAAACAAATATTGCTTAAATAGCTCCAAATTTCTTCATGCTAGTGCACTTAATGGCTCAATTTTCAGCTGAACAACAAACTTTAATCGTGTTTCATTTCATGGACAAAGAACACAAATTTTTGAAATCAAAATATTCATTGAGACACTTCATTAAATCAACCTTAAAAACAGAAGCATTAACTTAGCTCTACCTTCAAAGATATTCAACAATGCAGTGTTGGCCACTTCTTATTTCAATAGACGACTCATTCTACATATGACATAAAAATTCATTATAATAGCATAAACATAGCATATATTAACATCTACTTTAGTAGGCCCTGGTGTTGCCACTGGTGATTTCAAGAAGTAAAGAAGGAGCTCCACTGGTCATTGAACCTGTATTTATAGTTTTCAAGCTCCCTCTAGTGGTAAATTACTACATTCAAAAGCTTCATGTTAAAACAGAGAAGTGGCAAGTTTAAAAATTATGTTTTCAATAAATCAAGGAGTTTTCTAGTCTCTACTTGATATGCAATGTTGTTGTACAACATATCATTAATAAGTCTTTTATATAAAAACTAATAGTACATGCAGTCAATATCTCCTTAAAATCCAAATGAACAGATATTTTAACCTCATAGCATATACAAAGTCCATAAATAAGTAGAGAATAACAATGTAGTCTGCAATATAATTCAGAATAACTCTTAAATTATACACAATGCCTACAAATCTGGCCAAAACAATATATCTGAGATGTAAACATCCTCAGGGTCAAATCTTCAGTTTTGGTTGGTAAGCAAATAACTTGCATGAAATGTTTTTAAAAATTCAAGCAGCTCAGTTTAAATCTAAACAGATCCTTAATAGTATCACTGATCATACTATTAGAGTAAAGGAGCCATGACTAGAGCTGTCTTTAAGTTTACTGCAGCTTGTCTTAAAAACAGACAAATTATCCTTGATTGCTCCCACCTTTTCACTTCAAGAAAATTTGACAGAAATATGCACTCTACTTGTAAAACTTTCATATTTACATTCTTTAAAGACTGCCTAAAATACAAATTGCATTTTTAAATCAGTGTATCATATAATAGCCTGGCAGCATGCTCTCATTTTATCTCAAAATCTGTGCAGGAAACTTTCCCCCATATTTTATACACGGATGACTTACCAGTAAGTTGCATTGTCCACGATCTGGGATTGGGGAGGTCCTAAGTCACCTGACTCATAAGGTTAGGGGCACAGTTCTGTCATTAGTTCCATCGGGCTCACAAAGAAAAAAGGAAGGATATTTCACCTCACAATGGAGCCATCTGTCAGCAAGCATCTGGGTAAGTACTTCATTGTGAGATGAACAGAATGTTTTTTTTTCTTCTGTTTTGGGTGCAGCCTCTTGAGAGATAATACCTGCCTGCTGGTTTGTGAGTATGTGGCGAGGTTAAGCAGCAATGGCGGGGGGGGGTTATCATTTATATGTGTGTGTGTGTGTGTGTGTGTGTGTGTGTGTGTGTGTGTGTGTGTGTGTGTGTGTATATATATATATATATATATATATATGTATATAAATGTTGGTGTGAATGACCTGAGATGTACCTCCCTGGACTACATGAAAAGAGACATGGAAGAGCTCTCTGATCATGTAGCCCAGGCCGGTATGACCCTGACCCTGAGTAGCATCCTGCCCTCACCAAGAATGATGCCACAGTATAAAAAAAATGATCAATTTCAACAATTGGCTAAGTTTCTGGTGTCATTCAAAGGGGATCCAGTATCTGTCTGACTGGGATGACATGCTCGACAAGCCAAGTTGCTTGACAAGATATGGCTTGCCCCTGTCACCTTTAGGCTTTTGAATACTGGCCATGGCTTTTGCCGCACCCATAGTGCCTTTTTTAGGCAAGGCTCAAAAGACAAACCCACCACCATAAATTACACAAGTAACCAAAAACTGAGGGTAATGCTACTCAACGCCAGAAGTCTAAACCTCAAAATGCACACAATCAAGGCACTCCTCAGTATGGAGAACATTGACATCTGTGCAGTAATAGATACCTGGTTTAAGGCTGCTGAGAGCACCCCAGCACTACTAGGCTATAACTCATACCATACCTTTCGGCCACAGAACCAGGACCAAAACACAAAAGGTGGGAGTATATCCATATTCATCTAGGATACCCACACCTCCAGGTTACTAGCACAGCACAATGCATCAGAGATCATCCATGTGCAACTAACAATGGGCAAAACTGCAATCCAAATTGTATCTTGCTACAGATCACCCACCCTGGCCCACGACCCCCATTCTGCATTTCTGGAGATGCTGGGAAATATGAAGATCCTACCAATGATTTCAATTACCCAAACATAAACTGGGAGAACTACTCAAGTACTAACTCTCTTGCCAAACGCTTCCTAGAATTTATAAACTTGAATGCCCTGGATCAACTGGTCAACACCCCCACCAGATGGAACAACATATTGGAGCTGGTCATCAAAAACATGGGCGACCGGTGTTCCACACTGGAGATCAACCCCTCGCTGATTAGATCAGACCATAGACTAATCACTCTGGATATCCACATTCCGCCCCCACCCTCAATCAAGGAAACCACCATGAAAAACCTTTGAAAAGTAAAGTTCACATTACTTAAGACCAAGGTGGAAAGGTTCACAGCCCCCATGCTAAAGGACAATGCTGTCCAAGCTGCTGAAACCTTTACAAAGGCACTCTATGAGCATCTTCAGGAATGCATGGATCATGCTATCCCAAGTAAAACCAAGACTCACTCCTCCATGAAAAGGAAACCAGTCTGGTGGACCCCTGCCATAAACAAGCTATACAACAGAAGGAGGAAACTAGTACAGAAAAGAGTAAAATCCCAAGAAGGAAAGACATCCCTGATCAGTATCAGCAAGAAACTATGATCCCTCAATAAATCATCCAAGGCTAGGTTCAAAAGAAAAATTGCCAATGACTCCAAAGATAACCACAAAGCGTTCTTTAGCTATGTCAAGAACCTAAGTGGAAAGTCTCAGATCTGCTCTGAGTTAGTGCAGAATGGCACAAAATACACTGAACTGACTGATATAGCCAACATTCTGGCAGACAGGTTTAGTGCAAACTTCACCCCCCTCTCACCCCTTAAAGGGCCCATAACCATACCAGAAG
>NC_056736.1:37835078-38007578 GCF_019279795.1 Protopterus annectens | reverse complement strand
GTTTAATGCACTCTAAGGAATATCACAACTCTAAGGTAATACCTTTTTATTATTCTAAATTTATCATACAATAATATAAATAGAACGGTATTTTACTGTATTTATGGATTAAAGTTAAAGTTCATTAGTTTCTTTACTAGCTTCAGTCAAAATAATAAAGTCATCCTAATAAAATCTCCTTATTTCACATCTGAATAAAAGAATAAAATTGATTAATATAATGTTATATTACTGATTCACTGAGGTTAATGGAAAACTACTGAAAATATATATACTGTATAATATCGGGATTTAGATATATGTTTCCTTTGTGGTTGCACTGGATGCTGTAGAGGTGCATGGTAGTATTGTATTTATTTCTTCCTTGATTTATTTATTTATTTATTTTTGCTTTGCACATTGACTGTATTTTAATAAATTATTAACTAAAGTGTAAAGAATTGAATTTGGCAGTGGGAGAGAAGTTTGTGTTAAATACAAATAAACTGCTTATAATTCTGTTAAATACTCTTTTATATATATATATATATATATATATATATATATATATATATATATATATATATATATATATGTGTGTGTGTGTGTGTGTGTGTGTGTGTGTGTGTGTGTGTGTGTGTGTAGCTCTCTTGAAGCAATCACAAGCTTTATGGGTTTAAACAACCTTTACAAACTGTATTTCCCACTTGAATGCATTTCTGTATTTTTTTTCACATTAGGAGAAGTTGCGAGCTGTATTTCACAAGTGTGGATGATCGTTGAGATGCTGTAAGTGTATTGAAACAACAGAAAATCTAGTTTGAACTTTGAACCTTCAAGAAATACATAGGATGGAATGGTGAGATGGCTAAAATGAAGACATAAATCTAAAAAAAACTTGAAAAGTAAGTTATTTGCATATGCTGAAATTTGGACACTTCTTTCTATTTGAAATAAAAGGTTAAATTATATTTTTTTAGTGCAGAATGGGAATATAGGGAAATGATTCCTTAGAGTAAGTTATAGTGAGGAAGTACTGTGTTGTTTGTCTTTAATATGTTGTTTTTGAGTGTAAATGATACATTTGAACTACTTTGAACAGTGAGAAGTTTTAATTTCAAATAGGAGAACTAATATTAACTGTTTTACTTTCTCATGCATGGGAACAATGTATATGTTTGCATTATAGCTTCTTTAGGAGATATATATAACTGTCAACACTGAACAGCAATGGACCTACTTATTAATGTTATGGGATAACATATGTGTAGAACAGAAACATAACCCACAGCAGTGAAATTAGTTCATGTGGTCATGGACTATTATTGGAAGAACCAAATTACAATAACATTTACTAAAAGCACTTGGCTATAATTGAAGAGAGATTACAATGGTAGAATAGATGATTATATAAACAAAATATTGAACAAATGATTATACATAATGAAGTCTTTGGGTGATTATATGCAATATGGAACAGGCAAGACAGTGAAATCCAGAGATTTAACATATTTACTTTAACACTGCAGTCTCTGATCATATTACGTACATGCATTTCTAAGACTATAATTATTAAGTTAAACTATCAAGGCATCTTTTTAATGAACAGATATTACAATATATCTGAATGAAGGGTGTACTTTTCAAAAGATCATCTTAATTGATATAGTAAACAGAATACAGTGAATTTATATTAATTGAGTACTAAATAATAAAAAAACAATAACATGCAGTCGAATTATAGATGTCATAATACAGTTTGCTTATCAAGACAGATTTTGCTGCTGCCAGTAGATGTACTGGAAATGGAGATAAGAAATAATACAATCAAATGCAGACACATTTTTTCTGTTATAATGCAGCCTTTCAAATATACTTTCATGATAGATTTGATAACTTTGTCATGGAACACTTACAGAGAAAGAATTATTTTTTTAGTAGACCTCATTTCCATACCTGAAATATTCATTGTATTAGTTGTACATACTAGAGATAGAATTGTCTTTGTAATATATACTTTGATATGTAAATGTGAAAGGAATTGATATATTTTGTAAGGTTGCTGTGGTTTCTATTTTTCTAAGTATTATTTGTTCATTATTCTTGTTTATTACTGCAGTTTACATAGAAAGCAAGTGATTACCAATCAAATTTTAGAAATGCCAACATATTCTGCAATTAATATTCACCTGTAGAAGTAAATTATACCTAGTTACACTAGTCATAGTATTACCTGAGATGAATTCTGAATTAAACCTATTGTTGGAAAATTTCATGTTAAATATAGGAACTTAACTGAGTCCTAATGCTAAGGCCTACTTGTGAATAAAAAAATGCATGTTATCCTATCATTGTTTCTTGCATTTAAATTCAACCTAAAAAAGGCATCATTCTAGTTATAGTTTTAAAAGAGACATATTTGATGAGACACAAGTAATGTATAAAATACATTAGATTATTTTAGAGTCAGGAAAGGGCAACACACTTGTAATACTTGATAGCCTACAAAACTTTGAGCCAAAGTGAAGAAACAGATAAAGAACAGAAAAGAAAGATCTGATTCTTTTTAGATAGGATAAGACAAACTTTAAGCCTTCCGATCATTGTAAGGGACTGATGGTGTATTGTTGTTTAACTTACCAGCTATATCATGATTTAGTGCAGCCCTATATTAAACACAGTTGAACCTGAAGGTTATTACGAGTTGAGTCATTGCAGCAGGATGTCATAAATAAGGTATCTTTAAGGTAAATGTACATACAGATTACTGTAAAGGTGAATAAATTTATCATCCAGTAACCATTTGAACAGTAGAATTTAGTCAGAAAGCATTTAAGTATGGTTACCTTAAAATAGTCAGATTCTTGAGTATTCAGACTTTATATCAAAGTCAAAATTAAGCAGAGTTGAAAGATAAATTATGTACTATAAAGCAATGATTTAAGATATTTTTTATACTAAAATGATAAAAGAACATACACATATAATTAATCATTAATATTAATCTATAAAATTACAATTTCATGGAGGAGTTTATTTTGTTCTATTTTGTTATTTAAATTTGATTATTATATATCTAATAGTGCTTGAATTTAAATAATGCACTGATGTTTGATTTAGGAAAACAATTTGATAATAGGCAAAAACTTCATATCCTAATATATATTGGTAAATAGTTTAGTTTTAGAGACAGTAGTGATAGAAAGAGTGTGTGTAGTGATAAGGAGATGATAGTGGGTGTTTTGCATGATTACTTCATCAAACCAGGAATATTTTATTCCATGGTAGGAAGTGTAAATAATTTTGTAACTAATTTGTTAATAGTTAGGTTTATGACTCTGTCCATAACAAAAACTGTTAAAATTGAAGTACAATTTCTTTAGCCAAAAACACAATTTAATTTTTAACTGTTTTATTTTAAAGATGTCTCTGTATAAATGTATTTCTTTACATGTTAATGGTGTTAATAATCCCATGACGAGAGGTAATTTAATTAAATATCTTAAAATTAATAAAACCGATATAGCCTTTTCACAAGAAACACATTTATTGAAAAAAGATTTACATAGGTTGTAATTCAAAGACTATTCAATTCTTGTGGATTCACACTACAGTTTCAAAAAGGAGAGGCACTCATACTTTGGAGGAAGTCATTAACTATGCTTAGAGTAGTTTTCACTTAGTCTGATAAAAATGGTATGATGGGGTAGTACTTGAGATCAATAAGAGGTATTATACATTTGTAAATGTTTACTGCATTCCTGGAATGTGTTCTAAAGTAGCAAAAAATATTTAGATATTAAACCCTACATATGAAAAGAGAAATTTTATTGGCTGGTGATTATAACTGCATATCATCAGAAAGAGCTGCTACCAAAACAAAAGCTATTTGCCACTGCTTAACAATTACATTATTTCATAAACATAATGAGGTAAAAGAACAAAGAAACACCACTCTGGACACAAATCGAATGTAAGATTATTCATTTAGATTTGACATTTAAAAAATATAAATTTTTTTACATCTAGTTGATTATATTCCAGAATTGATGAAATATCAATAATTTCATGCCCTTTGTTGCTATTACTATTAAGTTTAATATAAAAGCTAATGGCTTAAATTTTGGCAATATCATTTCTGTTCATTTACTCCTGGTCATAAAAGGATTTAAGGAATGCTTTTAAATGAATTAAATCTGTGTATGGAATTTAATAATGGTGAGGTTGCTGATGTTATTTTATGGGATGCATTAAAGTAATATTTGTATGGTAGAGTCAAGAGCTGGTATCGTTGCAAAAAAAACGTAATGGGACAAAGAATTTACTGTTTTACAATCAAAAATTGATAAATTAAAATTAAGCCTAAAACCTATTGATGTGATCACAAATTCTGAAATGAATGTTTTAAATCTGAAATACCTAGAAATATTAAATCATAAAGTCTCAATAAACATGGAAAAGCTAAAATTACAATCATACTCTAATAATCCCCAAAATGTACATAGATTAGCTATTAGAGCAAAAGGATTAAATAACATAAATTATACTAAAGAGATTACATTTAAAGTTAATAATAAACTAAGAAAAGCAACACATATAAAAGATATATTAGAGACTTTTAGGAAACATTATGAATTAATTAATAACAGTAAGTCAATTTTAGACAACGGTGACTTAGCTGGTAGCTTTCTATGTGAAAATGTAAAGCATAACTTTACTAATGAACAAACAGTGAGATTAAATAAGCCCCTGGTATAGATGGCACAATGCCTGAGATGTATAAAATAATTCTTGATAATATTCTAAGGATCCTTTTAAAAGCATTTGAAGAGGATAGAAGTATGTCAAATATTCTCCCTCTTGGAAATTTTTATTGACTTTTATTATCTTAAAACAAGATAAGGATCCAAAATTATGCTCATCTTATTGACCCATTTCTCTTTTAAATGTCTATAAAATTTGTATGCCCATATTAGCAAAAGGATTCAATCATATGATGTCAAATCTAATTGAGGATGATCAAACTGGTTTTATTTTAAACAGAAAAGTGGAAGATAACACCATTAGACTATTATCTTTGATATATGTTACTAATAATAGCCAAAAAGAATGTTCAGTCATAAGCTTAAATCTTGATAAAGCCTTGGATTCTATTAGCAGGACATATTTATGCAATGTACTCAAAGAATATACATTTCCTTTAGATTTTATAGAGTTAATAATGAAGTTATATAATAATTCTTTATCTATTGTAAAATTGTTACATTTCTGTCTGGTTCCTTTAAAATACTAAAAGGAACAAAGCAAGGATGCCCTTTATCACCAATTATTATTTGCTGTATCAACAGACCCCTTTGTTATATTTATGAGAACGAATATACTTTAAAGGGGTTGTCCATAAAAGATAAATATAATTCTAAATTTCAATTATTTGCGGATGATATTCTATTAACAAGTGGTAACATTGAAACTTCATTAAAGTATATTCTTAATTCAATAAAATATTTTGAAAAAATAATGTCTACATTTTAATCATAATAAAACAGTAACATTGTTGATAAATAAAACAAAATCCATTAAAAAAACTATAAGGAATTTAATTTGAAGAATGAACACATTAAGTAATTGGGAATTACTAGAAAATCTAGATGGAGAGAACCAGTAACAGCAAACTATAAAATTCTAACTAATACAATATTAAAACTAACTGGTAATTGGAATAAATTTTTTTTTTTTTTTTTTTACCATGGAAGATAGATGATAATGTTACTGAAAAATGTATTTCATATACAGTCACTGATTTTACTTCTGTCCAAAAAAATTATTAAACAGTTAAATTCTATATTGCTTATATCTTGTGGTATCCCCCAAAATGAAGAATAACTTTTGACTGCCATATAAAAACCTGAAAAGAAAGAGGAATTGGGTTCCTAATATTGAATTGTATGCTAAACCAATAGTATACCTGACATAAATGCAAATGTTCAATTAGACATTAATGAAATGTATTGGGACATGAAAGATTTTTGTATAAATGTTATATTTTTTCCTGATGCTACTCCTTCTGTTAATTATATATTAGCTATGTTCAAAAAAATCATAGATAGTAATTATCTGCTCAAAGATTTATTAATTTTGATGTTTCTTATAGCTAACACTAATGGTTGTTTGGAATCATTTAATCCAAGCAAAATATTTGATCTTGGGGAGAATAACAAGGAAACTTTTTTCAAATAATAAAAAAAAAAGCTTTGAAGTTAAGTAACACCACCTTGTTACTGTATGGGAGAATTTTTACCTGGAAGTTTTTACACAGAAGCTTTTTAACATCACAGAAAATAGTCTGATTTACAAAAAGGATAAAATAAAATGTTGGTAATACTATTAGGTGTCAGATGCAAATTGGCTTCACATGGTTATAGAATGTAAAATGATTATTCCATTTTGGGTAGAATTCAGAAATTTTGCTAAAGCATTGTGGTCAGACAATTAATTTTATTTAATGCCCCAGTTCCAGAATACATACTCAAAACAGAAGGTCCTCTCCTTTGGTTGATTCTGGCCATTACCAGGAAAGTCATCACAATAAATTGGAAAAGTAAAAATATTCTTTCCTTTCCTGAATGTATATGCTTAGCAAAAAATGTATGCAATAAGAAATTAGAAACTGGTTAGCAGAACATCAAATATCATGCATAAACATTTATCTTGGCTAAAACTCAAAGGCTTATTGCAAAAGTATCAATGATTTTTTCACTGTAAATTTTTGTTATGGACTTTGTATATAGTTTTATTTGTTTCGTAGTTGAGTGTTATGTATTATAAATTCATATTGTAATTTCATACTGATCTAAAATGAAATAAAAAAAAATTGAAAAAAGTTGTCAGTACATTATATGGTGGCATTCTATAACTCTGCAGCAGCAGAGCATCAAGTTTCAGATGGGGTGTTGGAATTTCTTTGGAATTCAGGTTGTTCAGCAGCTTTTAAACATTTTATGAATGGTTTTACTCTGCAATAACTTGTTTTTTTGTCATGCATGGTTTTAACTCTTTCTGTCTTATAGGTCCCACTCTGGTCCAGACTTTTAAGGACTAATGACTAGACCTACCAAAGAAGCCCAAGGTTTGTTTTCCAACTTGGAGGTGGCAAGGATGATGTAACTAGGGAAGACCTGGAGGAAAAGTGAGGCAAGTTGTGATGAAGACTTAGTGTGTGGGCCCACTCCTTGCATGAGATCCAAAAGGAAAACAAAAAGGGATGCCTCAGGCCCCAGGTTTAATCTGCCAACACCAGCAGAGGCTACATTTGGAAATGGAAGGTAATGACTTGGGGGGGGGGGCAACAGAGTTTGGATGGATGGCAGAGACCAGTCTTCTGAGTAATACTTGGAAGATTTTATCAGTTCATTGCCAGAAGAATGTATGGGTAGACTGTTTGACTTAGCTTTGGAAAGGATCTTTGATACCACCTCAGTTTAGTTTTCCAGAGAGTCAGGAGAGACTGAGTTGGAAGGCAAACCTCAGCTGGGCTTTTAATCATAGGAACAACCTTAAGAGCCTTCAGCCAGCTTGTACGTTCAGTCAGTTTGGTTCTGTCTGATGGAAAAGTCAACCTGTGTCTAGGTGTTGGAGGATCAGAGGTCAGGGAAGGTCTGGTATTCTCTCACCTCACCTAGAGGGAGGACATGAGGGTATAGGACAACTCTTCCAGAAAAAAAAAATCAGGTTTTTCATGACCACAGGGATGCTGTTGGAAGGGGTTTTGACTGATCCACATCTGTCCCACTCACCAATCCAACTAGATAACTTGACCCAGTTGTTGCCTGACTATCTTGACAAAGAAGCTGCTGCAGACATTCCTGAAGATTTCTATAAAGGTTTCAAGATTGGTTCTTTCATTCCTTTAGATTTCCAAGTAGTAAGAAACTTTTCATCCATTAAGGAGCATGAAGACATTGCAGCCAATTTATCTGAAAAAGAACTGGCAGCCAGCAGAGTACTTGACACCTCTTCCACAACTCCCTTACCCACTTTTAAAATGTCTTCCTTTGATCTAGTTGTGAAGAAACAGGATGGTTTGTTCAAGTTGATTCACCACCATTTGCACCCTGTGTGTGCCTCAGTCAATGATTTTATTGACAAAGGCCAGACTAAGGTACAATACTCTCCCCTGGATTAGGCAACAGAGATCATCATGAGCTATTCCAGCCCTTGGCTTTGTAAGCTGGACATTCAGTTGGCATTCCAACTTTGTCCCATTAGGCAGGAGGACTGGCCATATTTGAGTTTTCAGTTTGAAGGGAAATTCTTTTTCAACACTGCCAAGCCCATGGGGTGCTCAGTGACTTGTGCAACCTTTGAACTGTTCAGTACAGCTTTGCATTGGTGTTGGCAGGGCATCTCATCAATCATCGATCCACTACGTGGATGATTTTTTAATACTAGCTGAATGACAGCAAGGGGCAGTTGAGGGTATGCTGCCCTTCAAACAGCTGTATAGCATTTTAGGAGCACCATTAGCCAATGAGAAGTCAGAATGGCCGAGTCAGGTCTTGACTTTTTTGGGCTTAGCAGTTGATACCATTGATAGGTCTTTTAAACTTTGGCCAAATACATTATAGCAGGTTAGGCATTTACTTTGGAAATTTCTGGGTAGTCAATAAAGCTTGCACAGGTGAAATCATTTAGTTTTATGGGATATTGTATTTTGCCTGCAGGACACTTTCACCTGGTAGGACTTTTTTCCAGTCCATTTCTGACTTGCTGAAAGGAAACAAACCCAAACATTACAACTTCATTTGACCAGAAGGATTAAAGAAGATCTCTGGCTCTGGTTCATGCTCTTTAACCAGTTCAATGGCATGTCATTTTGGTAGTCCTCTTAGGTTTCCTTCAGTGACCTTAATCTCTTTTCAGGTGCAGCAGGAGGGCTTGGTATGGGAGGTTACTTCTAAGGTAGTTGGTTTCCTGAAAACTTGCTGGAGTCCTGTTAAGAAAGATAAGAGGAAGTATATTACTTCCCTATATGAGTTCCCACTTTAGTGTGGAAGGACAAATTATGCAACAGTAGATTATTATTTCATTCAGGCAATGCTGCAATTGTCCTCACCCTCAACAAATGGTCTTCCAAGTCCAAATGTGTACACTGTGTAACTAGGAATTTAGGTTTATTCAATTTGGAAAGTAACCTGTCTTTCTCTAGTGTGCATGTGCCTGGCTGTCACAATCCTATAATTGATAATCTTTCCATTTACAGTTCCCCAAGTTTCACCAGTTAGCCAAACACATACAACCAAAGGCACTGCAAATCTTTTGGAAGTCTGGTTAATTGGAGAAGAGTAGCTGTATTGCTGCTGGCAAGGTCATGGACCAGTAACACTAAGAAGTTGTATTCATTATCATTTCACACGTTTAATGATTTCTATAGGTCCTTGCCCCCCTTGCTACAGAATTTAGGGATTGTCTTTGGTCCTTCACTTCCTGATTGTCAAATGCTCATTAGGTGATTCACCCAACAAACTACAAGTTCATTTAGTGGCTTTAGGCTCATTGGCATGCTTTTTGGGCCTTCATGATGTATCCACCCATTGGCTGTCTTATAGGCTGATCAAGGGCTGGGAGAATATTCAAGATGCTGATTTCAGGAAGCCAATAGAGAAACACCTCCTTGTCATCATTGTTTAGGGCTTGTGTAACACAGTAACTGATATTCGTACCTTTTCTAGACTGTCTGCCTTGCTCACTTCATTGTGCACAGGTGCTTTTCATGCTAGAGATTATTTAAACCCATTTCTTCATAGGATCTTAGGATCATAGGATCAAAGGAAGTTACTAGGCTAATGGCCATAGGACATTTACAAACCTAGCCAAGTTATACCCTTTTTTCCATGATCAAAGCCTATTGCCCCTATCCAAGAGGGACACAGGTGGGACTCCCATGGTTACTTTACTGTTACACATCCAATTGTCCAGACTGCATTTGAAGGGTGCCAATGAGGTGCTCTGTTTGACATGAAGTGGGAGTCTGCTTCGAAGGTGTGCTAACCTCTGGTAGATAAATCTGTTCTTCTAGCAGGTTATATTAATTTTACATACCAGGTTAAGGTCTTTAGAGCGAGTAAACCATTTACCATTTGAATTATGGATATCCAGCATTTCCAATAAAACAGGGTCAGAGATTGCCTTATATGCCAGGCAGAGATCACATATGAGTAAACTGTATGAAACAAAATAAAGTGACAGTGATTTCAGACAATCCATATAGGACAGCTGCTGAAGACCTTGAATTTTCCTTGTGAGGAACTTTTGTGGTATCTCTAATTGCTGCAGGAGCTTGGAAAGGTGCATAGCAAAAGGAGCATTGCATTTAATTATTGGGCAAATGAGGGAAGAGTACAGGGAGGTTATAACTTCTTTTATCTGGAGGCAATGCTCTTGCCTGCTCTTCTTACAACTATGGAGACATGGGTGTGTGACATTTGTTGGGAGGACATTATAATTCATAGGGATTTTAGTTTGTTGTGGGTTAAGAAATCCAAGATGAACCAAGAGGTTAAAGAGCAAGAAGTGCATTTAGATAAGTCGAGGTGGTTGGCAATTTCCCCAGTTCACTGGTTCAGGCTGATGCATAGTATCATCCCCCAGGGTCAGGCAAGGTTTTCACCAGGGAAGGTGGCAGAACAGTTATATTGGCAGAGGTCAACCTCTTTCTACAGAAGGCAATCAAGGGGGCAAGGCATACATCCTCAAGGATATTCAGCCCACTTATTTAGAATAGGCTGCACTTCTGACTTGCCCATGGAGGGGCATTCTGCTAAGGCTATGCAAAAAAAGGAAGGTGGGTGTCTGACACCTTCTTGTCATACACCCTTAATTTATGTTTCAGGAAAGAGGTTATCTGGATGGTCAGACATTATTTCATCATGAGAGCTGCAATCCAAGCTTTGGTCCAACTGGCTAGGCACGCTAGTTCATTAAACCACAACAAATGGTAAGTTTATTGATTTGGCTTCTTAGGTTTGCTGTGGTTCTAATTTTGAGAGATCTGGCATAAGATTATAGCAAAGGAAATATTGCCCAAGGTTTTGGTCATCCACCCCAAAGGAAATAATTTGGGTTTCTAAAAATATCTTCCTAGCCAGAACTGTATCCAACATGCACAGACTGCACATGCTAAATCCACATATGGTTTTGTTTTGGCCATCTCTTTTCCCAAGAATCGATTGAGAGGGAGTTAGGAGTTTCAGTACACTCAAGATGTCTAGGCAGTTCATTAATCACAGAGTTACATAAGTGGTTCTCCAGATAGGATTTCAAATCATCCACTGCAAAGATCTCGACATATTGGACACTGACTTTTATGCCACCGATAAAGTACATTTGAAGAATTTAGGTTTTGGTTTGTTTAATTTAGACACTATAATGGCCATTGAGAATTTTTTTTAAGTTTTAATGAGTTTGTATATCATAGGCTCAAGGCTGCCAAGTTGGGATTGTCTTGGTTTCATGCTGCGTTTGAGGTTGCATTGTGGCTTTACTCCCTTGTTTTCCTCCATTGCTACTCAGCAGCCTTGACTCACTTTGCAGCCTGCACTCAGTTTAACCAGTAGTCATATCAAAAGGTATTTGGGGTTAGATGGCAAGTCAAGTGATTTACCACAAGTTCTGAAGTAGCTGAGGTTATGCACATAGTCCTGTGGAGATTAGTGGGAACAGGCTTGTCATACCAACCAGCTTAATATTTAATGGCTTTTGTTGATATGGTTATATGTTAACATACTGTGGCATCTTTAATGTTGTCACTTGTATTGAATAAAGGGTCACAAAGGCATTACAGTGTGGTTATTGACTCAGCTCAGTGGAAAATGAGGGACTTACCAACAAGTTGCTTTGTCCTCAAACTGGGATTGGGGGCAGTCTAAAGTCTCCTGACTCTTAAAGTGAATGGTGCCATCCTCTTGTCAGTTCCATTAGCGTTTCAAAGGTCCTGCATTTCCCACAACCATAGACAGGGTCTTTTATTTGGCTGCCTTGTGGCCGTCCCATCTTGTTTTCCCTCCTGTTGGTCCTCAGTGGCCTCAACTCATTGTACAGTTTTAGCTTAGTTTAACCTGTAGCTATATACATTTATACTCATATAGATTTGTTTGCATTATATAATCTGCATGACTACATTGTGTCATGATATTTCCGATTGTTTTGTTGTTTTCCATATTTTACGGTGCATATTCTTATTGTTTAGCTGTCATATTTACAGATTTTGTGTTGCGCTCTGCATGCATACAATTGCCTTACATTTAACTAGTGCACATTGTGAAATTCCCACCTATTGGACTTTTTATAGGCTGCTTTTCCACCCTTACACATCATATTGTAACTTTCAAAAAAGTGCCACGTTGCTTAGCATTGCACAAACTTGCACTACCATGTTTAAATGGAGTTTAGCAATGTGCAAACAAGACTAGACTGTTGGCCATGTTTAAGCAGTGCTTACCATTGTGCAGCTTTTCTAAATGTGATTTTTTTTTTATTTTAAATTAAATTGATGTTTCAGTCACCTGACACATTTTCACTGCAATAAATTTAAAAGGTATGACTTCTCAGGACCCGAACCCAGGACCTACTACACTGTAGGTTGTCACACAGCCTATCTAGCTACTTGAATAGTAAAGAAAACCGGTATATCTTCACATATACTACTGAGGTGCCTGTAAGCAACACATCACACCATGCAAACAAGCAGAAAACCAAAAAAAAAAAAATATATATATATACATATATATATATATATATATATATATATATATATATATATATATATATATAAACACATAGGTTCTGTCAGCACAAATACAGGAGAAACCGTGGTGCCTAACTGAACATTTCACTAGTTATATAATCTACTTTGTATATTTTTTTTCACAACCAACTCAACAATATCTCACTCATAAACTTAAATACTTGTATTATAATTTCTATGATCTGCTGCTTCTACTGCCCTCCCTTCTACACTGCCACTATCCCCCTATGGACGTAGTGCTGGCAAACTTCCTTTTTTGGTATACCATTCTCTGTTACTGTCATTTACAGTATATATGTAACTCTGCACGGTATCTTGTCATTTTTGTATTAATAGCTTTCACATCTGTCATGATGTGTATAGTTCCTCTAACTTTTGGCGCAAACATGCAGCTCTTCTTTCACTTCTCATATATTTATACATCGTCACCTGCAGCTTCCTTGCTGTAGATATGACATTATTCCAGTAGCTGATTGTATCTCTGGTTACAATCAATCTGCTTTAGTAATATTATAGCTATTCTCTTCAGGCTTTATCTCTGATCACTGCCACCTCTTAAAACTTGGCAGTATATTCTTCCTTATTTGCAGTATCTCCTAGCACTGTAAAGACTGATACTGTTACTTGTTTACATTGTTTTGTATCCTATTTTACTGACCCCTGTCTCTGTCACTATGCTCACTGTCCATTGCTTCCCATCATCCAAGTGAGTGCCATTCATGATGCAGCTTTCATTCATGCAGTCACGATTTTTTTTCTTTTCTAAACACCCCCTTCATCTAACATGTACGCCAATTAAGTACACTTTCCACTGTGGGCATGCCCAGTCTCCATACCACGTGACAGCTGCGGGACCACCTCTCATTCCCCAAGATGAGTTGAATTCAGACAACCACTCCCATTCTCCCCAGCCTGTCTCCTCTCAGTGTTTCAACAACTTATTGAGCTTGAGTTAACTGTGGTGTAATCATGGATTTATCTTTTTGCAACCATGGAATCAGGTTATTAGTTGCTTACATTTAACAATTGCTCCCTAAATTATAGCTATCAGTTCTGACTATAATAATTGCTAGAAGTATTTTAATACAATAAAACATGTATTGTACTACTTTATGTTTCTTAACTCATTTTGCCCTTTGTCAGTCTTGGTTCTTGTTCCATTTTTGGTAAACCAATAAGTTCTTCTCCATCTAAATGTTCATAACTCAAAATATTGAAAATAGGACTGTACCTTTTACCACTGTTGTTGCAGTTCTAGAGTTGGTATATATATATATATATATATATATATATATATATATATATATAGATAGATATAGATACAGACATAAATATGAAGTAGGGGTGTGAGGGTGCAAGGAGCTTACCTCTTCTGCATTAGTATGCTTTCAAAACTTTGTTTTCATCATTCTGGTATTCAGTTGTTTGAGTTTTCAATCAAATTACTGGAATGTATAAATATATTTAGTGGCATATTAGTGACATTAGATATGTGAGAGAGAGAGACAGAGAGGGAGAGGGAGTATAGTGCTCTAAACAAACATACCCAGAAGAACTTATGGGTACTTTCACTTTTATAGGAATCAATAGTATTTAACCATCAAAGTCTCACAAAAGCACTTAATTATCAAATTTAAAATAATAAGGAACCTAGATGGCTAGAAACCTCCAAATCACAAGATTTGAGATGAATTAATTGATATCAGAAGCATGTAAAATGTGTTACAATATAGTATACATTGTTGTATATACATAACCAAATATAAACATGTTTGATTGTATATATAATTCACATGGTAATATAAGAAGTATGCCCAATATGGTATTTATAATATGTGTGTAACCTATTGATATTTATACTTTATAAGGCATTTTACAACAAAATAAAGCAGAGTGACAAAACTATTCTTACTGTTAACGAGTGAAAAAGATATTTACTTATTAAAAAGACTTTGCAGGTGCAAAACATAGTTCATTTAAAGCTACATTGTTAGCAATATTTATATGGTATATTCCTAAGCTGTAATAGCAGATATTGTGTTTCTCACTTTGAATAGTAAAAATGTAACTACATGTATAAATGATACAGGAAATTTAAATAATGTAATGATGACTTGGTAAAGACAGATTGCACTGATAAAGCCAGTACAGGTGAAACCATGGTCTGCAAAGCTGCTCACCCTGTATTAAAAGAGTAGAAAAGATTAAACGTTTATACATATATGTATGTATATGGCTGAAGTCACGTCTTATATTTTATTTATGATATGAATGGAAAATAAAAGATCTTTCTTTCTATAACAGGAAACACATTAATAACAAAATTAACCATATTTCCTTTGCTTCAAATGAATTTCTATTACGTTAGATGTAATGTCCCTTGTTACAGATGGTTTGGAAAAGTAAATGGCCCATAATAAATGGTTTACATGGAAAATTCTGTGTGAAATCAAAGGCATAGCTTGGAAGAGGTGAAGGGGATCTGCTTCAGGTACAAGTTTTTTGGGGGGGAGTGTTAACAATACTGACATTCAGAAAGTAATGTTTATACTGCATTTGCAGTCATAACTGAAGCACTGAATTACATGTTTTTGGTACTTTGACTTCAGTAAGGCAGTTCTGCTATAATTTCAAACCAGATGAGCATCTTCTTCTTATCCTTATCTTCTTTCTTCTTCTTCTTCGTCTTCTCATTTCTTCTTCCTCTTCTCTTCCTCCTCTTCCATCTTCTCTTCCTTTTTTCTTCTCTTCCCCCTTTCTTTTTCTTATTCGCTTTCTTCTTACTTCTTCTTCTCTTCATTTCTTCTTCCTCTTCTCTTCCTCCTCTTCCATCTTCTCTTCCTCCTTTCTTTTTCTTATTCACTTTCTTCTTACTTCTTCTTCTTGTCTTCATTTCTTCTTCCTCTTCTCTTCCTCCTACTCTGTCCTCTCTTCCTTTTTTCTTCTGTTCCTCCTTTCTTTTTCTTATTCGCTTCCTTCTTACTTCTTCTTCTTCTCTTCATTTCTTCTTCCTCTTCTCTTCCTCCTCCTCCATCTTCTCTTCCTCCTTTCTTTTTCTTATCCGCTTCCTTCTTACTTCTTCTTCTCTGCAAATCAGAGATGTCCTTTTCTCTTTAAACTTAGAACTGATGAGAAACTGCAGATGGTGTCAGAAAACCTAACCACTCTTCTGTGCGAAATACTTAGTCATTTTTACTCTCAAGTACATTTTTTTGTTTTTAATTCTTTTTTGTTGTCTGTTTCATATTCAACAAAACTGACGTATTATGAACAGCCCTTGAAGCAGCTTTAAAATGTCAAATTAAAGGAATCTAATTTCTATCTAAAGTACCTTTATTTAAAGAAGTTTCCTTATCCAAACTGCTGCTGTCCACTAAAGTTAACTCTTCTATAGTTGTCTCAGAAATATTAACCTGAGGGTGTTCATTTGCCTTATTGTCCAAGGCCTTAGTGGATTTTACACTAACATTTTTGTTTTCCCTTACATTTTCAAGCATATTACCGTTCTTCTTTCCCTTACTCACACAAAG
Source organism: Protopterus annectens (assembly GCF_019279795.1). Lineage (NCBI taxonomy): Eukaryota > Metazoa > Chordata > Ceratodontiformes > Protopteridae > Protopterus > Protopterus annectens. The sequence goes on along the minus strand of NC_056736.1, from coordinate 37,991,267 downwards.
ACTATTGATAACAATCTCTAACTACTTTTCCTTATTCTTTAGTTTTATTAATAACTGAGGAGGCATTATGAGCTCATACTGGCACAAATAATTTGATGTCATTATTTACATCCATCTTATGCAAACAGATGTTATCACTGTCCGAATACTCATCCCATTACTGCATGTAAATTCAACTTGATTATCAAATTATTATTATCTAAAATGATGCTTAAACAGTTAATCTGCAAATTCCTTCTTTATATTCACTCCTCACTCCTCACATTCAATGAAATATTCATATTTTAATAAATCATCTAAAACATACAAATTTAACATTTCCATAGTGAATTAAATACTTCTAAGTATCCAGTAGATATCAAAATAATGTAATGGTAATTTTTCATTCTATAAAAATCATATAAGAAACAAAAATGTAGGCCTATAATACAGGCAGCCAAAATACAATCACATTACCTTATCTGTACACCATCCTTTCATAGTGAACAGGTGCTAGGAGTAATGTCTGTCAGGGTTTAGTATGATATTTGTGAGAGTATCATGTATGAATATAATTTTGTTGTGACCACATTGGGGAATGATAGTAAAGTTGACATTTTTAATGTAAGTGCTTACTGCTGCAAATGCAGTGATTATTCACTGTTTTGAATGTATCTTTAGTAGCATTCAGAATAGGGTATATCAACATAATTATTTCAATAATTTTCAGGTAAATATTATGCTGTCTGTTGGCTAAGTGTTATTGATTAATATATATAAAGATGCATCATATTGAAAGCAACACTAGGCAAGATATGAAAATGTATCAGTCTATGTGATGAAGATTACCTTCTGCACAAAATGGATGCTAATTTAAATGTAGTGAGTTGTATTTTCACCAATTTAAAGAAACTGTGCTTATAAACAATTTGTTTGGACAGACTGTTGCAATAGTCAAGAAAAGCATTTATTTGTGTAAGGAATTGTTATGTCATCAGCACAGAATGTTTCAGATGCCATTGTCACTCCTAAAAATATTGGAAACATTCCAGTTATTTCCTCACAGACAGGAAAAGGTATGTTGTTTATGGATGGCTATCCATACCATCTGAAGAAACAAGGTGCTTTACAGAAGTAGTGGTCTTACATTAGCATGTCTTTCTCCACACGTAAAGGGCACCATGTCACAGTAGAATTCAGTGAATGTGAGAACATGCAGACATCGACCTTGCATTATCGTGGTCCTGATCCTTTTGGTAAGGATGCTATGGCAGCAAGGGAAACCATTAAAAGAAGAGCTGACAAAAGTAGTGATGAGCCTCATAAAATTGGCTCAGAAGTGCTAGCTAGTATGTCAAAATGAGTAATAAGTCAAATAGCAAACATTAAGACTCTTAAGCAAAGCATTCAGAGAGTAAGATGGTTAAAACAACAATGCAGTAATACTGTGTTAACTAACTTTTCTGAATTTCAATCAAGTGACTTTCATCTGCTGTATTACTCATTTATAATTAAACATAATTCTAAGACATGCAGTAATACTGTTACAGGTATGGCTGCAAATTTAGTATATTTATGCAACTCTCCATACGTGGTAGTTGACTGTACCTTCCTCTTATAAACTCAAGAGCTTAAACAGGTCTACACTGTTCAGGGTGTTATCAGAGAAGGGGCAGATAACAGAATATTGCCACTTGTGTACAGTCTTCTTCCATCAAAACAGGAAATCACTTATAATGACTTTTGGAGTTCATTGTATGAAATATGTGACTCTATCAGTGTGGTTCTGTCTCCAACAGCTGTGCTTAGTGATTTTAAAAAACATGAAATGAACAGTATTTGGCAATACTTACCACATTCACTGCCTAGAGATTGCTGGCTTCACATCTGTCAGATTATATGGAGACAATGTGAAGGATCTTTATTAGCAATGCTGTTTTGAAAGAAATCAAAGTTTGTATTGCTAGCTAAACAGCTTCCTGCATTTGTTTTTGTTCAAGTTGAGAAGGTCATGGAAGCATAAATTTCAATTAAAAAAAGACATGCCTGCAAAAGCCCACCATTTATGTGATTTTTTTGATAACAACTACTTAAGTGGAATGCCTTGCAGGTACAGCACAAGAAAGCCCAGTAGATTAACATTAGCTACTTTGTTTGATGTAACATTTTAGAACAACTAAGGTATTTGCACATTGGGATTTCCATGCATTCAAAATGCAGCTGAAGGCTGGCACCACCATTTAAGGGCAGTACTACTTAGATGATGTATTACTATTATAGATTTATTGTGAATATTTCAAGTGGTACTGAACTATACATGTGATTTTTGTCAAAGGATACTAACATGTATGACTTTGTCACCTAAAAGGAAAAGACTACTAACAACAGTAGCAAACTTTAAGAGATTACTATAGACGAAAAAAAAAAAAAGATTTTACTCCTAAGGGAATAATGGAAGCTACTTCTTGCCACTGCTCTTTTTAATTTACCATTCACATTAATCAGGCTATGTTATATATCTCTACAAGAACTGATTACAAGACATTCTAGCAGGCCATGGGATTTAACCAGTGTATTTGCTTTGCTGTTCACAGTATAAGTTTCACACAATTACAAATCTTTCCTCAGGGCACAGTAGCATATTAAAAAACAAAAACAAAAAAAAAATTGTGACTTCAGCATACCAAATAACATTTATACATTCATTTTGAACAGTGACTTCTTTAATTGTTTGAAATCAACTTCTGAAACTGGATTTTCATTAAACTCTGCATTCAACATTTTTGCCATCAAAATGCACAACTTGGTAAATATTTACTCAAGCAGGCTACACTCACAAATACCATAATTAACTATTTGTCAGCAATTATTAGTGGACACTTTGAAAGGCAGTATTAGCGGTTTTGTGCACGGTCACTACTACCCCTTTCCTTTACATTGCAGAGGAGTGTATCAGGGGATGATTTACCATCATGTTCATGAACAGGCCATACTTGGCCAATGCTGTGTGGAGAGAGATGATTCAAAGGGTCTAGTCGGCCTGTTACTTTCTCACATTGGATCAAAGGAGACATAAAGGTTGTGTAGCATTGCCCATCCTTGCTGTTGAGACTTTTTATCCTCCAAATGGGGACATGACATGAGATTCACAGACCTCTGTCTCACAGGTCCTACAACATTTCCTAGAAGAGATGCTGATGGATGTGAAGAAGGATATTTGGTTTCCACATAAAACAAAGAATAGAACATCAACTATGTGGACATTCTGTAACATAGTTTGTTTCCCTGAGACCCTATAGCCATTAACTGCAACCATATGGTTATCAAAGACACACCTACAACATATGGCAGCAAGTATTTCAAATGGAAGGATTCCCTGCCCATCAAATGCTAAGAGCAGTGCAGTCCATATGGTAGTGTGTGTGTGAGTGTGTGTGTGTGTGTGTGTGTGTGTGTGTGTGTGTGTGTGTGTGTGTGTGTGTGTGTGTGTGTGTGTGTGTGTGTGTGTGTGTATATATATATATATATATATATATATATATATATATATATATATATATATATATCATATAATTTTGTCATCCAAACAGTTGCTATTATTTCAACTTCTGGCACATCTGCAAGTTATGCCAGCATTTTGGGTGGGTGAGACTCTCTAGAGTGGCACCTTTTTTTAGAAAATGTACACATTACCAACCTTAGTTACCATGCACGTCGAATGCAATGAACATAGGTAGTAGAATACCCATGATTTTGCTTGCTGTCATACTGTATGTTGTAGGTGATAATTCGTATGTCTTTTGAGTCATAGCTGATGGCTCCCTTTGACGTCCACTAGAGACTGAGATGGACACACCACCATAGTAGCAAATTCATTGAGCAATGTCAAATATTTATTTGTTTATTTATTTATTTTTTCACATTTTTAACCGGGTTAGTCCAACTAAGCAAAGGCCCATTTGCAGTGGAGACTCGAGGAGAAAAGCTCCAAGAAAATAATGTCAGTTTTACATAAATAGGTTTTACAAAAGAGTAACAAAGACAATTTCACAGTATGCAAACGTAAGACAGCACAGTTTTATGTATGTATGAAAAATAGAAAAGTAACATAATAGTAAACAATTAATTATAATGTTATAAGCATGATTCATTCCATACAGATTATATAGTTCAATAGCATTACCTAAATAGAGATGAGCCAGAAGCTACTGCTGAAAAGTAGGAGAGACTCTACTCGTCACTCATTAGACCCATTACAGAGTACAATGCCCCTTTTGGTATGTACCTCACAAGACATCTACAACAGCTGGAAAGGCCACAGAAATACCTCACAAAAAGGATTACCGGCCTCAAAGAGATGCCCTATGCAGAACGTCTCAAAAAACTGCAGCTTTACTCCGTTGCATATCGCCTACTCAGTGGCGATCTCTGCCTAACACACAAAGCTATGTCAAACCCAGAGCTTTTAGATATGATCCACTTAAAGAAATCCAAATCCCTATGAGCTACATGCTCTAGGGACCTAAACCTCATTACCACAATAAACAGAACATGCTGGAGGGATAGATTCCTGTCCCAGAGACTTCCCATACTCTGGAACAAACTACCTATCTATAGCAAACAAAGCTTCTCATTAGCACTCTTCAAGAAAAATCTTGATGATTGGATGGGAGATAGGAAATTCACCCCGGGGATCACTTCTGTGGCTCTGCTCGACAGTGGCACTGGAAAATAATTTTCTTGGGTGGCGAAAGCCAGGGTACATTTGGCTAGGCTTATATAGGCCCTAGGACCAATAGCCTAGTACCTACCTATGAACCTATGAACCTATTGAATCAGGATTAGGTAGGGTCCTGGCAGGGGCATAACCAAGTTTTCTGGAGAAAGTTTTTTATTTTTTATTTTTTTGAAGCTGTTTGTGTGTGTGTAATGCTGCATTATACAGCGACCCCCCCCCCCCCATTAATATTCCAAAACGTGCACGCTGATTGGTCAGCGTGCACTTTGCAAATCAGAGTTATACTAATGGAAAAAGGTCCGGTCGCCCAGACTTTTTCTATTAGTATACTCTTTTTTCACAGCAACGGAGAACGCAAGATCTCCGTTGCTGTTTACACACTGTCTCGCTATGTTAAATGAGTTTACCATAGCGGGACAGCTTTCAAAAAAGTAACAAAGATCTTCCTATCTCCGTTGCCTTTTTTAAAGGTGTCTTGCTATGTTAAATGGGTTTAACATACCGAGACAGCTTTAAAAAAAGCAGCGGAGAATCTCCGTTGCTTTTTTTAAAGCTGTCTCACTATGTTAAACTCCTTTTTAACATAGCAAGACAGTTTGTAAAAAGCAACGAAGATCTTCCTTTCGCCATTGCTTTTTTAAAGCTGTCTCACTATGTTAAACTCCTTTAACATAGCAAGACAGTTTGTAAAAAGCAATGGAGATCTTGCTTTCTCCATTGCTTCCGTCCACAGCTCTGATGTACTGCATAAGCATACGCATGCGCAGTACATCAGAACTGCTGCAGAATACCAGACAGCTACAGAAGGGCAGCAAGGAGGCATTATATAATGCCATTATTTAAGAAAAGTAATTATTTTTTTTTCTTAAATAATGTCATTGTATAATAGCAATAACCCACTTCTGGGTGTGGGTAATGCTGGATTTACACACGGTTGTCTTTGTTTGGCCACTCAGGCTTCGCCCTCATGACCAAACCACACCAACTGTGGGTAAATCCAGCATTACCCACATCCAGGCATGGGTTATTGCTATATTAATTGGCAGGGAGGTTATTCCAGAATTCTGTTATGAAGGTTTTATATAAAATATAGCCAATGTTAATTTTTAACCTATAAATTTGGTGAAAGAATTTATGAGTACTGCATAAGGGACGGGAAGGGGTATAGTAGGTGAGTAGGTTAAAGAAACAGGGGACATTCAGTGAGTTTATTGAGAAGGAAGTGGGTTGTATGGAGTTGTAATAATTTGAGATGATGGGGAAGTTCAATCCAGTGAAGTTTATTGAGACCAAGGAAATGGTGTGTGGAATTAGGTAAGTTAGCTGCAAATTTAGCAATTAAGTTTGTTCCAGTTTAGAGAGCAGGCAGGACTGAAGTTTATTAAGAACAGAATCTCCATAGAGGATGCTAGGAAGTAGATAGGCTTGGGCCAGGGAGTCTGGAATTGAATCATATTTTTTTTTTATTTTCAGTATAGATGTCCACATTTTTGATTAGTTTTCTTAATAGATTGCTGGATGTGTAAGTAAAATTTTAGTTTGTTGTCAATTGTCATTCCTATTAAGTCTGTATGAGTTTCAGTGTTAACTATGGTTTTATTTAGGGAAGAGATGAAGGAGAGCTTAAGGTGATCAGTGGCCTCGGGGAGAAAGAGAAGCAGTTTTGTTTTTTTAGGACTGAAAATAAGCTGATTGTCATTTAGCCAGCTTTCACCTGAATGGAAGGATTGTTGCATATGTGTATGAAGTTGAGAGATTGAGTTTGAGGATGTGATCAGATTAGAGTCGTCTGCATATTGTATGAAGGCAGAATGGGTAGCGGCAGAATGGAGGTCATTGGTAAAGATGTTAAAAAAAAGGCATCCTAGGATAGAGACCTGTGGTACCCCAATGTGTATATGTAGGAAAGTAGAACAGGAAGACTAGACTGTCATTTGACTGATTGTAGTCTGTCTATAAGATAGCTAGAAAACCAAGATAGAGTTAAGGTAGAAATATTTAAGTTAGCCAATTTGCTTAGTAGTTTAGAGTGCAACACCATGTTGAATGCTTTTGAAAGGCCTAAGAACAGACATGAGACCAGTTTGTTGTTATCTATAGCTTCAGCAATAGTGTGAATAAAAGAGAGAAGGGTTGTAGAGATACTGTGGTTTGGTTGGAATCCATTTTGGGTAGGAGTCAGGAGATTATTGTGGATGAAGAATTTAAGTATCTTGTTATGTATGCATTTCTGAGAATTTTGGAAAGTGAGGATAGTATAGCAATGGGTCTATAACTGGAGGGGTCAGTGGAGTTGCCACCTTTGTGAAGGGGAATAAAATAGAAAGATTTCCAGATGGTGGGTGCAGTAACTTCTTTCATAGATCTGTTAATTAGTTTTGAGACTGGATAGGCAATAGTGTTAACCGTTAATTTGAGAAAGTGGTGGAGGGGTAGCAGATAGAGAGCAAGGTTTAAGTTTTAGAAGGAGAGACCTTATGTAGGAGGTTGAGATAGGGTTGAGAGAGAAACACGTTTCATTACTTGTGGTTTGAGGTAGTGTTTTTATGGGGATTGTGATTGGCATTTGTTACTTTATTTATTTATTTTATTTATTTATTTATTTTATTTTACATTTGTCAACCGGGAAATTCCAACTGGACCAGGTCCATTTACAGCGGAGAACCAGGGAGAAAAGCTCCAAAACATGTTACAAAAAAAAAAAAAAAAAAACAAGAGAAGCAAATGTATACAGTGTTATACATAGGTCATTTAAATAATACAACATGGAGTTAGACATTTTGCCTAACAAACACTGAAAATATATAAAATAAATTGGAAAAAGACATTTTCCAGGAGAAACAGTCAGGAATTCCATTTAATGTGCAGGTGTATAATGACTGTGACAAAAAGAGGAGCAATCACCCACTATGAGAAGTAGCAACTAATAGCCAGAGTTATTGGCAGGGTTTAATACTGTAAAGGGTTAAAGTGAGTAGCTTGGAAATTGAAAAAAGAAGGGGGGAGATGTTACTTTGTTAACAGTGTCTATAAAAAACTGGTTAAGAAGAGGCAGTGTCTTGGTCAGCAAGGTTAGGGTAAGAGCTGGGAGACTGAGGTTTACCAGTGTAAAGGATTGAGTTAATATTTCTCCAAAAGTTTTTGGAGTTGGATTGACAAGTGGATTGTGTCTTCAGGTAGAATGCTTTCTTATCATTATATATTTGCTTTGTGGTGAGATTTCTAAGTTCTTTAAATAATTGGTGTTGAGTGGGGGATTTGTTTTTTTGCCATGTTTTCCAGGTGAAGTCTCTTTTGTGCATTGCTGTATGAATATATATACTAAGCCAGGGGCACAGTTTGATTTTATTCTCATTTTGTGAGGGGGTGCTAGTGAGTCGAGTATGCCAAGAAAGATGCGACTGAATTCAAGTACAACATCACTGAGAGGAAGTGAGTGTAGGTTAGACCAATTAATACAAGATAGTCTATCATTGGGTTTGAAGTTAGTGAGTTTATGGCATAATTGGTGTAGATGTGATTTATTTAGCTGGAGAGTATATAATTGTATACTGATGGGAAAGTGATCACCAGGGGCATCAGAAAGAGTCCTAAGGTTATGGTAGAGGTGAGGGTTGCTAGTTAGGATCCAGTCAAGTGTTGTGTCATTGTTGGAGTTTTTGTTAAGTCTTGTAAGGGAAGTAATTAGTTGAGCAAAGCCAACAAAATTGATGATATGGGGGGGGGGAGTTGGTATCAAGGGTATTTCAATCAATGTTTACATCTCCGAGAAGGACAGCTTCATAGGCTATATTTTGTGACAACCAGGAAAATATGTTTTCAATGACAGTGATGTTCTTGCTAGGTGGGATATATACTGAGGTGATACAGATCTTTTTATGATTGTTTAGGTGGCAGTTTAGAATTAGAACTTCTGCAGTGTGGAAGTCTTGTATAGTAACAGGTAGAGGAAAGAGGGTCAGGTAGTCTGAGTATAGTATTGCCATACCTGCACCTTTTTTGTGGTTCTATCTAGTTGGTAGATGTTGTAGCCAGGAGGTAGAGTATCTGTGTTATGGATATGAGGTTTAAGCCAGATTTCTGATAGTGCTAGTAAGTAAGAGGAATAATTTGAGATTCCTGCATGAAGGTCAGTAACATTATTCAATAGGCTTTGGACATTTATGGATAGAATAGATACTTTCTTGGTTGAATGTGAGTTAGGGATACAGAAAGGTGGGAGTGCAGTGTGTGTGAGAGTAGTGGTTAGCTGGGCTGGGGGGCTAGATTATTTGGGCAGAGACTGGGTGTGATGCAGATGGCCCTGGTTTAGGGTAGATGTCAAGCAAGAGAATGGTGACTGATGGGTTGGGTTTGGGAGCAAAGAGCTTTTAAGTAAGATGTTTAAGTTTTAGTTTAACAAAGAGGTTGGGGGGGTAATTGGAATATTTTGTACTGAAATAGGTGAGTACCTGAGGTGTTTTATAGAGAGGGAGTGATGGTAAATCATGTATAAGTAAACTGGCTGTTAATGAAGTAGGATAAGGTTGGTGTTGGTTTTAAGTAGTGAAGGTTGATATGATAAAATGAAAGGGAGGTGAGCAAAAGTAGTAAGGAAGTTATTGTCAAATTTAGGATCATGGTTAGGGAGGGTTTAGGTGAGAGGTTGTTAGTACTGGAGGTGAGAGGGAATGTAGTAGGGAGGACTTAAGGTTAAAGAGTAGGTGTGGTTTAAGGTCTGAGAGGTGGGAAGGGTATATGAGAGAAGTGGTTAGGTGGAGGTTGATTGGATAATTATTTGGGAGGGCACACAATGCTTAGTGTATACATTTAGACTATGTGGGGGTGGGTTTGAATGGGGGTAGGATAGTAGAGTGAGCCCGAGCCAAGTGAGAGTGAGTGGACCAGGCTGAGCCCAAGCTGCGAGTGAGTGCCAAAGAAAAACAATCAGTAAGTACCTAGTGGCCAGAGAACTAGATAGCTTGGAGGTAGAAGAGACTTAGCCTGTTGTGGAAAAGACCACAGATAATTGGAAAATAAGTGTAGTTATAAGTGATATACTAAAAGGACATTGCTTGTTGCAAGTGATATACTAAAATGAGATAAGGTTTGTTGCAGAAAGCTGAGTAGAAAAAGCAAGTAAAATCTCAAAGGTTGCTTGTCAGTAGTAGGACGAGTGAGAGTTTGAGGTGTATTCTGTAAAGTGAAGATGTGAGCCTGTAAGAAGGAGGTTTTATTACTGGGACTAACAAATGAGGAAGATGATGGGGGGGGTTATACATGTTCTGATGATGTATGAGGAGCTGAGGTATAAGCATCTGGCAGATCACTGAAGTCCCACCTTGTGGTGTACTGCAATATGCTCTGGAGATGTGCAGGAAGATTATGAGGAACAGATCAGATCAAATATGAGGCAAAAATCTGCAATTTTTTTTTTATAAATGGTGGTGGGTAGGGAATTCAGGTCCTTAACACTTGCATACAAGGTACAGGGTTCAAGCCTGGGTATCTCTACCCACCACCATTTGTTCTCTCTAGCCACCAGTATATAGTAACTGGGGCATTTTACACACACACACACACACACACACACACACACACACACACACACACACACACACACACACACACACACACACACACACACACACACACACATACACACACACACACACACACACACACACACACACACACACACACACACTCTCCTACCAGCCAAACTAAACCAGCGATCAGCTCCTTCACACACATGCCTACCAGCCAAAGTAAACAACTCGATCAGCAACCTCCAACCAGCGATCAGCCCAAACGAGAACCAGTGATCAGCTCAGCCCAAACGAGAACACCAGCGATCAGCTCTTTCAGTGACCTGGTATGCTGTTGAAAAAGGCGGATGTAAGTAGGCCCTCTTTCTTTTAATTAGTGGTGCCATTAGTATATCGATCATGTTGTTGGGTTTTCTGAGTACTAGACAGCTTCAGAAATCAGATGTCATGGGGGGGGGGGTTGTGTGTGAAGCTTGAAAATAGGGACATACTTTCAAAAACAGGTACAACATACACAGGTGTAAATTGGGCTGAAAAGCGAAAATAAGGCCAATTGAGAGGTCTGGTAGAAGGAAACAGATGCTGTACAATGAGTCACAAATGTTAAGTATTAATAATTAAACTAAACTAGTCCCTTCAGGTTCTAACGCACTGAAGACAGAATTTTCCTGTCAGAATCCCAGTGCAATGATAAGCCTAAAACTAGTTGTTTCTTACATGGGGAAAACCAAACCTGTACTCTCTCATAGAGGGGCAAGTCTCGCACATCCAGAAAACCTAAACATACCAACTCCAATATTTCAAAATGTGAGGAAAATGTGAATTCTTAAAACAAAGGAATTACTTCCAGCCAGTGAACACTTAGAAACTGCCTTTGCAGTGCTTCCCTGTGGAAAAGATATACACGTTCTCCTTAGTTTAATAAAAAAAATCCCATCTGGTCAGGACCGAGGGGGATATTTTCACTGCTTTCTCCCCTCAAATCCTTATTTTCCCATCATTCAAAATATGTTTACATTATTCCTTTAGTTGTTTTTTTTTTTCTTAAACTATAAATAAAGTTCTCAAAGCTTAAGAGTTTCAGCAAGTGTTTTAATAATTTTTGCATAAAAATCTCTCTTCTTCACACACTTGGCCTTCACTTTATTTTTCATACTAGCTTTCCCCCTTGATTAACTGTTAAAACTGTTTTGTCACTTAATACATTTTCTCAGCATTCTCTAGTATTACCTTAGTGAACCGGACCCTATATAGGTAAATCCTTCCTTCCCTTGAGTTGAGATTGACTCACACTCAGTCACAAATCAGTCCACAACTGAAACTGTTTGATTCTCGCTCTTTTCCCAGCACATAAAGCCCGGGAAGAGAGCGACAACCAATCAGCAGCATTTAGCCCAAGCATGTCATGTAAGTGCCTGCAGACGTCACAGTCCAAACCCCTTGCAATTTTATGTGGTTTGGAACCGCATAGACTGCTGGGCATCACACTGATGCCTTCATTCTCTCACCGGGCTGCAACAAAAACAAACAAAAAAAAGAGTCTTTATTTAAAACCGCCGCAATCCAGGCGATTAAAGAACATCTTGGCACTTGCGAGGCAGGAAGGAACCTGCCGAGTCGCGGAGCGGAGACACAGTAAACAAAAAAAATAAATAAATAATACACTGTGTCACTAGTTCACTACTACGCAAAAAGGTACTTTTTATGTTTTTTGCTGAGGGGGCTGCAGTCCGTCAGTCCGATGCCACGAGCCGCCCCTGGGTTGTTGGTACTGGAGGTGAGAGGGAATGTAGTAGGGAGGACTTAAGGTTAAAGAGTAGGTGTGGTTTAAGGTCTGAGAGGTGGGAAGGGTATATGAGAGAAAAGGTTAGGTGGAGGTTGATTGGATAATTATTTGGGAGGGCACACAATGCTTAGTGTATACATTTAGACTATGTGGGGGTGGGTTTGAATGGGGGTAGGATAGGAGAGTGAGCCTAAGCCAAGTGAGAGTGAGTGGACCAGGCTGAGCCCAAGCTGCGAGTGAGTGCCAAAGAAAAACAATCAGTAAGTACCTAGTGGCCAGAGAACTAGATAGCTTGGAGGTAGAAGAGACTTAGCCTGTTGTGTAAAAGACCACAGATAATTGGAAAATAAGTGTAGTTATAAGTGATATACTAAAAGGACATTGTTTGTTGCAAGTGATATACTAAAATGAGATAAGGTTTATTGCAGAAAGCTGAGTAGAAAAAGCAAGTAAAATCTCAAAGGTTGCTTGTCAGTAGTAGGACGAGTGAGAGTTCGAGGTTTATTCTGTAAAGTGAAGATGTGAGCCGGTAAGAAGGAGGTTTTATTACTGGGACTAACAAATGAGGAAGATGATGGGGGGGTTATACATGTTCTGATGATGTATGAGGAGCTGAGGTATAAGCATCTGGCAGATCACTGAAGTCCCACCTTGTGGTGTACTGCAATATGCTCTGGAGATGTGCAACAAAGTATTCACGATGCGAGACATGGCATAGTATATGGTTTTCTGAAAACTGTAACAATAAGGGGAGATCAGTGCACTGTCTGACATAATTCTGCAATCAGTAGAAGATGAGAGAGGTGAGGCTACAGCACAAGATTGGATTGCAGCTGGCTTCCCAAATGAGGCAGACACAGAAACAATATGCCATGGCATTGCCAAAGATGTAGAATCCAGTCTAAACTATAGACAATGACAAGACAAACACAGAACAACAATTATTCATGCAGTAAAAATCATCTGTATTGCAGTGTATTGATTGGCCGCACTGTGCATTATATATCACTAGGAGGACACAATCATCATTATTTGCACAGGTGGATGCACAGTAACACACACACATACACACCACACACACACACACACACACACACACACACACACACACACACACACACACACACACACACACACACACGCGCGCGCATGAAGGGTTGTGATGTGTCAGGGGTCTTGTCTTCTGTTAATGGTGTGGATCTAGGGCAGAATATTGGTTGTGTATACCTCATGTCTGTGCATTGCCAGGTCTAGGGACATGTGATAAAGAGATGGCAAAGGACATTGAATTTATGTGCAAGAATGTCATCACGATTCCTGTTATGTGCTTCTGGCAGATGGATTATTTCTGTGATGCCAAGGATGGGCCTTGCACATGTTAGTTTTAGAGACATTCACAGAGTAGTGGACAGGTGTTGAACTCTGGGACCTTGAATGGGATGCATGGTGGAGTGTGTCCACCATTGTGCTGGATCAAAGTTAGTCATGTCATGCAGTACTTAAGTTCTAATGTGGAGGCCATAGACTAGCCAGATGAGCATTGCTACATTCCAGTGAGTGTTCATGGACAAGGGTGGAGGCCATAGTGGAGTCAGCTGAGATTCAGCCCTAGCCAGTTGAGTGTGTACAGCTACCAGTGTAGGCAGCCATAGACAGTGCTGCCATTTCAGGAATGGGATGTGCCATCTGTACTAAGCAGCTGCGAAAGCAAACAGTGTGCAACTGTCACAGGCCTCAGCTGTGGTGGCCAGCTCCAGGAAGCTGTGGGGATGAACTAACAGCTGCCATGATGACTACCATTGCTTGCATTCCATCTCACACTCCCTGCAATGGCAGAATGTGCTCATGCAGTCAACATAATATACTGAGCAGCAGTCACATTGTCTGATCAGCATCCATCTGTGTCTGTATCCCAGACATGTGAATCTGCTAATTTATACTAATGATAATGCCCATGTAAAGAAATAATCAGCTCTCAGGGAGCCAACAGCCACTAAAACACCTTTCTACAACAACATGTATGCAAGTCAGAGACACTACAGCCAACTGATGCTGGCTGCATTGGTGCTAGCTGTGTATCTTGCGTGAAGATTAACTAGATGGAACATACTATGACATGGAAGGTTCATCGTGGGGCCTCTGAAGTCACTTCAACTATGGGTTAGGGGAGTAATCCAGCTACTTCTAGTAGTGGTGACAATTTCACCATGTCCTTAGACTGTACCAGGTGCATAATGACACCATCATCATTCCCTACAGAAATGATGACATCTGGGATGCTGTGATTCATAGTGCTGGATCCTCTCCCAGCAGAACATGAGAATGGGTACAGGTAACATGTCAATGTGTAATCACTGCATTTTTGACTCCTACCACCATCTGTTAGACATAGCCTATGAGCAAATGCATACCTGGCAGTTCTGGTTGCCCATAAAAAACATAAATACTGAATAATATCTTTGAGTAAAGAGTATAGATGTCGTATGCAATGTCCTACTGAAATCACATGTGCTAATGTTCACTTAGTACATCCCGCTCCCTACACTCTAAAGTATCATACCTTATGGTTAAGGTGTTCTCAGTTTCATCCCTGATGGGTAAAATTTATGCAGATGTTTATGTGTCATTTACACAGGATGATGTGCTTAACGATGCTGTACAAGAATATAATTTGAAACAACTCATCTGTGGTATTCCTAGCAAGCACCTGGGAGTCTAAACAATCTCAGTTCCCATGTACAATTCACCAGTCTGTATTAGGTTTCTCGCACTGTCACCATCAAGGGATAGTAGGATCTTCTAAATGTGAAACTCTGAGCCCTGACAATAGGGACAGCAGGAAAATAACTAAATAAGAAATGTTTGTCTGCTTTATCCAGTTTATTCCATTCATTATCACCTCAGCTTTCTTGCCTTTCCAGTAGATATGACCATGATTCTCTTCATTCTTTATAAGCAGCTGTTTTAAAGAAAAATAGTCTACTAAAATACATTTACAGAAGTGTTTCTCAGTTAATTTTTATATTTAGCCCATGTAGACCATAACTTACATACTTCAGAATAAATGGCTAAACAAGAAAGGAGATGGTGTAGCTATAATATTTAAACAGCATCTAAACATCCAGATCTTAAAATCATCGGCTCCACAAATAGGCATTGAAGAAACAATATATACCAACCTCAAAATAAACCAAAACAAAACCATCAACATAATTGGATGCTACTTCCCACCTGGCCAAAACATCCCTCCACTAGAAAATCTCCTCAGCTGGTCTACCTACCATCTCCCCCAAGAAACTATCATTTTAGGTGATTTCAATATTGACTGGCAATCCTGTTCTGGCAACCATCCAACCCATCATGTAAACCTTCATGGCTTCACCCAATTAGTCCAGTCGCCAACCAGGATAAATAAAAACTCCAGCAAGCACACTACCCTGGACTGGATACTAGTCTGTAAGAACCCCCAGTCATATATAACAGGCTGCTTATCAGATAGCCTCAGTGATCACTCCCCAATATTCCTACTCAAAAAATACCTATACCAAGCTAAACCTGTCATCTACCATCAAATACGTAAAAAAATAAACTTGAACCCACTCACATTCGTCTCATCCCTCAAAGAATGTAACTGGCATCCTCTAAAGTACCTCAGTCTTGATGACACAGTTGAATATTTTAATACTACCTTCCTGAGCATCCTTAATTACCATGCCCCCATAAGACTTTCCAGAAACAAAGTACAACCCTCCCCATGGCTACAGAAAACCACTAAGTCAGAAATGAAAAAACAGGGATAAAGCCTGGGAAACTAGAAATTAGATAAAAAGCTAATAAACCATCAAACTACCAGTCTGCCTCCATAAACCACAGCCCCAAACAATTCTGGTCCTCCAGTACTCCATCCTCCACAACATCTCTCACTCCTTAGAAAAACATCCTCCTCATTCAACACACACTACACACTATCACAAACTAAACACAACCCTTCACACCCACCCAGGTTCCTAACATAACTAAATAAAGCCTTGTGATTATCCTTAGTGTCCTGTTCAATTTTTCTCTCAAGCTGGCCTTAGACATCCATGCATTCCTGAATCATAGAATGCATTTATAAAAGCCCCATGTTGGTGATGATCAGAGTCACCCAATATATACCCACTGTTAGTTGCACAGGGATAGTCTCTGATGCTCAGCTGTGCCACCAACCTTTGATTAACTCTTTGTGAATAATGATACTCCCCACTTGTGGAAAGCATGGTATATATAACCTGGTACTCCTCCACAAAGGTGACCCTCCACAGAACTAACCAATTACAGCACAGATATCTATGTTCTCCACTCTAAAGAGAGATGCATACACTCTTCAGGTCTCAGACTACCTCCTTACTAACAGTTTCTTATCCCAATACTCAGTCATGGTTTCATACCAAACCATACCACCAACACTGCCTTACTCTCCTTTATTAACACTATCCTTCAGCATAAAAACAATGGCTATCTCTCCTCTGCTACTTTCCTAGACCTATCTAAAGCATTTGACATGGTCCCACACAAACAACTTATCTCTGTCCTCAATAACCTATCCTTCTCACAATCAGTCACCAACTGGTTTCAGAATTACCTGTCTGACCGCCAACAATCCATTGGATGGCAGAATGACATATCTCCCCAACTACCTGTCTCCATAGGGGTTCCCCAAGGATCCATCCATGGACCCCTACTCTTCTCTGTTTTCACCAATAATCTAGCCTCTGCCACCAAACATGGCACACTCATACAATACACAGATGACTCAACCATCATCTGCTCAGCCCAGTACCTACCCAAACTGCAAAAAGTCACACAGGAAGCCTTTTCCTCTGTTGAAACTTGGTTATCCGATGCCCAATTAATACTCAACCCAAACAAAACTAAACTACTCATCTTCCAACCCACCAAACATACTCAAAACAACTCTCACTTTAACATCACAGCAAAAGACAACACCACTATATACCCAACTGAACACACCAAATTGCTAGGAGTGGAAATACACAATAAACTAAAATTTGGCATTCACATATCCTTGACCATAAAAAAAGTCCACAAAAAACTAGGAGCACTATACAGAAATAAGCAACTTCTCACCAAAGCAACAAAGATTTCAATAGCAAATTCCCACCCTATCTCCACCCTACTTTATGCCTGTCCAATATATACCAACCTAAGGCAATGCGATCTAAACAAGCTAGAGACCTGCTACAACAAAATTGCCAAATTCGCCACAGGGGCATCCAAATGTAGTCACCACTGTCTCTCACTTGCTGAACTGGGCTGGCTTGAACTCCCTCACCTCCTTCAATGGTATCACTCGCCCACAAACTAGTAAATCATCCACTAAATGTCCCATCCCTCCAGAATCTACTCCAACCCTATCACACCACCACACCACTAAGATCCAGCAACAAAAATCACTTGCAGATCACTAAAGCCAATAACTCTGCTGGTGAAGCACTATTCTCTTGCACCATAGCCAAATTATGGAACTCCCTCCCACCCACAATTACCTCCATACCATCATGCACCCACTTCAAAACTTTACTAAAAGCACACCTAAAACATGCTGGCTATGCCCTTGCAACTCCCACTCTAATATCACCCTCCCCATCCAACCACTACCTTTCTTTCCACTCCACTAACTACTTTGATTATAGCAAGCTCAGATGCTCATAAGCCAGTACTTATTATACAGCAGGAACTTCTTCTTGTAACATTTGTTAATGTCTGTTATGTACTTCTCAGATAAAGATTCTAGTTGTCTACTGATGTAGGACAGTTGAGAGCTATGTGTACTATGTTCTTCATCTGTAAATATGTTGTAAGTAATTGCTATGTAAATTGTTAATCACTATGTAATCCAATGTAACTACTGTCTGTTTATTTTAACTGTGGAGCTTTTCTCCTCGGGCCTCCGCTGAAAATGGACCTACGTCCAGTCGGACACTCCCGGTCAACAAATATAAATAAATAAAATAAATAAATAAATGTACACTCTTTATGCTAGATCTATTGCTTCTTATTGTGGATACTGTTACAAAACCACATCCCTTAACTCTGCCACTTCATGTCACTGCTCTACAAAATGCCTAGCAACTGTGCTTGTTTCCTGGTGCCTTATGTTCCCTATGTGTGCCAAAATTTTAAACCACTCTTTCACTTTTTCCTATACAGTTGATTTTATGGACATTTTAACACATATATAACCCCTTCAGATTTACATATTAGTTACTATTTAATATGAAAGACATATCCGTTCAAAATGCATTGATGTCCTTCTGTCATATATTGGCAAGCCTCTCATCTCTCATATATTTTTTGTTATAACCTTTCCTATACATTATTAGCTTGTATGTTAAAATCATTGGGAACTATCCCATGAAATGTACTTGTACCATTTCTGGACACAAACCTTGATTAGGTTGAAAAAATATTTTTTTTTACTTCTCTGTCTGATTGTAGAACAGCATTACTTTACAACACAAATCATTCTACCTGTCTGAGACTATGTGTGAAAACACAAATGGGTGCATTCTCACAGACTTAACAATGCTCTCCTTATCCCTTCTAACAATATTTCTTTTCCAAAAACATGCCCCCATGTATTTCTTTGGGGTTCAAACTTACTTTGTACACTGCATTCATCTGTGTACAACTTAAAATGTATTTTTTTAAGTACAGACTTCACCTCTTCCACCAATGGTCTGCTCTTATGCAGTACATTTTTGCCCTCGTTAGCTAACTGTATGGTAGTGAATCTATTAAGGTTTGTGGGTGACCACTTTCCATATGCAAAAAATTTTAAAGCAAATTTCATCCATATTATTAATATCTAAGGTTATATCCAAAAAAATGAATAACATTCTTGTCCCACACTAATGCAAATTCTAAACCATACCTTTTATTCTGCATGTTGTCTAAATCAATTTCATATTATGCTTTTCTTTAACTGTTACTGTTATATATTTACATTTGTAAGTATCAGGTCATTAATAAACCCATAAAATGTAGTTAGTTCAAAGCCTTATCCACTACATGGGTAGATATATTCCATTTCAAATCTGCCCATAAACAAGTTAGCATATATCATGCCAAGCCCAGTCCCCATAGCCTTTCCCTGTCTTTGCAAATAAAAATAATTTTTATATCTAAAATAATGTGTGCGAGCATACTATAATAATTCACAAACATAATTGCTTTGTGGTGAGTCAACCGTTGTTATATGCATTGCCTCCAGTCCATAATAGTGCTGTATACTTCCATATAGGTTTTTATATCACGTTAGCCAATAGAAATCTGTCCGCCCCATAATCATTTGCAGCATTCCTAACAGATCATATCCACGTAATATAAAATAATTCAACTTTCTTACTAAGGGTACAAACATTTATTTATGTATTTCCTGCCCCATAGCCTCAAATATACACCCTATTCCAGAAACTTTCCCTCTCTTCATGTATCTTAGGCCAGGAATAGAATATTGGTATAACTGGCACTCACACAGTTAATTGTTTCACTTACAGTTTCATAACTTCATAGGTAAGCATTAGGCTATCTGCCACTTAGGGCCATTTTAAACTATTTTCTCTTTTTGTGCTTGAATTAACCTATTTCCATTTGGTTACAGATTGGCCTTCCCATTCCGTGGTTGATAATTATATATTACCCCTAATGAGTATAACCGGGATCATACTTAGATAATCTAAGGGGACACATACATGGGATAAAATATTTAGTAGCTGCCTCTGTCCATTAGTATTACAGGGGGCAGACCTGGAGTAAATGTTCTGTTGCCAATCCATAGATCCAAGTTGCACTTGAATATCGACAGGGTTCAACTTTGGTTTATGTGGACAGGTTTCATTTGTTACTTTTATTATTTTTCATAATGTCATAAAATTTAACCTCATGACTTTTTGTAACAACTTATCAAGACCCTGCTTATATTCTTCCATTGGGTCACTTCCCAACCTACTATATCAAGTTTGTACATTTAACAAATTCATACACCTACTGTTATAGGCCAGTATTCATAGTCCATGCATTTGCATTATCATAGCAGTAATCCTTGAAAAGCAGGGCAATGTTGATCTGTACATCCTGGACTTTCAGTATGAATGCAAAAATGTAGAGGACTTCTTATAAACATGCCCCTTCCCACATTGCGAAAGTGTAACATGCTTAATGCATAGGGAGATGGGTAATATGCAGATTACTAGCCTTAAATGTTAGTGTATGAGTACAATTTGTAGAGTTGAATCTATAATGAGGTAATTTGCATAATAATTAGGAAAAAGGCACAGAAATTACACCAGCAAGCAGCAGTTTACCAGGAGAATATTTACTTATTTTATTATTTAACATTTGTTTACCAGGAAAGTCTGACTTGGAACAAAGCCAATTTTCAGCAGAGGCTTGGGGAAAAAACATTTAGTTGCATGTCTTTGTAATGTGGGAGGAAATCGGAGTACCCAGAAAAATGAAATGCAAGGAGGACATGCAGACTCCACAAAAGAAGGCACTCCAGCCAAGAATCAAACCAGAGAACCTCTTGCTGTGAGGCAACAATGCTACCGCTGCACCGTCCAGTATGTGAATATGTGAGGTAAAGGTAACTGGAGATATAGTTATTGACTATAAAAAAATTGTTTGCATTCTGTTTTACTGCTTGTGCATTCTTTGACACATTACTGAAGAGGTTGCATAAGGCAATGTTTCATTTTCATGCTTGTGCAAAGTTGGCTATATTCCTGAAGGGGTTGCTGGGGAAAATAATTCATTTACATGTCAGGGAAGTGCTTGTGCATACTTGGACAAACTACTGAAGCAATAGCTGGGGGCAAATTCGTGGATTGCAATTCCATTATCAAAGGTGAAACATCGCTTTTAATAATAAATAGGCATACCACGTAGATGTCAGGCTATGAATTGCAAAACCACTTCATTAGCATACATTGCTTTGCAACCTTTCTCATTTGCATCTCCTTATTTTTAAGGTATTTCACATTAGTGTAAATGGTCTCCATGAATCTTGCATTTTCTATGCTCATTCATAAGCACCAGGGATACCCCTATTGCATTTTCACAAGTGACTATGGATACTGGCCATAGTCTTCATTTTCCATTATCACACTACCGCACCCAATATCTGGAGGCATTATATCCATACTTTTTTACTTTTTTCGCACCATTTCATTTTTTTTTTGTCAAAATATATTTTCTGTACGATTTCACACACCTATTCAATTTGATTTGCATTTCATTTAATATTATTTATCATTTGTTATAAAAAAAGATGTATGGCTGGGTTATCAAAAGCTGGTACAAAATCATTCTTAAAATATTGAAACAATTCCTTAAAATATTGATTCCTCCCAGAAAACCTCTCACACATTGCCTTCATATATTTCATTATTCTGCTTAGAAGCATTTATCTCATAAAAACTCTCATTCAATAATCACATTATCAGTAACTTTTTGTCTTTATAAAAGTTTTAAATATAACTTACTTATAAAATGAAAAAAATATATATATTTCAAATTCTGTCCATTTTGGAATTACTGTTGAAAAAAATTTTAGTCCATGCAGTAAAATAGCCCTTGTAGTCTTCCTAAAGTGGTTATGTGACAAATTCAAAATTTTCAAAGCTCTGTTAGGAACTTGCAAAGTCACAGTATATAAACAATTCTTTATTTCCTTCAGAAGGCATTATTTATTCTATCTTTTCCAAAAGGTCTTTAGTTATAAGTCTGTGCATCCCCTCTCCCACTTTTACTCTTGCCAAGTGGACTTGGCCTCAGCAGGACCTGACTCTGACAAGGCACCTGCATGGTGCAGTGTAAAGACCAAAATCATTTTATATGTGATGCACATGCAGCACAGGAAGGGCCTGCTGAGAGTGTATGAACATGCTATGTATTAGGTGATTAGTGCTACTATGGGCATCAAACTTTACAGCAAGCAGTGACAGCATAAATCTCCATTAATGGGAAGAAGAGGTTAGGAATAGGCATCATTTTTATTATGTTTTTTTTTTTTTGCAGAGATTTTGTACAGTGGGCCTGACAATATAGGTATATTTTCTTTCTGTTGTCATTGGAAAGCTGTGCTCATTAATCAGCTATTTCTTTTTTGCAGTGGAGAAAGGTAGAGGAGTGAACAGAATTGCCTTATAGAGAAATCAGGACAAACTCTCCAGATGGTGGAGAACATGTCCCATATTGTTGCCATTACCTAACTGGTGCTTAAACTGTCTACCACAGCATTACTTCACTATTGTTTAGCTGTTCATACTTTTTTGTTCATTTTATACTTTGCATCTATTTAAATCTTTGCAGGTATCCCTTCAATTACTATGTTTATAACAACTGTGCTGAACCCATTTTAGTTTGTCCTGAGGGGTGTACATGTTGTTAGTAGTATTCAAACAATGTCATTAACAGGAATGGAATGACATGGCATCACCTTGGGACTGAATGCATTCTTATTTTGGTGAACTATAAGGAAGAAGACTGTTGTCATGATCAGAGAGCTCCAGCAGTTCTGAGATGATTGAACATGATGTTTGTGTTACAGCTGAGACTGACCAACTGATCAGAATGATCATTTCTGCCATTTACTGTGTGTAGGACATCCTGGCTTACATGATGGTCTATATGAATTTACTGATATGATTTTGTTTGTGGACTGTGTGATTTTGGCGTGATGTATTATTAGGTGAGTGAACTAATTGGTATAGCAAAGTTATCTGAAATAAGGAAGAGTTAACAAGAGAGATTTCTTACAGAGACACATTATATGGGTTTCAAACAGGTTGTATTGGGATTATGAGAAATGTAGCAACTTTGGGGTATTATAGTTGTCGGTTTGTTCAACTGTAGAATTTAGGAAGGGGTCTAGTTGGAACATTTTCTTGTAGGATATGGGCTACAGCTGTGGACAGTGATGAGTGAAATGGAAAAACTGTAGGGGAAAGAGGAAAGCTGCTGTAAAGGATACCAGCACAGTGCAGAGTGATGTGTAGAGGAATAATGTATATAAGCTAGTGACTAGGTAGGGCAAGTATATCCCATCTGGTGGGGATGGGTGTAAATGGGTAGCTTTTGTATTCTAAATGGTAGGTATATGGGAATATAAAATAGTCACGGGAGAACTAGATGTTTTACGTACCTCAGTGCATAAGACAGCTGACTGTCATAGCTGTAGTATGGCCTGAGGTAACCAAGGTCACTCTGTCAGGATGGTCGAGTGGTCCAAGGTGCCAGACTCAGTTCTGCACTCCACATCAAGGATTGTGTTAATACTCCATTACTTACAGCAGCACTGGCTCTGTATTTCAGGAATTTGAGCACTGGTTTTGTAAACAAGGATTAATGAATTCATACTTCCTTAAGTCAAGTCCTCCTTCTCCGAGGTGTGGAGAATAAAAGGAATGGTAGTAGTGGTATGAGCTTATATCCCACAATATACACCAGTCTGGCTTTGTAAAAGACAGATCATGTCTACCCAATCTGGTTAAGTACTTTTATAGAGTTATTGAAGCCATGGATAAGGAGAATACAGTTCACACTGCTTATCAGGACCTTGCAAGGCCTCTGACACTATCCCACTTGCTGGGACTATTAAACAACTCTCCTAACACTACACTAAGCCATACAAAGTTTTCTGGATAGGTAATTGGCTGTGTGACAGAATCAGTTCTGTAATGGTTGTGAGTATTTTGTTTAGAAAGAAGAAAATCACCAGAGGTCCCACAGGGCTCTGTCCTGGGTCCTCTCTACTTAGGTTTATAGGTTAGTACTAGGCTAACTGCCTATATGGGCCATTTTAAACCCAACCAAATTTCCAATTTGCTGCTTGGAATTACCTATCCCATTTAGTGTTTAGATTAATCTTAATGGTTTACTATCGTTTTTCTGATTGCATTTTGTGCGATTCACATTAGTGCAAATCTACCGATTTGGTAGAATTGGAAGAAGAAAATGCCCAAATGTAGAAATTTACAACAGCAAATGCAATACAGCATTCGCTGTTGGGACTTTCTACATTTTGATACAGTTAGCAGTATAGCTGGGATCGGGAAATGTACCCTTTCCCTCACTATATTGTGATCCCAGAGTTTGTATATCTAAGTAGCATGGGGTGTGGGGGGTGCAGGGGGGCTTTCCCCCTGCAAAAACATTGTGTTATTGTTGAGCAGAAGTGTAGTTTTTTCAGTAAAGTCGACATTTCAGAGATGTTGACTTTACCGAAAATACTTCCTTCTACATTTTTTTAGTTCTTTGTTCTGATTTCCGATATTATTTTTCAGAAATTTGAACACTCGCAGAATGTCAGTTCAAGGAAATGATAGTAAGTCAATCTTAACCCTTCATGGACTATATTTTTATAAACTCTAGTGATAACAACTGGGGTTATAAAATAGGTGTTTTGAAAGGTACCAAGTGGGTTAAAAACTTGCAGAAGCTGCTTCAGTCCATTAGTAGTATGGAGGGCAGTGAATAGCTTTGCATTTCATGACTGGAGAGTCAACTCCTGGGAAATTCTATCTTCTGTGAGATATACCTATCCCTCCAAACTCTTCTAATGATGCTGTAGAAAAGGTTTAGATCTCTGGACCAAAAATTTCTGATGCTGTTTGACTTGCAGTTGTGCAGAAGGTCCATCAGTACGGGTTCAGAAGATGCCTTGCATGCCAAATACAGATCAATTCTTAGCAATCATATCTAAAATTCAGAAGTGTAGCACTGAAAATAGTAAAAACTCTCTCATCAAATTGACTACACAACAAAGGGGACTAACTAAGACCAGAAAAAAAGCAAATTTGAGGTAAGGATAGCATTAAAGACCAAGGGCAACTATAAAGCATTTTTCAACTATGTCTCAAATCTAAAAGGCAGCACACAACAATGTGCTGAACTGCTGATTAATGTAGTCATGCTAATGGAACTGGGAAATATAGCAAATCTTCTGGCTGACAAATTCAGCTCCAATTTTACCCCACAACTCACCCCCAGCCACTCATCCAGGAAATACAGTTCAACAAAGCACACTCCAGTTATTGGTAGGGAGTAGTACTTAAAGGTAATCTCAAAGGCCAAGAATACAGCTTTGATGGGTGCCCAGTAATATTCCAGTATGCCTGTTCAGTAGTCAGAAATATGACTTATCATGGCCACTGGAGTCACTTTTGCAGCCATAGTTTCAAAACAGACTTTATGCCATATGCCATGTGAATGGAGGACCTCAACAGTCATGCCTCTGTACATGGGCAGGCCATCAATGGATCTGAAAAACTACAGTCTCATTAATCTGACTAGTCTCAAATGCAAAGCCTTGGAAAGAATTATCATGGAAATGATTAACAATGACAAAGGAAACCTTCAGACACTGGAACCAATCCAATTTGGTTTTGTCAAAGGCATGTCATGTTTACTGAACCTGGTGCACTTCTTTGAGTAGGTCACCAAGACAATGAATGAGAGCAAAATACTGCCTACCCTGACTTAGTTAAAGAATTTGATACAGTATCCCACATGGGCATTGTAAACAAACTCATAGAATTAGATATTAAAACTTATGTAAATTACTGGATAGCCAGCTAGCTCACAGATAGGGCCCAGGTGTTTAGGAGTAGAGAGATCACCTCCATAAAGAGAGTGGCCATTAGTATAAGCCCACCCAGGGTCTGCTATAGGTCTGCTTCTCTTTGGCATTTCTCAGATGTAAAGGTCAATGTGACAGACTTCTAGCTTACTAAGTTAGCAGATGGTTACAAACTAGGAGCAATCACAGACCCCCCCCCCCAAGATATAAACATTTTACAGGAAAGTCTACTATAGACAAATGACTGGTGCCAAAGTCTCTGCTTTAAACTCAATGATAAGTGTCCCTTTCGTGTTAGTACATGAATAAATGAGTCTTCATGGGTTCTGTTTAAGCAACTTTATTCTATGCAAACACATCACTGTAAAGGCTTATTTAGATCATGCAATTTGTCATGAGATTATTTAGCATGCAGAAATAAGATAATCTAAAGACATTCATTATACAATACTAAGTACACATATATATACAGTCAAGTCCACATTGCTGTGTATTTCACACTAGGCTTAGAAACTTGTCCATATATTGTGACATAAAATTGGGAATCAGATTTAGCAATTGGAACAGACTCTGCAAAAGGGTTGACCTGTGGAATGTTCAAACTACTTTCTGGAACAGAATCAGACTTTTGAACACATACTGGTCTGGAAACAATGTCTGACTCAGTCATCACAGATGCAATGTTGTGATTGTAATGATGATTTTGGTACAACAAGAAGATGCCTGCAGTTCCTCCTATACTCTACATCCTCAGAGCTTACCCAATAAGATCTCATCTCAGCACAGATGCCTATTATCTGTACTGTTCAATTGTAACCTTTTGTTGTCTGCTTGTACCGTTTCTCCTTCCCTCAATGAACTGCTTGATCTATCATAACTAGATTTCTGGATATTACACTTCTTCAGCAATTGAGCCTTGATGGTTTTATTGTTCTTAGAGTTAGGCCGTAACAAACCTGATGTAATAGGTAGGGTAGTTCTAGTTTGTCTGGAAAGTAGTCTTTGAGCAGGTGAGCCAAGAATATCATCATGAGGTATGTTTCTGAGATTAAGTTAATTCAAGAATACATTGGAATTGTTACTCTTTGACTGTTCAAGTAATTGCTTTGCACTCTGTACAGCTTGTTCAGCTAGACCATTTGACTGAGAATATTCAAGACTACTAGTGACATGTACAAAGTCCCATTCTCTTGTAAATTTCTGAAACAACTGGCTAGTAAATTGAGTGCTATTGTCAGAATAAAGTTTGGGTGGACTACCATGAACTGAAAAAATTATGTTTTAGCTTAGAGATAACAGCTTTTGAAGTTAAGTTTGGTAGCAGATCAATTTCAAACCAGTTCAAGTAAGAATCTACCAAAACCAAATAGTGTTGATTATTCCATTCAAAGATATAATTTGCTACAGTAGGCCAAGGTAGTTCAGGTATTGGATTTAGCTGAAGCGGTTCTCTTTGTAAATGTGCTCTGGTACCATTACATACTAAACAAGAAGAAAGTACTCTATTAATGTTTTTTGGTAATAAAGTCCAAAATACTAGTTCTCTTGCCCTTCTCTTAGTGGATAATAAACCTTGGTGACCACAATGCAAAACCTGAATATATTCATGCTGTAAGGAAGCAGAAACAACAATTTTAGGACCTTTGAAAATAATACCATCTTCCATCAACAATTCATCTCTGTAAGGAAATACAATTGCACATCAGGTGATACACTAAATTGCTTTGATGGCCATCTAACATTGATGTAGTGATTACATTTTTCTGAAATTGGATCAGTCATAGTGTGAGCTCTCAACTCATCAAGTCTAGTTGTGGAACAATTACACACTGACATTACATCAAAATCAAACATTTCAGCATCAAGCTGTTCTGTTGTACTTCTAGGCAATCTGAATAAGGCATCAACCAGACAGAGCAATTTACCTTTAGTGTAGACCATTTTGAAACCATACTTTTGCAATTTGAGCATCATTCTTTGTAATCTCATCAGAGCAGAATGCACTGGCTTCTTTAGAATGGTAAATAGAGGTAGATGATCAGTTTCAATTTGAATATCTCGACCATAAATATAATTGTGAAACTTGGAACATGCAAAAACTATTGACAAAAGTTCTTTTTCAATTTGAGCATAATGGATCTCTGATTGAGTAAGTGTCCTAGATGCATAGGCTATCCATCTGCCCTCTTGAAGAACAACTGTACCAAGACCAAAAACTGAAGTATCACAGGATAGAACAACTGGTTTATTCACATCATAGTACCTCAACATAAGGGGGTGGCAATTTTCTGCTTAAGGTCGTCAAACTCCTTCTGATGATGTTGCAGTCATGACCATACAACATTTTTGCATGTTAGTGCTCTCAAAGGTACTATCAATTCAGTGAAAACTGGTATAAACTTCCCTAAATAGTTGACCATGTCCAGAAAATGCTGTAAACCTTGCACATTATCTGGTGCTGACAATTATAAAATTGCTGTTTGTTTGGTTGGATCAGTACTCAAGCCTGTACTTGTAAACAAATGTCCTACATAGGCTACTTCTGGAAGTCTGAATTTGCACTTCAGAGAATTAAGCTTCATGTTTACTTTCTTTTACTCTGTCTAGAACTTTCTTGAAGTTTCTGTAATGCTCTGCTTCACCACTGCCTCCAACTGATAGATCGTCTACTATTGTGACACAAGGATAACCTGAAAAAAATTGTTCCCTTGCACACTTAAAGACTTCGCTTGCAGAATTTATTCCAAATGGCATCCTTAGGAATCTGTATCTGCAAAATGGGGTACTAGAAGTAGTTAGAAATGAGGATTTGCGATCAAGCATCACTTGCCACAACAAACTCTTTGCATCCAAAACAGAAAATGCAGTGGCATTTGGTATTAGAGCTGCACCTTCCTCAACTGTGCACATTGGATGATATGGCCTCTTCAATACTTTGCTTAAATCTCTAGGATCAGTACATATTCTGATTTTGTCTGAGCCTTTCTTATGAGTTGCTACCATAGATGACACCCATTCACTTAGTTCTGGGACTGGACAAATCGCACCTTGCTGCACCATCTTATCCAATTGAGCTTTGACTTTATCTCGCATTGCTATTGGAACTCTTCATGCTGGTCTGACCACTGGAGTGACGTTGGGATCTAACTTCATAGGATACACAACTTGAAGTTTGCCCAATTTATCATTGAAAACATCAACACACTCTGAGAAAATGGCTTCTGAAAAACTTGAACTTGGAACTGCACTCACATGATGAATTTCTTTAGCAAAAGAGAGCAGATTAATTTTCAAACTATCTTTAAAACCCATTAAATATTGCACTGGTCATTGGATTACATAGAATAATAAGTTGTAACTGCTCTCAGCCAAATAACATGAAAGTATTACTGAACCTTTGGTTTGAATTTTTTCTTCTCAACACGCAACAAGTCTCGCACTGCTGGTTACATTGAGTTGTTCATTGGTTCACACTTTTGCAAATGTGTCTGCTGATATAACATTACACTTTGATCCAATGTCTACTTTGAGCTCTCTAGATTTCCCAGTGATCCAAACCATACAAAACACTTCACTCCTTGTCAATAAGTTTACAACATCATCTCTTTCTCCCAGTACTGATACACTATCACATAGAAAGCGGACTGTTTTGGCTCTACTTGATCAACTTGCTTTTTGTGCAACCTTTCTTTACAACAGGGTGAGGCTTACTTAATTTGGAACACTTTTGAAAGTGGTTCCATTTCTTACACTTATGGCATTGCTGACCATATGCTACACACTTCTCTCTTTTAGACTCATGATTTGCACCACAATTGCATCAGCTAACAATAAAGCTAGACGTGGGTTTTCCTGACTCAGGATTCTGTTGCACTGAGCTGGTGGTGGAACTTGGACATTTCCTGAAATTCTCTGGAAAGCGTTGCACCTTCTTTGAAAATCTTGTGCCTGCCCCTTGCTTAGGCCTGTTTCTGCTTGCCACATGTTGCATACTGTCTATGTTTGCTCTTGAGTTTACTGAAACCATGGTTTTGTCACTTGTAAGCATGTCCGTATGCCTTTCTGTCACCTCGTGAATCTGACAAATCTCTATGCTTTATGTCAAATCACTGTCATAAAGCAAAATCTTTCTCACTGCAGCACTATTAATACCACATACAAGTCTATCCTTTATAAGCTCATCATTCAGATCACCAAATTGACACATTTTAGGATTATTCCTCAAGTCAGTTATATAAGCTGCAAATGTTTCCCCTGGTTTCTGATTTCTTGTGTAAAACAAATGCCTCTCTAATGTAATGCTCGATGTTCATCTGGAGGTTTCACATTTCTCTGAACTTATGCTTTAAACACTTGGGTTCTTCTCTGGATTCAGCTTGTACAACAATATGGTTGTCTGCACCCTCACCTTCATATACTGTTGGTGCATATACAAATGAACGCACTCTTTCTATAGCCTCAGATCCTGTTAGATTTAGCAAAATGAATGCCTTGGCATGTGTATCTTTATCTGCATAAGCTATTTGTATAAAACTGTCATACTCCTGTTCGAATATTCTTCAGTTCTCTGCAATATTCGTATCAAACACAAGTGGTTGAGGTTTTCGAAATCTGTCTGCCATATTAACACATACCAGCGAAGGGTCTTGCATATACATACAAATACACACACACACACACACACACACACACACACACACACACACACACACACACACACACACACACACCCTTACACACATATGTGTATAAGTAATTAGCATAAACACAATTTGGCCAATGCTTTTGTGCTCTGTACCTGTGCTTTCTCTCTTCAAGTGTATCAGAATTGTGCAAATAAATAACCACATAGTGCTTTCAGTTAACTGGACTTTGCAAAATAAACCTCTAGGGCTTCTTAATGCTTTATTGCACTTTGCAAAATAACTTTTCATATTTCTTAATGTTTCACTGTGCTTTGCGAAATAGCTTTTTAGGTTTCTCAATGCTTTATTATACTTTGCAAAATAACTTTTCGGACTTTGCAATGCGCTATGAAATTTTTGATTGGTAAAGGCAGAAATGCTAAAATTATCTGATTTCGGAATTATTAAAGACAAAATGCTAAAGTCATTGATCACCATTCACTATGCTTGTGGAATCGGTAAAGGTAGTATTGCTAAAGTAATCGCCTGGAATTTTATCGATAAATGTAGGCATGCTACAGTCATGCACCATCACTTATTAAAGTCATCACTTTACGAAACATTCAGGAACTTGCAATGCAATTGAGCAGTTCACAAACACTGTAATACTCTTATAATCTCTTGTAAAAACACCCTTTCTTTAACGCAAGAAACACATCAAGTAACTGCACAATGTGAATAACCAGACTTGTGTTCCCAAATCCAATGTATTTTGAGGTATCTGCAGTTTGCAAATGACTAGGTACAATACACTGAAATGTCCCCAAAATGGCGGTACCTTGCTTGTCAACTCCTTACTGTACAAGAAGCATTCTGTAATGGCGACACTTTGATAACAGACACACCCAGCACAAGAACCTCCTTCAAATAACCAAGCTTTGACTGAATTACATGAGATAGTTGCACTTTACACACAGTGAACTTTTTGAAAAACATGTACAGTAATAAGTACATACTGTAAGCACCTTTACACACTCTGAGATACTTGGAATAACTTTAATTATGCCTTTGATACAATACAAAGTTGTAGTTATGCCCAAACACAGCACTTTGCCAACACATAGCAGTTGCCTTGCTTTACCATGCTCTTTTCTTTTCCTTATTATATTCTTTTTACTTGTTTAAATCCTGTTTCTTTTTTATGCCCAGCGTAATTTCTCTGTGCTCTTTTTACTCTAAACATGCCCGATTCTGCCTTAAACCTGCTCATTCTGCCTTAAACATACTTGTTTTGACTTAAACATGCTCATTTTGTACTTTGAACATATTCATCTTGTCAAATACTTTTATCTTTAACATGTTCTTTAGGTAAAAACTTTTTTGTGCTTTCCACTTGCCTGATAATGTGGTTTATGCCCTTGAAATACATTGTCTTGCCTCTTTTCATCGAGTAAATAATTTGCATTACTTTTCTTTACATTTGATTTTTACTGGTTGTGTTTGTACTGTTTTCTCTTCATTTTACCTTTGCTGTTGTCTTTACATCTGATGGCTCCAAATGTTCTTCGCTTTTCCATCCCAGTTCTGACACCATGTAGCTTTCGTGTTGGTACACAAATAAATGAGTCTTTGTGGGCTATGTTTAAGCAGCTTTATTCTATACAAACACATCACAGTAAAGGCTTATTTGACTATGACTAAGTAACATAAAAAAACTAACTGCTGCAGTCATACATGATCACTCACTGGCTGCTTCTACAAAATGGCACTAGGGATTGCACATGTATGGAATTTATATATGCACACACAGTCTTGCTTGTTTCTTAAAGACATAGCACACACACGCTAAACTCTGATCTACACTAAGAAATGCATAATAGTACATTTTGGGAAGTCTTTCATCCTGGGAAACTACCTCTTCTACAACACACCCCTAAAGATGATACAGTAGGCATGTGTTTAGTGACTCCTGCAGATAGTAACCAGGCTTTCAACCAATATGTGTATACAGTAAGGTGGTAAGAAATTCAATCTGTGTCATTCAAACTATAAGTAATTTCATGGCATCGAGGTCCAGGGAAGTCATTGTGTCACTATACTCAGTCCTCATCAGACTCATCATTGAGCATAATGCTCCGTTTGGTATGTACCTGTCCAGGCACATGGAACAGCTTGAATGTCAATAGAGTTTCCCCATAAAAAGAATACAGCATGTAAATACAATGCTTTATGCAGATTGACTCAATACCTTATTCCTATATTCTGTCTCCTGCAGACTGCTGACAAGTGATTTATATCTGGCACACAAGGTATCCTTGGATCTCACCTTGATAGACTGCAGAAATACAAAATGAACAGCACAAAACTATTAGATCAAAGGATTTAAATTTTGCTTGTGATTTAAGTAGGACATCTTGGAAGGAGAGATATGTGTCTAAAAAAGAATTTCCATTCTCTGAAGTACGGTTCTCATCAATGTGAGGCAGAGCCCTTTGCTAACCCTGTTCAAGCATAACCTGGACTAGTGGAGAGGAATTTGGAAATTCACCCCTGGTCTGAAATCTATGTCTCTGATAGACAGAGGCAGCAGTTAAATCATATGTTAAGTAACATACACTCCTTAAAACAGCCTCTAAAGCAAAATAGCTTGTGGGGTACATTTGTGTTGCATGGTTAGGCTTATAAAGGCCCCAGTGATTGCGTGACATGGTATTTTTTTCCTGGTTTATTACTTTTTTCTGTTAATTTTGGGGATAGGGCTGGTGTGATAATCTTCAGATCAGGTAGGGCGGTGTGCAATTTTGCCTTTTGCCATATATTTCTCATTCTTTTTACAAAAAGTCCAACAGGTTCAGGAAGCATGACCTGCCACTGCCAAAAACAAACTGAAATGGGTCCAGTGTTGAAGGTTGCCTATGTCCTTATTGTTTAATTCAAACATAGTTTTTTTACATGTTGTGATACTTAGCTTGTTCAGACTTATGAGCCCACTCAAACTAGCATCCATGGATGGTCCTCTCATGCAGGTGGAACAACTGCTTAAGCGTGGGCACTTTATTTATTTAAACATTTTAACTTAAAATAAGACTTTCGAGTGAACCAAAGTGTTCTGTTTTGTTAAACCTTCCAGAATGGCTAAGTCACTCAGTGATTCAATCAATATTATGTCTAGCTTTTGCTGTAGATAGTGCTTTAAGGTTCAGATCCTTTAGATAACCACTTTAACTTTCTAGACTGGTTCGTGTTGATAGGAGGGAGGGAGGGAGACATTATGTTGGGGACTCCACTGGTGAATGGTCTTTTTTCTGGAGGAATTTTCCCATATTATTCATTCATATTCTAATATTGAGCCAGGTTTTCTGATGAGATTGTGAGCTTAACTAAAATTTCTCCTTGATTTTTCTTGCTTATTATGCCTTTTTTTGTGGCTATTTGTGAAAGCCTTTTGTGGATTTCACCCAAGTTGGTGTGTTTTATTTATGCTTTAATCTATCAAATTGACAATTTGCTCTTAGTTTTGGATGTAATTCAATATGGTTTCATTGTGCAGCTTATAAACAGTATAGATCCTCATGGGGTTGTTTCTAGGGTTTGCTTTGTGCTTGTTTCTGCAGGGAACAGCTGCACTCTTGCAATTCTTTACAGTCTGGTATCATTTTGTGGCATACAGTTCCACATTTACAGCAAATTTTTCTGGATTTGGCTGGGTTTAGATGCTTGCCATTGAGTCTCTTAAGAGTTGATCATTTGTCATAGAAAAATGTCCAAGTGAGATATGGGTGGAGAGGGCTTCTGGTTTCAATTTTATTTTGAAGGAAACAGCTTTAAGATGAGACCTAAAACCAGACAATCATATACTATGGATGGTACAAGATGTTTCCATATTAGTAAGGACAAGTTCTAAAATATTGTTACCCCCAGTGGGTACAATGACTAATTATTCCAAAGCATTTGTATTAACAAATTCCAGGAATCTTTGGGTTACAGTTTTTATTTTATTTATTTATTGAAATTTGTTAACCGGGTTAGTCCAGCTGGGCCAGAGACCCGTTTTCAGTGGAGTCCTGAGGATAAAAGCTCCAGTTACAAATAGTTTAAAATACAAATAAATTCAGTTTGCATTACATAACAATTCAGTTAATAATACTTATAAGTGAAGTTTGGAATACAATTACATAGAAATTTACTATGTACACAGTATAAATACATATAAATATACTAGGATAAGAACAACAAAATAAGTAAGGTAAATCATACCCAAAGATGTATAGACAATAATCATTTTTTTTAATTCTGTGAGTGCTGCATCCTCAGGGAAATAATACTTTCAGAACAGTTAATTAAAGTTTGATGTGAAGTATAATTGTGAGATGAGAGAGATGAGAATGCATTGTATAAGGTGGAAGGGGTGGCAGGAGGTAGAGTAAGATGAAAGGCATGAGGGATGAAATTGGAAAAAAAACAATGGTATGCGATTGTAGTGGAGTTAGGTGGGGTTATAGCATAAACACGTTTTGGTGTTAAGTGAGTGAAGTCTGAGCTGTTTTTTAAAGTGTATGGGGTGGGTAATGGAGCATATGTGTGTTGGAAGTTTATTCCATGCTTGGGATATAGAGGATTTGTACAGTAGTTTACCAATAGTTTTCCTTAGTTGGTAAGTGTCTAGGAGCTTTTGGTTTGAGGTGCGGAGTGTACGGTTGGGGGTATAGGTTGAGACTAGTGAGGAGAGAGCAGGACAAGAGGATGGTTTGTGTAGTATGCGGTGAGTAATTTGAAGTTGT
Source organism: Protopterus annectens (assembly GCF_019279795.1). Taxonomy (NCBI): domain Eukaryota; kingdom Metazoa; phylum Chordata; order Ceratodontiformes; family Protopteridae; genus Protopterus; species Protopterus annectens. Next base: position 37,956,185 of record NC_056736.1, on the reverse strand, counting down.
GATAGAAGGAGTTGTTGTGGAAGTTCTAGCCATTGTAGACAGTTGAGTGCAAGGCAATGGTGTGAGTTATATGGGGAGTTTGCGACAAATCTTGCTATCTTCTGGTAAGTTTGTTGGAGTTTGGCCAGGGATGAAGAGTGAATGTTAGTTACCACTGGGGTGGCATAGAGAAGGGAGGGGAGAAGAAGAGCCTGTGCCAGGGAGAGCCTACCACTAGAAGTCAAAAATTTCTGATTGCGGTAGAGCAAGCCCAATTTTTGGTGAGTTTTTTATGCCTTGGAGGATATGCAAGTTAAATTTAAGTTCATCGTCAATGATGGCACCTAGAAGCTCAGTATAGGAGTCAGGTTGTATGGTAGTGTTGTCAGAGAATGTAATGAGAAAGGTAGATTTAAGGTGAGAGAGAGAAACAGTTCTGTGGCATAAAGGTTGATATCAAAGGACAATGGCCAAAGAGCATGGTAAAGGGTAACATGAATTTTTATTTGAATTTATATTTTATTTATTACCACTGTTTTTCATTGTTTGTAGGAAGGAAGGGGTAGCCTGTAAACAAGCAGATTTACTTTGATATTTTGTTGTTTTACTTTTAATTTTCAGTGTTTATTGCTAGAAAGGGGTAGGTTTTAGACAGATAAACTCTAGCCATCCTAAGGGACCTGGTTAGCTATAAAGTCACACAGACTGGAAAAAGAACAATCTAGAGCTTATCTAAACAATATTGTCTTGTTTTGTGATTGACTGTGCAGTACCTTGGTAAGAGAAGCTTTTATTTGAACTTATATTTAATTCTTTACTCACTGTTTTTCAGTGTTTGTAGGAAGGAGAGGACAGCTTTTAGACAAGGAGTTTTACTTTTATTTATATTTTGTTGTTTTACCTTTAATTTTCAGTGTTAGTTGTTAGAAAAGGATGTGTTTTAGACAGGCAAACTCTAGCCACCCCAAGGGCCCTATTTAGCTACAAATTCACATAGGCTGCAGAGAGGAAACCCCAGAGCTTATCTAAACAATACTGTCTTGGTTTGCAATTTATTGATCTTTACTGTTAAAAGAGATGCAACTGCAAGCAATAGTGAGCAGAAGCTACTGCGCACATTTGAGCATGATGTAAAGGAATTCCAGCTTTTGTTTGGCTTTCACAACTTGTACTGTCAGAGCAACAACTGTACTGTACCTAATTTAATATTTAGTTATATATTGTTTGTGTGACCTTTCTGTTAGAAGTTGGTTTAAGTTCTTTTTAAATGCTGTGGTAAATGATTTTAATTATTCTTTTTCTTTAGATTTTTTTATTAATTTACAGCTACTGTAAATATGGATTCCTTACATGAGTATGCCATTAATGATTTGCTAAAACACAAATATCTTGTAAAGTGTAATAAATTATTCAACCCTTCTGAAACAAGATAATGGCACTGACAACTCTGGAATTCTGGATACAAGTATTTAGTAATTTGAGGACTCCAAGCATATAGAAGGAAATAAAAGAAATAAAGAAAGAATGAATGAAAGGAAGAAGTTCACAACAAATAAAAAAGAAGAAAAGGAAACTTATATGTGTCTGTAAATCACAATGAATACATATTAAAAAGGAAATTACACAGATTACAGGGAATGAAAGCATTTTTCTATCAGAAAGCCTCCAGTATACAGACAAATGAATCATTTTTACAAAAGAGAAGGTAGGAAAAAAAAGCAAGGGGCATTTGAAAAGGAAGAAATCAAAACTGGACATGGAAGGATTAAAGAACACCACTTTAGAAAAAAAAAGAGGAGAAAGACAGATACTGACAACATGTAGATGAGCATAGCCAGTTGTATGAGAAGTGTATGCTTACAAATTTAATAAGCAGTGAAAACGTTGGGATTAACAAGACTAATGGTGATGAAGATCATTTCTTTGTAACATTTGGTAGAGGAGATATTACTGAATTATAAGTTGAGGATTCTTCATAACTGGTCAGAAAAGGTATTATTATAATGGGAGATTCAATTATTAGAGGAATGGATACTTACCTTTGCAGGGAAGGTAATGAACAATGAAATGTGTTATGCTTGTCAGGAGCAAAAATAGAAGATGTGAGACAGGCCTTAATGTAAGGAAGTGCAGATCTGTTTTTATTCATATGGGTACAAATGATCTCATCTGCAAGGACTCTCTAACTGTTTGTAGGGAATATGCTTCCTCTTAGACAGCAGGTGTTAGGAAATATTTTTTCACTAATCACATATAGAAAAGAGAGTCATGTCACTGTGAATGAAGAACTTTTTAAGTAAATACCTACATGAAAAAATGGAAAGGTGTAGAGCATCTGAGTCTAATTTGGAGTACACGTGTTCAGGCAGGATGGCATGCACTTATCAATATCAAGGAAGAAAGTTTTTGCAGCAGATATTTTGCAATATTTGACAAGCACAATGTAGGATTTTTGCCATTTTGGCAATTTAACAGTTCAATGCACCTCTGATGGTTGTTAATGATAGGAACATTAATGCCGCAAAGTTTTTTTTTTGTAAAATTTGTTATATTCACACAAGATTGATGCTGCTGTTTGTGAAACATGGTTAAAGAACAATGACTGGAAACCAGTTATCTAAGGGTATAAATGTTTTTACTGTAACAGACATTTTAACAACAAATCATGTGGAAGTATTATGATAGGGATTAAAGATAGTTATGAGACTTATGATTATTGCATGTTTAGTGGTAATTCCAATACCATAGATTGCATAACTGTGACAATAAACACAACCCTGGAACATATAATGATTGTTGAAGAATATACACCATCAAAGTCAAGTGCTGATGACCTAGAGGAATTCATACATTTCTTGCATGAAACACAGGAGGGAAGAATAATAGTGGCTGGGGACTTAAATTTACCAGAAACAGACTGGAATAATATTGATTCAACAACATTAGTAAGGAAATATTTAATCAGGAACAATTGCTTTGGGTTGGAAAAAAAAAAGTACAAAGGGACAGAACATACTAGACATTGTTTGTGTTCCTTAAGAAATTACGGTTACTTCATGTCAAGTTTTACCACAATTGATATGCAGTGATCATGGGGTTATTAAGGTTAGTTTTTTTCTGCCAAACTGAAATCTAAATCAATACACAGAAGATTAATAACAGATTATATGGAAGGATACAGCATGTAAAACTAAATGGAGTAATGCGTTCAGTGGAAAAACTGCAGAAGGAATGTGAAAAGTTTTGAAAGAGAAATTGATTGAACACAAAAAAACGTTTAACATCAGTATCTAGGCACACAAAATCAGGAGGATATATTTCCATAAGAGCAAGATACTTGGTTAGGGTGAGAACCAAAATATATAAGAAATGGAAAATCTACAACTTTGAAAACTGAAATAAACTAGATGGACAAACAAATTAAGCACAGTGTGAGACAAAATCAAGAAAAAATTGAAGACAATTTATATAAAGGTATTGAGCATAATAAGAAAATATTTTATAGACAGATAAGATGTGGAAAGAGTAAAGGCATACACATTCCTAAGCTGTGTGTAGATACCAAAATTTATTCTCAGAGTCAGCAAATTACAGATATATTTACAAAATCTTATGCAAAACAGTTTGGCTCTCTAAAGGGGGTGATAAATTGTCCTAATGACATCTAGGTGACCTCAGATAATGAAATAAAATTAGATTGTATTGAAAAAGAAGTATGTAAACTGGATCAAAACCAAGCATATGAAAGAGATAGTATTCTTAATAATGACCTGACAGCACTGCATCAAGAACTTAAATCAGCAAGCAAGCAAGAGTAGTATTGCAGGAAATTAATAAATCATCAAGTCTTGGTGAGGCCTTTCATGAGGTGGACCCTGTTTTTACAAAATCTCAACAAGATGATATTGATATATAGACTGCATGTTATATAGCATACATTATGGACAAAAGTAGGTTAAACAATTAAAAAAGATAATTGGGTGCACAAGTCCCTGGATAGAAAGGTGCCCAATCTGGTAGGCACATTGGTGCCAGGCCTGGAAAAAATGGTAGTGTAGAATCCTCAAGACACAGGAACATTCCTACTGTGTGGTTAGGCCAGGCTCTGAGGCAAGATGGCCTGTTTTAGAAGGAAGTAGTAGGCCACAAAAAATCACAAAAACTAACAGGCCATTAAAGAGCCATACAGATAGAGTGGACTATTGAGGACAAGAAAGATATGTATTGTTACTATAATGCAAGAAGCCCAGAATTTCCAGATAGAATATATATACCAAAAAGATTAATGGAAAAATTAGAGGAAAGACAAACACTTGCTCAAGAAAAACTGTCAAAAGCTGCAAAAGCAAAATCTGTGTTCATTAATGCAACAAATTCATAAAAACATTATATAGACCAAGAAACCTAGGGCTGTTTGGAAAAAGAAGTGACTAAGGAAGTGTGAAAATATAAAGGAAAAAAATCTAAAGATTTTTGAAAGGTATAAAAAAGAAACATGGACATGGGAAAAAAGAGTAATCTGATGTACAATATTTATGCAAAGGAGAAAGCCAAACTAATCAATACAAAAAAGCAGCTCCAAAAATATTTGATGAGAAATGCAGGCAAAGGCACTCAAGATATGGAAAACGTCACTGCACAAAAATAAGATGACAAAGGGGAATATAGAACAGAAGTTAGTAAAGAAGAAGTTAAACAAATAAAAGCTGAAGTTATGGAATGCCTGTGAAGTTAAGGATTTAGCATAGATAGTCTAACACAAGTCATGTCAGAGCACGATGGAACAATGTGTCCCCTAACTAAGGAGAAACATGAGGAGCAGGAGACATCTGAAGAAGAAATATGGACATGAGAAAGAAAAAGAGGTTTAATATGGTGCAATATTCTTGCAAAGGAGAAAGAAAACTAATCAATACAAAAAAGCAGCACCAAATATATTTGAAGAGAAATACAGACAAAGGCATCCTAATATGGAACATTTTACAATATCAGAAAACAAAGGTGGGGAAAGAAGCAAAGAGGATTAGTAATGGAGAAGTTAAATAGAAAATGGATTACATGCAAAATGAAGTATTTAGTGGAAAAAATCCTACTCTGGTCACATCAAGAACAATGAGTCCCTAAATTAGGAGAAACAGGTGGAACGGAAGCATCTGATCAGTTACCGTATGAAGATACATTGAAGACTTCAGTGGGAAACCAATACAAAAGTTCAGTTGCAGTTGCACAGCAAGTGAAGGAGCAGGAAATGCTGGCACCTCTGTCACAGTCAATGCTGTCATGTGATACGCCAGTGAGTTCACATATGAAAGAGCAACAGATGATACAGGACTGAAGAAAATATATTACCTGAAGATGTTCTGGGACTTTCTACATAATGCCCATAGGAAAGGAAGAGCAAAGAATGTGCCACTAGTTTAGAAAAAAAATGTTCTAAGGGAACTGTTGCTTAAAACAAATGAACACAGTAGTCATGACTATTCTCGGAAATCCATGCGATATAAAAGAATTAAATAGGATATAACACTGTGTGGCTAATTTAATAAAAGGTAATGTCTTACCACAAAAACACAGGACAGTAAAGGAAAGGGGAGGGAATAAATCAAATGCCAAGATTGAAGTATCGAATAGAGAAAACTATAAATCAATGAAGGCAATAAGTGTGACTGTTAGAAGAGTAAAAAAGAGGGAACAGATCAGCAAAAATAAGATAGATGTGATTAAAACAATGTGCAATATCAGAACAGACCAAGCTCTATTGTACACTATTGCTGACAATAAACTAAATACATCAGCACAGGCAGAAAAACTATAAGGTATTCAGATAGATATGAAGGAAAAGTACAAAATAAACAATTCATTGATGATCCAAAATGTTTTATAGAGAATTGGGAAACAAGGCAAAAGGAATAGAAATACCACCAGAAAAAAAAAGAAATAGACACATTTTGGGGAAACAACTATGGAGACCCTGTGAAACATAATACAAATGCTGAATGGATAGAAGATATAAAAGAAACAGTAAGGAGTTCAAATGCACAGGATATGAAATGGGTTAAAGTCATGGCCAGAGAAATTCAAACAAACTTAATTAAAGCTCCTAATTGGAAAACCCCATGCCAGATATAGTACCTAACTTTTGATTAAATGTATTAACATCCTTACACGTAGATTTATCCCCAAGAACTATTTTATATACACATCCTAAACAGACCCCAACCTGATTAACAGTAACATGATACTTCTCTTTAAGAGTAAGCCTACAAGCTATCCTAAAAACTATACACCAACAACTTGCCTTTCAACGATGTACAAACTATATACTGGAATTAATGCCAATACAGTTTGTAGTCATTTAAAAGAAAACTAAATCATGGCAATAGAACAAAAGGGTAACAACAGAAAATCATATAGAACAAATGATCATTTGTTGTTAAATAAGGTAATAATGGAGAATTGTAAAAAGGCGAATAGCATAAGTATAGTATGGATAGAATACAAAAAAAGCATTTGACAGCATCCCACATTCATGGATAAAAGAGTGTTTACAGATGTATAATATACATTCTACATTGATCAATTACATTACAGTGACCATGAAACAGTGGCAAACCACTTTCAAATAAGCCATGATAAAGGACAAAGTATTACCCCATGGGTAAAAATTCAAAGAGAGATATTCCAGGGTGACTCTTTGTCACTATTGCTCTTTTGTCTTGTCTTTAACCCATTAAGCTGTCTACTTAGCAGATTAGGTCATGGTTAAAATTTGGCTTCCAGAAAACAACAAAGTATAAAGACTGCTCATCCTCTTTTTATGGGTGATTTAAAACTGTATAGTTCATCAGACGAGGAGCTGAAAGCACAACTGCAAGTGGTTAAAACTGTCTCAGATGATATAAGGATGTCATTTGGTCTGGATAAATGTGCAAAAGTAACTTTCAAAGTAGGAAAGCTGCAGTACCAAGACAAGATCAGTTTAGGACAGGAATTTAATATAAAGGAACTTGAGCAGTTGGAAGAGCATAAATGTTTAGGAATTGATGAATGATCAGCAACAAAACATGATTAAATGTGAACAGAACTCAGTAAGGAATAGTTTACAAAATGAATATTAATACAGCTCTGGCATCTAGGAACTAAGTCCAAGCAATAAACAATTTGCACTTCCTGTTCTTACAGTTTTGGGATGACTGAGTAGCCCCAAAAGTACTGGATTAGTTGGACAGGAAAACAACAGAAATGCTTCATGCTTATCAAATGATTAATATAAATCACTGTATATCAAGATTATATATTCCTTGTTCTGACGGAGATATGAGCCTCCTCAAAACTGATTACATGCAAAGATCTGCAATCATAGGACTGCATGCATATTTGCTGACCTCACAAGATCCAAACATAGTGAGAGTTTTAAAACATGAGGAGAAAAAGTCCAAGATGACTTCCATGATTAGTTTAGCAGAAGCATATCAATGCCAGGCAGGAATGAAAATCTAACTAGAAGTAGACAAAAATCAGGCAGCAACTCAATGAGCCAAAAAAAACAAAAGAAAGAATATAAGGTGAGGGATCAGATGTCAAGGCAAGAAATGTGGAAAAGGTATAAATATATTTGCAAGTACAGAAAACTCCTGGAACAACCTCATGTTGATCATGGTCTGACGCAGGAATGGTTAAGGAAATGTGAATTTAAACCAAAAGATGGAAGGTTTTTTTATCGGTGGCCAGGATAGCGCACTCTGGAATTATAGATAAACTCACTAAACTAGGTATAAATCCCTATGTCACAAGATGGATTGCCAACTGACTCACTGACAAAACTCACACTGTGAAAGTAGCAGACTCCAAATCTGACTTCAGACCAGTGACAAGTGGAGTACCACAGGGTTCAGTCCTGGGTCCTCTCCTGTTTAGTATCTACTTCTCTGAAGTACAGGCTAACACAGAAGGTCTTTGGCTAATGAAGTTTGCAGACGACTGCAAACTAGAAGTCATAATCGAAACTCCCAATGATGTGGACATCCTACAAAAGGGCCTCACTGAGACAGATGCCTGGTGTCAAAACCATGGCCTCAAGCTCAATGCCAAAAAGTGCATTGCCATTCCCTTTGGTAAAAACTCTGTACCCATGAACTACCACATAGGTGGTATTATACTTAACGCCAAAAGTGTGATAAGAGACCTTGGGACACAGGTGGACAGTAGTATCTCCTTTGATAATCACATCGCCACAGTAGTCAGGAAATCCTTTTACGTGGCACACCTCATCACAAAAGGTTTCTCATTAAGAAAAAAAAGAGGTCATTGTTCCCCTCTACTCATCACTCATTAGACCCATTATAGAGTACAACGCCCCTTTTGGTATGTACCTCACAAGACATCTACAACAACTGGAAAGGCCACAGAAACACCTCACAAAGAGGATTACCAGCCTCAAATAGATGCCCTACACAGACCATCTCAAAAAACTCCAGCTTTACTCCGTCGTATATCACCTACTCAGAGGTGATCTCTGCCTAACATACAAAGCTATGTCAAACCCAGAGCTGTTGGACATACTCCACTTAAAGAAATCCCAGTCCCTCCAAGCTACATGCTCTAGGGACCCAAACTTTTTCACCACAATAAACAGAACATGCCAGAGGGATAGATTCCTGTCCCAGAGACTTCCCATACTCTGGAATAAACTACCTATCTATATCAAACAAAGCTCCTCATTAGCACTCTTCAAGAAAAATCTTGATGATTGGATGGGAAAAAGGAAATTCACCCAAGGGATCACCTCTGTGGCTCTGCTCGACAGTGGCACAGGAAAATAATTTTCTTGGATGGCAAAAGCCAGGGTACCCTTTTGGCTGGGCTTGTATAGGCCCCAGGGCTGACAGCCTAGTACTTACCTATGAACCTATGAATACATATTGGTTTACAAAGTCTACAATGTCCACTGAACATGTCAGTGAAACAGGCAAATGCAGGTTTAATAAAACAGAATTGGAAACATTTGTATATCTTGTTGCTGGGTGTGATACACTAATAGCAGAGGGCCTGTATACTAAAAGGTGCAATAATGTGGAAAGACTGCTGCACTGGGGATTATGTAAACGTTATAATACTGAAGTAGGTGAGAAGCATTGGAAAGAAAAGACACAAAGCATTACAGAAAATGATAAATTTTATATCACATGGGACCACCTGTTATCAACAGTGCAAAAAACAGATATTGTAGTCCATGAAAAAAAGGTAAGAGTAGCATTGATCATTGAAATTGCTACACCCAGTGATTACAGTGTATTACATACACAGAGACATAAAGTCATAAAATACCAGGATTTGCAGATAGAAATGTGGGCAATGTGGAAGAAGGATACACAGCCAGTTTCAACAATACTAGGAGTAATTGGTCTCTAGAAAAAGAATTTACAGCCATATTTAGATATGCTACCAATACATGTTACTCCAAATCAATTGCAGAAGCAGTCAATTCTGGGCACATTGTGGGTGCTGCAAAGAGCACTTTTGGCTAACATCAAAGACTGAAAGAGTACTTACTTCTCAATCTATAATCATAATTTGACTTAGGAATGGGGTCCATTCCCGTCATGATATTAGAAAAGTCAAAGGCTTGGGGAAATTAAACTGAACAATCCCATTATATCAGTTAATTACCAGGTTGTATACATAGGGGAGGTTCCTCAAGACTGGAGACAGTAAACCTGTCTTTAAGGAAAGGGGAGTAGGACAAACCCAGATTCATACAGACCCTTAAGTCTACTTTCATGTTATGGAAACATAATGGAGAAGGTAATACTGGATAAATTATTGTCAGAAATGGAAAGGTTGTGAGTTGAAATTGTACATCAACATGCACATGTTTAAATAGATCTATTGCCACCTGTAACACGATGTTGTATAACATTATAATAGCTATGAATGACAATTTGTGCTGTGATGTAATTCATATAGACTTATCTTCAGCATTTGACAGTCATACACAGAACACTGATCGATAAATTAGAACAACTAGGTATTGATGTATTCTTGATAAGATGGATAGCTGCATGATTTACATATAGGACATAGCAAGCATCATACAGCAATTGGACAGGGGAATTCTTGGTTACAGTCAGGGTGTCCCACAGGGCTCTATCCTAGGCCCATACTTATTTAGATTGTATCTTTCAGATTTTTCATTTTCATCTGAGGTGTTCCACAGTCTGTAGACAGATGACTTGAAACTGGGTAAACTGATTGCTTGTGTTACAGATAGGGCACGTCTGCAAAATAACTTGAATAAATTGACCGTGGAACACAGGAGGATAATATGCTGATTAATACATTAATAACTAAGAATATGAGACTTGAAAGGCACAAACTGAAAGGTGGATATTTAATAAAGCAAATGGTGATTGAAACTGTCGATTCATTTAAGTACCTGGGCATATGGGTAGCTCTAGCTTTGAGTTTTTATAATCATATAAACCATTTGGTTAATGATAGTTATAGAACTGTAGGTAGTATAAAAAGATTTATAAAGTATAGGAAATCAGAAATGATGAAGTCATTGTTTCTTAGATACATTAGACCCACACTTGAGTACATAATAACAATATGGAAACCTTATAAGAAAACAAGCATGAGTAAACTGGAAAGAGTACAGTGGAAATATACTAAGGGCATCCTTAGGTTCATAGGTTCATAGGAAATCACTAGGCTATTGGCCCTATGGCATTTATAAGCCTAGCAATGTTATATCCTTGCTCTCTTATTGACCATGTTGTGTGATCTATATTTGCAGCACGAGTCTATGATCAGCACTGTCTGGCCTTACCCAAGAGGGACATTGTTGACACCCCGGGGTAAATTTATGGTCTGGCATCCATGGAACTGAAAAATTAAAATTGTTATGAAAGACTAAAATATCTGAACTTGTACGGTGTCTCATACAGATAATTAAGAGGAAACCTTATTCAGGCATATAGGGCATTTAGAGACAACTACCTCTGGGGATGTTTGGGGTTAGTAAAAAGTAGCAGAGAATCATCAGACAACCTATGCAGGAGATTCGGTAGGAAAGAGAAGTGTGCTAATTGGTCCCCTGAGAGAGTAGTTGATGTATGGAATAGGTTCAGAAACATTTTTGAACAGCCTGAACACTTAATATGGGAACAACTCTTTTGTTATACTGGCAGGCTAGAAAAGCACTGATGCACCTTTGGTTGAAATATTTATATGTATGTAGGTAAACAAGTTTGCTTATAATTACAGACTGGGGTAGTTATCAAATCCCATTCTGATGGTCAATTTTCCCAACAAGGACTGGACCGAGCAGATGTTTGGTGTGCTGATCATGAACTTAACCTCAACATCAAGAAATTCAACATAGTTTTTTTTTTTTTTTTTGTAACTCTAGCATTACAACTGCTTTCCATATAGAAAACATTCTGCTTAAAATTTACAGTTATCAGGAGCTGAGTTACATATGTTGATAATAGACCCTCTAATGACAATGACTCTGCAGTGATAATAAATCATTTTAACTTACACAGCTCATCCTTTTTGGAATTTCCTTTAGGTCCAAAGAAAACGCAGTCTCAGTTTATTCATCCCTTATTAGGCATGCAGTCTCAGTTTATTCATCCCTTATTAGGCATACCATTACTGCGGTGGTGGTGCTGCGGTAGCGTTGTCACCTCATAGCAAGACATTGTCCCATTTGATTCTCAGCTAAAGCGTCTTCTGTGTGGAGGCATGCATGAAAGGGCGTGCCTTTGTTGAAGGTTGTGCGTCAGGACTGGTAACCTGGTACGTAAAAATCCACTAGCAATCATTAGCGGACCGGAGTTCCGCTGTGGCGACTCCTAACCGGGAAAAGCCGAAAGACACAAACATTAGGAATACCATTGAACATAATGCCGCCTTTATCATGTACTTCTCTAAGCACCTAAACCAGCTTGAGAAACCTCAACATTTCTTCACCAAAAAGAGCTCAGGACTTAGTAACATTAGCTACTATGATAGATTAAAGGTTCTGTACCTCTAGTCTGTGCCATATAGTCTCTTGAACAGTAATCTCTATTTAGCCTACCATGCTATTATCAGCCAAGACATTTTTTACCAGTGGTAAAGAAAAAACTGTTCTAGAGAATTAAACCTGTACAACCACATTAACAACACCAAATAACACAAAAGATACCTATCACAATTTACCCCAGTTCTTGAATATGCTGTCCATACCTATTAAGCAGAGTACCTCTCTAGTAATCTTTAAAAGTAGTCTGGATGAATAGATGGATAATGCAAAATTTAACAAGAGATATGTGGAGAATGTCTACTTAATGAGGAACATTGTTAGTCTTCCATTAGCATTGGGTGAAGTGACTCAAATTCTTGATGGCCATCTTTGTCTGTGCACTTAGCAAGAACATATAAACCTATCATTCCTTATGACAATGAAGTAGACCTGAAAGCCCCTCCAAGATATCAGAGGGATCTACCTCCTAAATGAGCATAGAGGGGTTGCTACTGAGAGGGATGGTAAGTGAGAACAATTATTTGGGTTCAGAACTGCAATGTGTAATGTGGGAGGTATAACTAGCCTAATACAGATGAAAAGAGCAACTGAAATTTTGATTTTGGAGAGAATGATGTTGTGATGTTACAGGAACAAAACCTAAAACTAGGTTAGTTACAGAAGATGGCCTAATCTATGCCCAATCCCTTATTCACTATTCTTTAGTTAACTGCCATGGGACCTCCCACAAGTTAACTGACAATCTTATTCAGACTTATACAAATTATGTCATCCTTAGTAGATGTCATAATAGTTGAAGTACCATTTATGAATCCACGCAGAACAATGAATTAAATATAGGCATAGCTCAGAGGTTCATCATGCCGCTTGACATGCAACAGACGCTGAACGCTTTCAACAACATCAACAACTCAGATCTAAATGAAACAGCACTCCATCGACCAGAAAACATACGTGGGAGTCACACAGGATCAGGTCCTTGCCTTCACTGATCACACTGAAAACCATGTTAATAGAGTGCTAAATCAACAACATTAACTAGTGATTTTATGGTATAGGCAAGCTGTACTATTGCTGTCTGTGTTCTACTTCCTACACTAGAATACGGGCTATAAGTTATTGCTTTCTTATCTCCAAATAATACAACACTTTTGTAAAAGGCTAACAAAAAAACACTTTAGTTTATCCATTTGGCAAACAACAAGGAAAATCAGTGGACCACCATAGATAGAAATGGCTGTCAATGCCAGTCATATCCATTTTCTTACTAAATACCGTAACTTTTAATTAACTGCATGAAAAGACCAGTGCGATACTAAAAATGATTGTGCAGAATGCTTGGATTTATTTTTGAGAGACAAATGTAATCACATAAGCCAAACAGATATGATACCGACAACAGTGACTGGAGGAAAACAGATGAATGAGAAAGAATGAGACAGCATTAAGACTGTGCAAAGAAATAAAATGAAAGGATACACAGATGTTCAGAATATGAAGGAAGAATAAATGAAGGTGAGAAGTAGTTGGGTAAAATGAAGAGGGTACCACTGAGTAAGAGTACATGAGAGGTGTTCCAAGAATTTTATGTGGAATTTGTAATGAAAGACAACTGAGAGAAGGGCCATTTTGTTTTTGGACAGGGTGGTACTGATGTAAAAAGAGAACAATGAGCTGAATAGACAGATGGGCGTGGGAGAACTGATTACATCAACCAAGCATATGCAAAGTGGGAAGGCCAGCAGACAGGATGCTTTTCTTACTGTCTTTTAAAAAGTAGGTCGATTTTTGGATGAGACATTAGTAGAAATATTCAATAAGATTATTAACAAAGGATGAACTTCTCAACCTACAAAGAATCTTTCATGTTGATGATACTCAAGGGCAAAGTAGATTGTGACAATCCAGAAAATTTAAAGCAGATCGCTTTATGTAGCATGGATGACAAACAATGTGATATGACAATATGACATAAGTGGTTTAGCTAGAAGAAAAAGTTGCTAAAAGTACTGGTAGAAGTGTAGTCAGGTTTGTGAAAAGAGGTGATTTGTGGACGACTGGACATTGGTTTTAAACTTCATAACATGTGCAGATACGGTAGAAGAGAAAAGACTAGGACAGTACTGATGATTGTCCAAAAAGCAGTTGATAGTCAGGTGAAAGGGTTTGATAAGAGTATTAAGTCAAAGATGGTATAGTTTAAAATCATGTTGGAAATAAAGATATACTGTAAGCTTTTTGTTAGGAGGCAAACTTAAATATGTCTGCAGACGAATGTACGGCGCAGTACTATAGGAGTTGGAAGGGCTGATGGCAAGTGGAATGGATGCAGTAGTGATGTTTGGGGAAGATCTGAACTTAACATATCAGCCAAAGGGATCTACTTCAGTAGATTGAATGTCCATATTATTGAAATTTAAATTACCAAGATGAGAAGATCAAATACTCACAAAAGTGAAAGTTCATGATGTTGAAGCTGGTAAGGATGAAACATTACTAATTATTGTGCATGCATAGACCAAATGGAGGTTTTTAATGTAGATCACAGAGCACTGACAAAAACAGCTGCTCCATTTAAGCACTTTATTCTACATAAAACAACATTTTGGAGAGGAGATCGCGGAACATTGGGGACTAGGAAATGTATCCTTTTCTCCACTGTAGTGCAATCTCAGAGTTGGTATATATAATTTGCAGAGGGTGTGGGTGGTGCAGGGAGGCTTGTCCCCTGCAAAAATGTTGAAAATGGTACATTTTTATGTTAAAGTGTTTAAATGGAACAGCTGTTTTTGTCAGTGCTCTGAGATCTACACTGAAAACCTCCATTTGGTCTGTGCATGCGCAGTACGTATTTCATCCTTACAAGCTTCAGCATCATGAAGTTTCACTTTTCTGAGTGTTCAATCTTCTCATCCTGGTAATTTCAATTTCAGTTATTTGAATGTTTGATCTGCTGAATTAGATCTCAACCAAAGACCCACTGTGATATTGACAGGAGATGAAAATGAAGCTGAAACAGGACTGCCATGTGTAGAAGTAGAGAATACTCCTTAGGCTAAAAATATTTTCCATGATTAAAGAAACTAAAGTGTGCAGGAACTTGAAGGAGAGGACATTAGTTTGATAACTAGTCTGGGAAAGTATTTTGTTTTGGTTAGGATGTAGTTTATAAAGGTAATGAAACTGTTGCTTCTGCTGTAAATGTTAAGGTATATGCTTAAGGTACAGGTTCTCAAGATAATCTAATTCAATAAACATAACTTTTTTTTGTGATAAGCAAATTTAGAAGGGTAAAAAAGATAGAACTGGTCAGAGCTAAAGGAGAATATCTAAGCTTATAGATGAAGAATGTCAAGTTTTAGGACTAAGAAAGAGCAGTAAAGATGATGCAAATAATACACGTGTCAAAGTGGACATTGGAATTAGGTGGAGTCAGAGGAACACAAGAAGGAAGGAGTGATGGAAGTGATGAGGGTGACTGAAAATAGTACAGGTAAGGAATTTTTTTAGAAGAATGAGTAAAAGAGAAGCTGGTTTAGGGAAGTCAAGCAGAGATTAGAAAGTGTACTGGAGGACAGTATGGTTATGATGGAGTAAATGCTGCCTCTGAAATATGGAAAATTTGGAGACTGACCCAGATGAACATAGATACTAAGGCTTCCATCTGGTAAGATAGAAATATGCATTGAGGAGAGGATAACTGGGTATTGTACAAGGTAATTGTAGACTGGATTAATCTGATTAGAAACAGTAGAAAAGAGGAGAAAAAGAGATTGCAACTAGAGCATGTTGATAATCATGAATCCGTTAGAATGAAGAAGAATAGTACCATGGTAATATATATAAGGATGCAGAGTTAGAGATATGAAGGGTATACAAAAGGTAGTGCAGGAGGGCATAAAATTGGGAAGAGATGAAGTACAGGAGGAAGCTTTGTGGATGGTAAAGAAACTAAGGAAAGTAGGACTGGTGTGGGTTCTGCAGATATTATGTAAATGGTACTGAACTATTTTAAGAATTAGCAAGGAAGGATGCTGAAAGGGGCAAGGTGCTGCAAATGAGGTACAGAGGAAGCCGACAGTCAACAAATGCCATCATATTACACATGATTATACTAGAAGGAGTGAAGGGAGTAACGGGCAAAAGTGAATGAGAAGGAGGCAGAAGATATTTGTTTTTGAGCTTCATTCAAGAGGAAAGAGTGAGCAAAGGTGTAATATGATGAAAAGGGCAGGTACACTTTGGCACCGGATATAACTTGCAGGGAAATTAAAGACAGGAAAGGATTAAAGTGATAACTCTTTCCATAATGATCTGTGTCAAAGACATTTATGTTGTTGTTTTACTATTTATATCCTTTTGCAGTTTTCATTAACCAGTATTAGCAGCACAGCTCAGAAAAAAAAGTTTTAGTAAAGACAAAAACATTGTTATGAATGCTGATAGTTTCAAAACAGTGAAAATGTACAGCTATTCCTTATCATTGGTTTACTTTATTTACTAAATTTTGAAATAGACAATACAGTCTAGATGCCAATCATCTATCTATCTTAAGGGGTAACCCCTGTGCATTGGTATGCCTAAGTGAATTATTTATTCACAATGTGGATTTTGTTAGTAGAATGATAAGAGAGGTGACTTCAAACAAAAAGCAAATGGCATGGCTTAGTTGTCAAAATTGTCATTCTAAAATTACTGAAAAGTGTTACAAATTAAGTTAATTTTTTTGTTTTACTTTTTTCCTTCTGTATATTTTAAATGGCACAGCCTGCCTTGCCTTGTTAATTGAATAGTAAGATAAAAAATATATTCTCTGATTGTACTGTTCTAAAGAAATATATTGGCAGAAGTTTCATACTTATGGCTTCTGAGTGACTCACAAGATATGTTTTGTCACTTTTGTTTTTGTTTAGGAATTTATTTTCCCCAGGTCTGACATGGGAAAATGAGCAAGACACTTATTTTGCCTAAAAATACTTGTTTACCTTATAAACAGTATGTCTAAATACAGAAACCCAGTTTATTAATTTTTTATCAAAACAAAAGACAAACAATCTGGCTTTAATTATTGGGAAGAAATAAACACTCAGATTTGTATTTAATTGGTCAGTGCATTTAAACAATTAATTTGTTTGTAGAAAGAACAATATATTTGGAAAGGGCTTCTGTGTGTTATCACTGCAAGGTAATTTGCAGTTTCCACACATTTTTTCATATGTTAGTAATTCATAACTCCATAACTTTAATAGTAATTCAAACATAATTTATCGTTAGGGGAAAGTAACAAAGACCTCCATCAGTCTTCAAGCGTATCACCAATTATTTAACACAAAGAAGTATTCTATTCGCATCAAATTGGTATTGATTTGGGGGAGGCAGAGAAACTGATGAGCAGTTATTACACTGCTTTAACTCCAAGCAGTTCTTTTATAAGGAACTGGATTTCATCATCACTTGCTGAGTTTAACCTAAGTTGACATAGTAGTAGAGGCTCAACAGACTAAATTCTACAAAACACAATGCAAGAATGTCTTCTATTATATACTTTTTATTGAACAAAGTCAGTACATTTTGCCCTTTAGCTGCAGAAATACTCTTTCAATATCAGCAGAACAGAGAGGGGTGGAACCCGTTACTTGTACATTCAATTAGATTTGATGGCTGAGTGCAAGATAAAAGTGCCAGG
Source organism: Protopterus annectens (assembly GCF_019279795.1). Taxonomy (NCBI): domain Eukaryota; kingdom Metazoa; phylum Chordata; order Ceratodontiformes; family Protopteridae; genus Protopterus; species Protopterus annectens. The sequence continues at coordinate 37,938,486 of NC_056736.1, read as the reverse complement.
TTCTGTTGAACAGGTAGTTTCCAAAAAATATTATTTTTTTTTATCCTTCAAGCTAAGCAAAGTATAATGTTATAGTGCAGGGATACATAATGGATAAGATCCTCCTGCTTTGTTTTATGGCTTTGAACTACAGTAAAGCAGTGTCTCAAGGAAAAGCACATTTCCAACTTGACATATTTATTCAGTTTAATTTAATACACACTCATGTCTAAATGAATGTCATTATGGTTCTTCTAGACTGCCTCATCCAAAAGGGCAGCTTTATAATAAAAGCTAAACAGAAATGGTGTACCTTGAACTGAGTCTATTAAAATATCTGAAAATTTCATTAAAAATGTAGTCTAAAGTAACAATTAAAATAAATAGCATACAAACATGCATCCCATTGTTAAATGGGCTGTGAATAATCAGGTTTTACAAAACGTATCCTAATTTGTTTAGGAACATGCATTGCCTAGTTATACAATTATTCCTTATTTTTTTTACAAAATTAAAAAAAGAAAGTCTGATCTGTTAAACTAAGCAGGACATCAAAGCAATTAGGACTGCTGAAGCATATCATTAATGCTTTAGTAAGAAGTGCATTGTCACAGATTACATACCTCTGTACAATGTTTATTGACTTTATTCTCTGTTTTGCAAATGCTACCACCATTATTTCATGATGCTTCCTTATAAGCAGGAAAAATGTTCCAAAATTATTTTTTGGTAGAAAAAAATATATATGTTACTTTAGAAAAAGTTGCTATTCTGCAAAATGTCTACTTTAGCTGAAAATTAAATTCTATATAGGTTAGTCTTGTAGATGAGAATGATTCTTACCTGATGCAATCTGAGATTGCTATAAATTATATGCAGCTATAAAAAGCAAAATAACTAAAACCAGAGAACAAATTCCATAATGGAGCAATTGAAATTGATATTGCCATAAAATGAAGAAAAGGTCTGTTGACATTATTACCATTTTAAATATGCAATGGCTCCATAGCAATTAAGTGTAATTTGCATGTAACTGACAACTAGTCTGGACAACATCAGGTCATTTTCAACCATGAACTAGTGTCATAAAATGCAGAAACAATAGAAACAAGGGAAACAAAAATAAATGGAATAATAATATGAATGCAGAAATGGGAAAAATAATAATATGATTCCAATAAGGAAAAGTGAAGCAGAATTAGTCAAAGTCCTGGCCTAGCTAATTGCCAAATATTGACTTTCCATTTCATTTCATTCATTCATTCATGCATTCATTCATTCATTCTACAAATACCAACATAATCCTGTTCAAGGATATAGATAATCAGAACCTACCATGGCACACCAATGGGTCCAAGGCAGAGAAATACATCAAGACATAATACATAATTGTACCCTTTTGAAAGGAAACCATCCTGACATATTGCCATGTTAATAATATGCCCCTAAGAGCTGACCATGGTCAGGCATCTGGGTATGCACATACACAGCAGCCAAAACATCTACCACCATGAGGCCACAGTGGGGAGGAAATCCTTTTATGTTGCCCAACTTATAAGTAGGACATGACATATAGGTCCAAAAAGATCATTATCCCACTGTACTCTGACCTTATTAGACTAATCATAGAGTACAATGCTCCCTTTGGTAAGCACCTAACCAGACATATGCAGCAGTTACAACAACCTCAGAGGTTCCTTGCAAAAAGAATACAAGGTGTAACAAACCTGCCTTATGCAGAGCACTTCAAACTCCTTTCCCTCTACTTGGTCTCCTGTAGATTGTAGAGGGATGATCTATGTCTGGCTTATAAGGCATCTGAAAACCGCACACTTATTAATCTCCTACATATTTGTAAGTCAAACAGTATCAGAAATGCAAGGCCTAAGGTCCAGTAGTTTGTCTTTGAATGAAACAGAACATGCTGGCAAGACAGATATGGGTCTCAGAGACTGCCTCTCCTATGGAAACAGGTTTCCCATTCATGTGAAGCTGAGTTCAACTGTTACCCAATTTAAGCACAACCTTGACTAGTGAATGGGGAACAGGAAATTTGCACCGGTCCTGGCACCCATGCCCCTTATTAACAGAGGTAGCTTATAAATGCCTGGCCCTCAATGTCCTGTTTGGATACAGAACATCATTATCCTTGCAGGAAAACTTAGCTAGGCTTAAAAAAGCCCCCCCCCCCCCAAAAGCCATTAGCCTAGTACCAATCTATGAATCTATAAGAAATCAAGAATGTGTCTTCACCAAAGTCAGTGATCGTAAGATTTTTCTCAAGTCAGGATAAGGACATAAGTCTTAAAAGCTGCATGGACTAATTATCCAGTTAAAATTAAGGGAACTACTATAAGATTTGAAAAATGACTATTCTACATAAGTAATGTCCAAGAGAAAAACATGTTTCACTTGATAAAAGCTTAAAGAAAAACAATATTAAAGCACAGATTTTGTTTCCAGTAAAAATATGGATTCACCTTCCTGAAGGAAAGAAGATTCCTGAAGGAAGATGCAATGGAATTTATACCGAAAATTGAAATCTTATAAAAAGAGAAGAAATAGACTGGAATTTATCAACTTCTTTGAAGAGAAATTCAACAAGAGATGGTTGGTTAATAAACAACAAAAACAGTAAAAAACTGAAGGACAAATGAAATTAAATGTATTTCATGGTTATGAATTCTTATTAATTTAATAAGTGTTTGAATACATATGAATGTGTGTTGTATATTACTTTTTACAAGATAAAGCATTTATTTATTCCTTTCCCTACTTCAAAGGGTTACTAATTGCCTTTTTTAAATAGGATCATAGGAGATTACTAGGCTACCAACCCAGAGGTCATTTCAAGCCCATCTGTTTCATTATAATGTAATGCCAAATAAATGTTAGTTAATACTCAAGATTGCATTTAGTATTGACTGCCCATATCCAGGAGGGTTGTGGGTGCTATTCCTGATAAGAATTTATGGTACCCCAGCCATTCATCATGGTTCCTTTTGAACAGTGTCATAGAGGTGCTCTCCTTCACATGAATAGGTAGCCTATTCCAAGGATTCAGCAGTCATTGGGAGATAAATCCGTCCCTCCGAAATGTCCTATTTAAGTTACAGGCCATATTTAGTTCCCTGCAATGGGTGGCCCTAGTCTCGTTTGATTTAGGGATCTGCAGTAAGTTCATTAGGTTTGAATCTAGGATTGCTCTACAAGTCAGGCATAAGTCTCCCTTCAAAGTAAAGTGACAGGGACTTTAGTCCATCGGTGTAAGGCACATGCTGGAGTCCCTTGTTCTTCTTTGTTAGAAATCTCTGAGGTCTCTCCTGTTGCTGCAGATGCTTTATACGGTACATGCCAAATGGGTTGTTATACTCAATTATGGGCCGGATTAGTGCTGAGTAAAGAGGGATTATAACCTCTTTTGCATTTAAGGCAATGTCTTTACTTATCCAGTGTGCTTTGTAGAAATCCTTGCTTACTACATGAGACACATGGTGGTCATAGTTAAGGTCGCAGTCAACTTGTGAACCTAAGCCCCTTACCACTCCATGGGTATTTAGGGTATTGTTGTTGATTTGATAGTGTGAAGGGACATTGTTTGTGCTGAAGGGAATAATGATGCATTTCTTTGCATTCAGTTTGACACTATAGCACTAGTCGCTGGCCTGCATAAGACCATCCTGGACTTTACTGACATCATTTGGAGATTCAATAATTGCACCTAGTTTGCAGTCGTCTGCAAACTTGGTCAGCTACAACTCCTTAGTTTTGACCTGAACTTCTGCAAAGTATATATCAAATAGGAGGTGGCCCAGCACTGACCCCTGTGGCACCTTGCTGACAAAAGGTCTGTTGGTTGATGTGGGTCACCCACTTTGATAGTGTGTGTCTGGTTTGTGAGCCATTTAGCAACCCATCTTACAAAGAAGGGGTTTACATTCAGTATGCTAAGATTATCGGTAATGCCTGAGGTGGGATTGTGTTGAAAGCCTTTGCCAAGTCGAGGTATGCTGTGTGCACAGATTTGCCCTCATCAATGACCCTGGTTACATTTTCAAAAAATATTCCACAAGATTTATCATGCAGGATCTGCCCTTGAAGAAGTCGAATTGGGTAGGATCCAAGGACTGGAGGTCAATGTCTTTATTTATTAGGTCCATACTGATACGTTCCATGGCCTTACAGATGAGGCTGGTCAGTTTTATGGGTCTGTAATTCCCTGGGTCTGCTGCTAGGCCACATTTGTGGAGGGTAATAACTGCTGCTGTTCTCCATTCCACGGGAAAAACAACCCTGTGATTTGACTATGATTGAAAAGGGTACTTAATGACGATGCTAGTTCATGTTTTAGCCTGCTTAGAAGACAGCCTGAGATGAAAACTGGTCCTTTAGAGGCTGTGTTTTTTTGCTTTGCACGAGGGTTTGATGACCTGTTCTTCAGATATGTAAGGTGGGGAGGAGGTTTGGAGCAAGGTTTGTAATAATAGATTTGGAGGGAATAACGGGGTGAAATTTTTACCAAACCTATTCACTAACAAGTTTGCTATCTCTGTGAGGTCTGTGTGTATGTGATAACACTGGTCACTAGTTCTGCAAATTGAGTCCTACCTTTTAGGCTATGTACGTAGCTGTGAAAGGATTATGGTTATCCTTGGCTGTGCTAGCTAAGTTTTTTCAAAGAGGCCCTCAGAGGATTTGACAAGTTCTCTTATTTGCTTGTTGAGGCTGAGATGGGTGCTTTTCCATTGTTGGGGTCTTGCCTTTGTTTTCATGGACAGCAACTTTTTGCATTTATTGTAAAGTTTGTTGATGCTGGTTGTTCACCATGGTGCCTTCTTTTTACTTGGGGCTATGGCTTTGATTCTTTTTGGTACAGCCAAGGCTATATACATATGCAAGTTATTGTACAGGGCTTTAGTGTAAGCTTTGAAGTAGTTACCACTTCCAGCTGGGGGTGGAGCTCAGAATATATGTATGCCTTCACCTAGGAGGGTATAGTTGCCTTTGTGAATTTTTTTAGCCTAATTTCGTCATTTGTGAGTTCGGGTGTTAGTATCAGCTTGAGAGTTACTGATTTGTGATCAGATATAAATAGTGAAGGTCTGACAGTTGCGGTAGTGCATCCATTTAACATGTTAGTGAGGACAAGATCTAGTATGTTTGTTCCTCTTGTCGGGGTATTGACAATTTGTTCCAGGGTATTTGAGTTAACAAATTCAAGGAACTTTTAAGCTAGATGGTTTGAGTTAGGTTTCCCATTTGATGGTGGGATAATTGAAATCCCCCATAACCAGAGTGTTCGGTAATATTTGGATGGTCTCCAGTTTGGTCATGTAGGCTTCGTGCATATCATGACCCATGGAGAGGGACCTATAATTGGCTATGATTTGAATGGGGGTCTTACCCACCATAATTTGAACTTGGAGTAACTCCATGGAGTTGTCCAGTCTAACTTGAAGATAGGTGAATTTATCTCTAATATAGATAGAAACACTGCCTCCTTTGGCTCTCACATGTTCATTTTGTGGGCTGAAGGTGTGGAAGGAATTGTAGCCTTGCAAGGCCAGGGTACTCTCTGAAGTCTTGAACCAGGTTTCTGTGACTGCAGAGACATCTACATCTTCCAGTGATGGAAGTGTTTCCAAGGTGTGCAGTTTTTGGTTTACGCTCCTAGCATTTAGCAGTACAACCCTTATTTTGTTATGATTCACAAATTTCACATTGATGTTTGTTTTCTAGACATTACTTAAAAAGGCACTATGGGGTAGGCTAGAGCCTTTGCCAGCAGCCGAAAGCCTAGAGGTACCAGATACAAACAGTCTCTGGCAAAGTAGTGAAGTTTGTCGACCATGGCTTCCCAAGCTGACAGGAACTGGATCCCCTTTGAATGACACCAAAATCTAAGCCAGTTATTGAAATCAATAAATTTTTGTTTATACTGTGGCATCATTCTAGGTGAGGGTAGTATGCTGCTAAAGGCTAGGGTCATACCTGCTTGGGACATGTACTCAGAGATCTAAAATATGTCTCTCCTTTTATAGTCCAGTGAGGTACATCTCAGGTTGTTCAGTCCAACATATTCTAAGACAGAGTCATAATGGTACTTGTCGCTGAGAGACATGAGTGCATGCATGATCTGATGAATCCTGGCACTGGACAGGCAGCTGACTGTGACTTTCTCCTTGTCCAGCTTGATGAGTGGGACATCCATGTGTTTCATTATTGAGTCATCTCCATTGACTAAAAAATAGTTTTTTTGAGTGTTACGTCTTATGGGCTTGGTAGGTGAGACACTGGTGTTTCTATGTGTCATAAGTGCTGTGGGAACTGTGTTAGTTGTAGAAGTCTTGTGTTTTGGAATTTGATTCTTTTAGTTATATACGAAATTAAAGCCACTTACTTTCGCTTAAAGTTTAAAAGGTTAAACTATTCATGTTATTAAAAGTTAATCATTATTATGATGAAACTCATGTTAGATGGCACACTTTCTGATATCCCAGCATAGTTGGATAATGTACTATTAAATATAATACAAGATGCGGCAAATGACACTAAAGAGGCATGTTAAGTGAAAGACATGCTATGTTATAAACAAAGTATAACAATACAGCTTTTTACATATATAAAAATTATTATTGGAATGTAATCAAATCATTAGAGTAACACTCACACTTTTACAGGATAAACCTGGATCACACATAACTGCAAGTATTTTAATGAAAGCTTATGTTGTCTCCTTTAAAAAAATGATAATCTGCTTTACATTAAACATCTCATACAAATAGTGTTTGTTGGATCATTTTTTTTTTTTTTTTTTTGTGATTTGGAGGGATTTGAAGGATTGGTGTGTAGTGGAGGTGACTTGGACTCATTTGTGGGCATTTTTGTATGAACTGCAACTGATGGATTGTTCATTTTCAAGCCCTTATCATAAAAAAACAGCTTGAAACAACTTAGAGACATGAGCACTTTTGTGATGCTGTGGGAGTTCTGAAAATTCTAAGAGCTGTCCATGTTACTTTTTCCTGTCCAAAAGTAAATAATCATATAATGTGGAATCACATGCTAAGATGTCAACGAATACAAGTTAGATAATAAGCAAAACACAGTGAATTGTATTCTAAACCACTGTCAGTTATTACATAGTTCTGAATGCTTGCTAGTGATACTATACTTGACATGCAATAGGACACAGGAAAGTTATACTATGCTATAAACAAAGTATAAAAGATATACTCCTGGATTCACTAAGCTTGCATGGAGTGCAAGATTGGTGCAGGAGCCCACGGAGGCAATATGTCTGCCGTGCGATCCAGGTGCAGCCTGCAGTGGCATGCATGAGTGCTTCTGCACTAATCTTGCACGGACTAAGCCCTGATATGCAAATCATCCCATTTGCAGGTGAAATCCATGCAAATGAGGTGATTTTGCAATCCAGGAAGCTTGCAACAGTCCGTGCAAGACTAGTGCTATCCACAGAAATGTACTCGGTTAGTAGTCGAGTACATTTCTGCAAAATCCAAAACGGAACCATGACAGCTCCAAATCAAGGCTACATATCATTGAGGAAGCATGCCAATGGCCAAGTATAAGGCCATTGGCATTGCAAACAATACAAAAAATAAAAAATAAAACCTTTTATTATTTTTTCGCCGATCTCAGCTGTTTAAGCATAGGGCAGCAGCATGCAAATGGGATCGGGTGGGGATAAGAAAATAAACCTAAAGTAAGAATTCTAACTAAAATCAGTATTCTGCCATGCAAGTCAATGGCAGGCAGAGACAACCTGGCCAGTGAGTAGTGGTAGCTAAGGGAGGAGGCTCAGTGTGAGATATGTAACTATGCATTAGCAGGCAATCCTATGCAAATGAGGTGAAGGATAGTGAATCCCAGTTTTCCTCAGCATGTGAGGCAGGTCCCAACAGTGTAAGAGTATAAATAGCTGTGTGCAAGACTAGTAGGTAGATGACATCAAGGGGGTGTGTGTCAGGCATCCTGAAAGCGGATTGGAGGCCTGTAGCTCGGGTTTGCTCCTAGCTTAGTACAGCTAATCAAAGCACCACCTGGTGAGCAGGGTAGGGCCTACATCAACTGCAGGGGCATCCCCTCCATCAACTGCCAGGTCATATGTGATGCCCAGGGCATTATAATGAATGTGTCTGCTGGCTGCCCTGGAAGCTATGACGATTCCCACATATGGCATCTGATGCAGCTGTACCAGAGATTTGCCAATGGGGACATCCCCTATTGTCACCTAGTGGGGGATGCTGGGTACACACTGGAGCCGTGGCTGATGACACCCATCAGAAATGCATACACACCTGAACAGAAATGCTATAATGAGGCACACGCACAGGACAGACTCATAATAGAGTATGTGTTTGGGATGCTCAGGTCACGGTCCCAGTGTCTGGACACATCCGGTGGAGCCTTGCTATATTTACCTGCTGCATGTACCCAAATTGTTATGGTATGTGCTATGCTACACAATATGATCCTGCGAAATCACCTGCAGCAGGAACAGCATGGGGCAGGGCCACACAGCCCCCCACCAATGCCAAGGCCTGCACAGGCACAGAGTGACCTGGAGGAGGAACAACCTGAGCCTGCCCTAGTGGGTAGAAGGAGGCATGCCCAGTATGCCCTATTCTTGGCAAAGAGGCAATGCATAGCACATGCACTGACACAGTGGGGACCCAGGGAATGACACCTCTTTCTGACTCACACATACTGTAAAAGGAATGACAAACATGACACTACCTGTGCTCAACCATGTATAGGGAGTGTACTATGTGCATCTGACATAGGCAGCCCTCCAGCACTATCTGCAAGCCTGGCACCCTCAAGGTAAGTCAGTCACCCTACCAATTTCCAAATTGAGTAGAATGTGTTGTTACCTGAAGCTATGGTATGGATGTGAGCATGCAAGGGAATTGGGTGGCTGAATGGTATGGCAGCAGACAATAGACACCCATAGTGGCATCATGACATCTGTAACACATACTGGACTCGCCATAATAGCTAGTTCTACACAGGGTGACAAAACCCACTGCAAGAAATGTGCTGAGCAACATGTGTGTGCATATGACCCACACATGCCAGTCAGGACGGTTCACGTATCCAGCAGCAGTCTCAGCCTGTAGGACAGGTGTAGACAAACCCAAACAGAGCCTGTGCCATGGCCCCAGAATGATGGTTATGGTTAACCTCCCCCCCAGGCCTACACAGACAGACCACAGCAGGGCAGGGAGTGGGATGTTTGTTCTGAAGGGTAGAAAGCCAGGCAATAATATGTAGGGCAACCAAAGCCACGATCTGTAGTACACTTATATGCCTCTAGTCAGCATGCTAGGTAGCAATACAGAATGAAATGGAGTACCTGACATTCCAGTACAGTCATAGCAAATGTGTACAAGTGTCACATGTGCCCCCCACATCCTACATAGTAATGTGATAACAGTCAGGTGTGCCCCTCAACCCTGTGTAGAAATGTGGAAATAGTCAGGTGTGCCCCCCATCCTACATAGTAATGCAATAACAGTCAGGTGTGCCCCCCAACCCTGTGTAAAAATGTAGAAATAGTCAGGTGTGCCCCACATCCTACATAGTAATATAATAACAGTCAGGTGTGCCCCCCACTCCTGTGTAGAAATGTAGAAACAGTCAGGTGTGCCCCTCCTGCTATGCAGAAATGTAGTAACAGTCAAAGCCAAATGATCGATGGATACCCTGCAGAGACAGCATGCTACCTACTGGTGTACAGCACAAAGATCAGCACTGCAGCACAAACAACCTGGACATGATCCACACATTCAATACAGACGGCCATACTGGGCATGCTCACACACTTAAATGAAGACAATGTCAGTCATCAACATACTGAAAATTCATACTGGGCATGCTCACACACTTAAACACTTGAAGGCCATGGCTGCAAACACTAGTGGACCAGACATATCTGGCAGTTGCAGTTGTTATGCAGACACTAGTCAATATGCACCACTCATGCCTTGCACACACAGTGGATAGGGATACAGACATATATGTCAGGACAACACACTATAATAAACCAAAGGTAGACATACATAGATGTGTGGAAGAGGGTGACTGTGACAAGCAGCCATCCAGTCCTGTCCCACCCAGCACACAGCCAAAGGGCCCCAAACACATGAGGTGCAGATGTCACTCACTGCAGATATTAACAACCAGTATATGTCAGCATTACAGACTATGTGGTGCACGTGCCAGCTGTGCAACATGACTGTACTAGGAAATAGTCACCTAGCAGCTGTATACATGTACCTGTGACATATGACCCTGTGTGTGCCCGCATGTGGCATGTCAACCCATACATGAATGGGTTATGGCCCATGCACACACCTCCACCCCCATAGCCCTACTATGCCAAGCCTGCTGAGGTCATCCAATGTGAAATACACCTTTGGGAGAGTTGCAACCCAGTAATCTCCTTGGTGCATCACATAACTGCGTACTGTTGTAGTTTGATAAACTAGTTAAGTAGGAGTTCTAACCCCAGACTTGGCAACTGTGTGTCTGTTTGTCTGCATGTCTGACTGTGTAAAGAACAGTGCTTTTTAGGGTACTTGCACTCCTTACAATTCATATGCTCAACTTTGACAAGGCTACTGATGTCACCCACATAGAAATACACCTTTGGGAGAGTTGTAGCCCAGTAATCTCCGTGGCGTGTCCCATAACTGCATACTGCTGTAGTGTGATAAACTAATTAAGTAGGAATTCTAACCACAGACTAGGAAACTGTGTGCGTGTCTGTCTTTAACTGGGTAGAGAGCAATGCTTTTTAGGGTACTCACACTTCTTACAATTCATATACTCAACTTTGGCAAGGCTGCTGATGCCACCCACCTAGAAATACACCTTTGTGAGAGTTGTAGCCCAGTAATCTCTGTGGCGTGTCCCATACCTGTGTACTGCTGTAGTGTGTTAAACTGGGGAGGTAGGAGTTCTAACCCCAAACTTGGCAACTGCGTGTGTGGTTGTGTGCATGTCTGTCTCTGACTGTGTAGAGATTATTGCTTTTTAGGCTACTCACACTCCTTACAATTCATATACTCAAATTTGGCAAGGCTGCTGATGTCACCCACCTAGAAATGCACCTCTGGGAAGATTGTAACCCAGTACTCACCGTATCATGTCCTATAACTGCGTACTCCTGTAATGTGATAAAGTAGTTAGGTAGGTGTTCTAACCCCAGATTTGGCATCTGTGTGAGTCTGTGTGTGTGTGTGTGCCTGTCTGTCTCTGATTGTGTAGAGAACAATGCTTTTTAGGGTACTCACACTCCTTACAATTCATATAGTCAACTTTGGCAAGGCTGCTGATGTCATCCACCTAGAAATACACCTCTGGATAGGCTGTCGCTCAGTAATCTCTGTAGTGTGTCCTGTAAATGTGTACTGCTGTTGTGTGATGTAGAACTGTGCTAGGGTTCCATCCCCATGCATGGCAGTTCTGGATGTTTTGTGTGTGTTTCAATGTCTGTGTATGGAGCAATGCATTATAGGCTAGTCACACACAACACATTTCAAATGGCCTACTATGGCAGTCCTGCCGATGTCATTCATTGTGAAATACACCTTTTGGGAAAGCATTATTTAGTAATCCCTGTGGTGCATCCTAAAACAGCTTTATGCTGTAGTGTGATAAAGACCTCTGATAGGGGTTCTCTGCCCACATATGTCAGTGGTGGATGTTTTGTGTGTGTGTCACTGTCTGTGTAGGGAGCACAACATTTTAGGCTAGTCATACACAGTACATTTCAAATGGCCTGCTTTGGCAATCCTGCTGATGTCATCCAATGTGAAATACATCTTTGGGGAAGGAGTTCTCTCATAATCCCCGGGGTGCTTCCCATAACAGCTCCATGCTGTAGTGTAATATAGACCTCTGTTAGGGGTTCTATACCCACACATGTCAGTGGTGGATGCTTTGTGTGTGTGTCACTGTCTGTGTAGGGAGCATTGCATTTTAGGCTAGTCACACACAGTACATTTAAAATGGCCTACATTGGCAATACTGTTGATGTCATCCAATGTGATATACACCTTTGGATAAGGAGTGCTCCAGTAATCTCAGTGGTGTGTACTATAACTGTCTAGTGCTGTAGAGTAATAAATTAGTTAGGTAGGGGATCTAATCCCAGACATAACAGGTGTATCCTGTGTGCAGGTGTGAGTCTGTGGCCACTGTGGAGTGGGTTATGCATATTTCTTATATGGTGGCCCTACTATATATCACAATGTCCACCATACAGGGATAACAGATGTGAAATAGCTGAGAGGCTGGGGTGCAAAACCATACCCATACATGTGACATCAAGGCCAGGCAATCACAGTTAGCAACCCCAGTATTACTGAGAGCACACTTTCATCCCATGTCTCATACACACACACACATGCCCAGGCAACAGCCAATATGTGGGTAGTACACTGCATATTGGCCACTGATAGTAACTATGGGGTGATAGCTGTGGGCTACAGAGGGCATAGCACCCTGTCCATCTGTCCAATATGCACGTACATGCAGACAGTGCACCTTCCCTATGTTCCCCAATGGACACCTAAAACACCTGTGGGGCCATCACAAGTGACCCACAAAGGACATAACATGCCTGACAACATACCCTGTATTGACAGATGCCACTGACACCAGGGAATGCCATTAGCATGCTATCAATGTAGGTGCAGAGTAAACCTGCTGCCCATTACCAGTTCCCGCCACAGGTGGGCAAGACTGACACATCTGATGATAATCTGTGTTCACAACATGGGCCAGACACCCCAGGTACAGTTCCACATGTCACTGTGCATGCATGTTGAAGGTGTGCACATCCCAGACAATGTCCATGTCATGCACTAAGGAACACATACATGGCAAGTGATGCACAGCATTGGCCACACACAGTCACGCAGATGACTGAATGGGGGATACAATACCCACCTGTGTGGGCAAATGCAGACACTACAGCCCTTAACCACAATGCAGACCATCGTCATGTGGCCTGATGCCAAGGTATACCCATCACCTAGCCTTGTACAGCCATCTGGCACAGTCGACCACCACACACCCATGCAGACATGCACCCATGCCTGTCAGTACTGCCAGCCTGTGTGTTTGTATGTGTGGTGTATGGTGCTTATGTTCATATACAACACTTCTGACAACCCCCATGGGCATACTGAGGCATGCTGTCTGATATCAGACACCTCCCCATACCCTTTGCCCATACAACCCCCATATGACTGGTGTGGTGCATGTGATACCTGCACAGTGATGTATTGTGGCAATCCCACTACTGATGAATTGTAATCCTGGCCCTGCCAAGTGTGTCAATGTGTGTGCTTCCCTGTGAGAGTGTGGCTGTGTTGATGCTGGCACCTGTACATGTGGACAGGCATGTGTACATCACCTACCATATAGCTACAGTATCCCTTTTACAGATGTCAGTCACCATCACATATATGTTCTGAGGGCTCCACAACAGGTAACCCATGTGGCACATCCAATAACTGCATAGAACTGTGATAGCATTACATAGTCATCAGGGGTTTGATACACTGTGCTGGTAGGTGTGCAACACAAACATCCTTAGGTTTTACTATCCAACCACTTCCTGCCTTGTCTTTGCCTCTGTCTGCCTCTCCCACTACCTCTCTGGTGGATGTGGCGATGTACACCTGCTTTGCTTGCCAGCAGCATGTGTATTTTAAGTGATGCTCGGGATCAGCTGATGGCCTCTGCAAGAATTACAGCCCACCCCTAGCTGATTGTATGTGGAATAGCTGTGGTAACATTTCCATAGCCAATTGCATGGAAACACACACCAATATCTAGGAACATCATGTTGGTGTTGGCCATTTTCATTCACTGCGAGCAGGAACTAGATCTGTTGTTTGGAAAACAGCATCTCAGATGGAATGGGGATTAACCTCTAACAACATGCACTGTGGAAACAGGGCAACACACAGGAAGGGGATGTGCCTGACCTGACTACAGACTGAAAGTGCTGCTATACTGCATTTGGAGTACTGTTGGTTTAACAGTGTGTGTGTGTGTGTGTGTGGATATGACTGACCTACTTGTCTCAATATCTGCCATGTCAGTTCCATGTTTATGTGGAATCCCCATATGCAGGGTCATCTGCAGACAGGGCAGTGTGTTGTGCCTTTGGTTTCATGTGTTACCAATGGAGCATCTATCTGTGGACTGCAGAAGGCAGTGTGAGGATTGCAGTCTGTAGATGGTGAAAGCCGTGACAGTTATTGGCTTCTTATCCCTGATAGGACATATGTTGCAACAAACCCTGTTACAACACTAAATGTATGAGGTTATCATAGCAACATGTCATTATTGGCATTGTGTATGTGCTTCCAGCAACAACTCTGTCAACCTGTGTACATATGTCGTGCATGAAGTGCTGCATATGTGCTGTACACCATAATTACTGCCATCATATCTGATAACAAGCCAGTGAGATATCAGACTGCTACACATGTTATGTACAGTAGGGGTTAAATTTGATGAAATAACCTGGACATTCTGTGGATGTCTGTACAGTACTGAGGTCCGTGTACTTATGGTGAATGTCAGCAGTGTGTGTATATTGTTAATATGTGCTTTAGCCTGTATTACATGCTGCTCCACTGTATGGTACTGTATTGGTGTACATGTTTGTAGGGCCATACATAAAACATGTCCCATACCATAGACAGCCATCAGTCCAAACTGTGTAGCAGCCCAGTATATGTAGGGTCAGTCTGTGAGTGGCACACATGAGGATGGTGTCGAACAGATAGTCCATATACTGTAATATTATGCTAGCTTAACATATGTGGCTGTGGCTGTGTTCATATTGGTTGTGGTTATGCACTTTCACACAGGTGTATCCTACCCTGTGCTGTGACATGCCTGTAGAGCCTGCTATATATGCAGGTACATGTGCTTTCCCCCATTAGGAGATGTAGGTCAGTGTTGAGCCATTCTGTCTGTAGCCTGCACAATGCATTGTTACATGCCTAATAACTTAGTGCATTTACCCAGTGAGATGTCATGTGCAGATACTTGACAGGTGTACTGCTGCCAGGCCTCCTTTAACAGTCATGTATGTCAGTGGGATGCTATACAGATGTATGTCAATATCTAGTGGGTAGTATGTGGCCATGTCACCCCTGTACCAGTGGTTATTATGTGTCAGGCCAGACAGGGGTGTGTGAATGCATAACCTATGGTGGCAAATGTATTCCAGTCGTTATGTGTTATGCCCATCTACATGGCTGTCCACATCCATATTGTCAGGCATGGTACACATGTTCAGCACTAAGGGGTTATGTGTATACCTCTGAACTGTACAGAGTGTGTCAGAATGCCTACATATATTGGCCAATATCTCTGCTGCAGTCCACAGGGACATTACATGCTAACAGCGGTACTGTACTATGATGTCCTTAGGATGTCTGTCAGTAGCCAATGGCACACATGTTATAAGCAGATGTGACCTCCAACACACACCATGTCTGTGAAGACAATCCCAATGACAGTAGCAATAGTCTACTAATATACCTGCTATACATACCTAACATCCCCTTGCACTACGACTGTGGGACTATAGAGGCTGGGGTAGGGCTACACTCCATGTCCAGGACATATGGTGGAAATATATGTACATATTATCATTCAGATAGCCATATATATATATATATATATATATATATATATATATATATATATATATATATAATTACACATGTGTAGTACTTCCAATCACCACTGTCATGGCAACCACCTACTCTAAACCCCAAGATGATGTGGGTGTGGTCCCTGTACAGTGTCTGTGTAATGGACATCCTTCCTGTGTGTTGGCATCAGTGTTACAGACAGCAGGTAGCAATACCTCTTATAGGAGAACCGGAACACTCAGGGCAGCTACATATTTGTAGGAGGTTCAGGAACTAAAGACAGAGTGCGAGTACAGTTGTGTTATGCTTTGTATAGTACTGGTGTTACAGGGTGTGTGTGTACATACTACTTTACCTTGGAATGCTGTCTGTCTGCATAGCTCTCAACTGTGGGCCTATCTTCTTGGTGGCCAGAGGTGTGCTTATCATGTGTTGTCTGTCCACCGCGCAGGTCCTGTGTCAGATATTTCACTGGCAGCATGTTTGTTGAGTGTTATCAGTACATGGCTACATCCGTTACTGTTACTAACCTCAATTCCCTGACTAAGGGTATGTTGCAGACTATCCTGTAACAGCAGCAACTTGCTTAGTGTATGGCAACAATTCTCCACATTTGTGCCTGTGTTCCAGCCTCTGTCCTCCACCCACATATCAAGCTTTGCACATATGACATGCTGGCAGGGGTTGTTCCGTAGTGGGCTGTGAGTATATCACACTGCCATTGCTGCCATCAGTCCACTGCTGTTGTATCCCCCACACATACAGTGGGGCTTGGGCCATATATGTGTGGGCATTACTTACGCAATACATGTGTGATATTAAGCACTCCAGAGGCCAGTGTATGTAACAGTGGAATATGGCCCTGTATTATTGAGTTTGGGGGGGAGCACCATAAATGACCTAGGCTGTTAAAATATGTGGGGGTATCAAGAGTGAGCTTCCTTAAGGTATCTGGATGTACAGTACCATATACTTCATCTATATTTACAGTACTTACATATCTTGGGTTAATGCAAGCCTACTGCCTCCTACTATATATATGTATATATGTATCTGCACATCTGTGTCTGTGTATCTGTATCCTGGAGATGTTGATGGCATCCACATTTTACATTTCTTAATGGAGGCAGACTGTACTGCATGATATGTGCTGTTAACATCTTGTGCCCATGTCATGTCAGGTCTTGGTTATGGGATCTGCAACATTTGGTAATGTATTGCAGGGCGGATGTGTTTGGCTGTGGGGGGGAATGCCTATTCATACAAGACGTATAGTGTGTGGGCCCTCTCAACCCCATTAATGGTGCATATGGCCATATGTGTGTTTGTTAATCTCCCATTGCTATCTACAGATGTATGGCCATATATACCAATATATATATATATATATATATATATATATATATATATATATGCTTACAAATATATAACTATGTCCGTATATACCTATATAGATGTATATCTGCATACACATATGCAACTTGCTGTGTATATGTAGACATACAGGTGTAGGCATTTGCATGTATATATGTTCATATATATTAATATAGCAGGAACAACAGGAAAGTTACCATCCAAGGATCTCCACTAGAAATACAAAAACTATTCACAGGATAAAACAAACGGAGACCTCCACGATGATGAGCAAACAAGATTTATTTGAGGTATATATCAAACAAGCGCTTTCACGTACATCCAAGTACGCTTCTTCATATGTGTATAATTTAGAAATGTGTGTGTATATGTGTGTGTGTGTGTGTGTATATATATATATATATATATATATATATATATATATATATATATATATGTTGTATCTGTTTAGATATTAATATATTTACACACACACATCTAGATGTTAGTATACATTCTCTGTACTGTTGCATGACTGGACTGGATGACCTATTTTCAAAAACATCAGATGTATTTGTATTTGGCATGGATTAGTGGTAAATCACTTTGTCTATGGTATGTATGCTCCTGGGTTCGAGCCTTGCAGTGGCTGTTAGTTTTATTGCTGGGTAGAACAAGGCTGTGGGATACAGGGTGATTAAGGCAATTTTAAGCAGTTGTAAGTGTGTTTGCATGACGGTAAGCATGCTAGGAAATCGAAGCATATATCTATACTCCCATTCAGCCATAAAGAGGTTGGCATAGCTATTCGCACAAGATGTGCCCATAGCCATGCCATCCTTCTGTAAATAACATTGTCCTTCAAAGCAAAGTACATTGGATTTCAAGACTACCTCCAAAAATGTCAATAGTAAATCAAACTTGCCTTCATCAATGTCTGGTTGTCTCTTTTTTCTGAGGGCTCCACTACAGGTAACCCATGTGGCACATCCGATAACTGCATAGAACTGTGATAGCATTACATAGTCGTCAGGGGTTTGATACACTGTGCTGGTATGTGTGTGACACAAACATCCTTAGGTTTTACTCTCCAACCACTCCCTGCCTTGTCTTTGCCTCTGTCTGCCTCTCCCACTACCTCTCTGGTGGATGTGGCGACGTACACCTGCTTTGCTTGGCAGCAGCATGCGTATTTTAAGTGATGCTCGTGATCAGCTGATGGCCTCTGCATGAATTACAGCCCAACCCTATCTGATTGTATGTGGAATAGCTGTGGTAACATTTCCATAGCCAATTGCATGGAAACACACTCCAATATCTAGGAACATCATGTTGGTGTTGGCCGTTTTCATTCACTGCGAGCAGGAACTAGATCTGTTGTTTGGAAAACAGCATCTCAGATGGAATGGGGATTAACCTCTAACAACATGCACTGTGGAAACAGGGCAACACACAGGAAGGGGATGTGCCTGACCTGACTACAGACTGAAAGTGCTGCTATACTGCATTTGGAGTACTGTTGGTTTAACAGTGTATGTGTGTGTGTGTGGATATGACTGACCTACATGTCTCAATATCTGCCATGTCAGTTCCATGTTTATGTGGAATCCCCATCTGCAGGGTCATCTGCAGACAGGGCAGTGTGTTGTGCCTTTGGTTTCATGTGTTACCAATGGAGCATCTATCTGTGATCTGCAGAAGGCAGTGTGAGGATTGCAGTCTGTAGATGGTGAAAGCCATGACAGTTATTGGCTTCTTATCCCTGATAGGACATATGTTGCAACAAACCCTGTTACAACACTAAATGTATGAGGTTATCATAGCAACATGTCATTATTGGCATTGTGTATGTGCTTCCAGCAACAACTCTGTCAACCTGTGTACATATGTCGTGCATGAAGTGGTGCATATGTGCTGTACACCATAATTACTGCCATCATATCTGATAACAAGCCAGTGAGATAGCAGACTGCTACACATGTTATGTACAGTAGGGGTTATATTTGATGACATAACCTGGACATTCTGTGGATGTCTGTGCAGTACTGAGGTCCGTGCACTTATGGTGAATGTCGGCAGTGTGTGTATATTGTTAATATGTACTTTAGCCTGTGTTACATGCTGCTCCACTGTATGGTAGTGTATTGGCATACATGTTTGTAGGGCCATACATAAAACATGTCCCATACCATAGACAGCCATCAGTCCAAACTGTGTAGCAGCCCAGTATATGTAGGGTCAGTCTGTGAGTGGCACACATGAGGATGGTGTCAAACAGATAGTCCATATACTGTAATATTATGCTAGCTTAACATATGTGGCTGTGGCTGTGTTCACATTGGTTGTGGTTATGCACTTTCACACAGGTGTATCCTACCCTGTGCTGTGAAATGCCTGTAGAGCCTGCTATATATGCAGGTACATGTGCTTTCCCCCATAGGAGATGTAGGTCAGTGTTGAGCCATTCTGTCTGTAGCCTGCACAATGCATTGTTACATGCCTAGCAACTTAGTGTATTTACCCAGTGAGATGTCATGTGCAGATACTTGACAGGTGTACTGTTGCCAGGCCTCCCTTAACAGTCATGTATGTCAGTGGGATGCTATACAGATGTATGTCAATATCTAGTGGGTAGTATGTGGCCATGTCACCCCTGCACCAGTGGTTATTATGTGTCAGGCCAGGCAGGGGTGTGTGAATGCATAACCTATGGTGGCAAATGTATTTCAGTCGTTATGTGTTATATCCATCTACATGGCTGTCCACATCCATATTGTCAGGCATGGTACACATGTTCAGCACTAAGGGGTTATGTGTATACCTCTGAACTGTACAGAGTGTGTCAGAATGCCTACATATATTGGCCAATATCTCTGCTGCAGTCCACAGGGGCATTACATGCTAACAGCGGTACTGTACTATGATGTCCTTAGGATGTCTGTCAGTAGCCAATGGCACACATGTTATAAGCAGATGTGACCTCCAACACACACCATGTCTGTGAAGACAATCCCAATGACAGTAGCAATAGTCTACTAATATACCTGCTATACATACCTAACATCCCCTTGCACTACGACTGTGGGACTATAGAGGCTGGGGTAGGGCTGCACTCCATGTCCAGGACATATGGTGGAAATATATGTACATATTATCATCCAGATAGCCATATATATATATATATATATATATATATATATATATATATATATATATATATATGATTACACATGTGTAGTACTTCCAATCACCACTGTCATGGCAACCACCTACTCTAAACCCCTAGATGATGTGGGTGTGGTCCCTGTACAGTGCCTGTGTAATGGACATCCTTCCTATGTGTTGGCATCAGTGTTACAGACAGCAGGTAGCAATACCTCTTATAGGAGAACCGGAACACTCAGGGCAGCTACATATTTGTAGGAGGTTCAGGAACTACAGACAGAGTGTGAGTACAGTTGTGTTATGCTTTGTATAGTACTGGTGTTACAGGGTGTGTGTGTACATACTACTTTACCTTGGAATGCTGTCTGTCTGCATAGCTCTCAACTGTGGGCCTATCCTCTTGGTGGCCAGAGGTGTGCTTATCATGTGTTGTCTGTCCACCGTGCAAGTCCTGTGTCAGATATTTCACTGGCAGCATGTTTGTTGAGTGCTATCAGTACATGGCTACATCCGTTACTGTTACTAAACTCAATTCCCTGACTAAGGGTATGTTGCAGACTATCCTGTAACAGCAGCAACTTGCTTAGTGTATGGCAACAATTCTCCATCTTTGTGCCTGTGTTCCAGCCTCTGTCCTCCACCCACATATCAAGCTTTGCACATATGACATGCTGGCAGGGGTTGTTCCGTAGTGGGCTGTGAGTATATCACACTGCCATTGCTGCCATCAGTCCACTGCTGTTGTATCCCCCACACATACAGTGGGGCTTGGGCCATATAAGTGTGGGCGTTACCTACGCAATACATGTGTGCTATTATGCACTCCAGAGGCCAGTGTATGTAACAGTGGAATATGGCCCTGTATTATTGAGTTTGGGGGGAGCACCATAAATGACCTAGGCTGTTAAAATATGTGGGGGTATCAAGGGTGAGCTTCCTTAAGGTATCTGGATGTACAGTACCGTATACTTCATCTATATTTACAGTACTTACATATCTTGGGTTAATGCAAGCCTACTGCCTCCTACTATCTATATGTATATATGTATCTGCACATCTGTGTCTGTGTATCTGTATCCTGGCGATGTTGATGACTTCCACATTTTACATTTCTTAATGGAGGCAGACTGTACTGCATGATATGTACTGTTAACATCTTGTGCCCATGTCGTGTCAGGTCTTGGTTATGGGATCTGCAACATTTGGTAATGTATTGCAGGGTGGATGTGTTTGGCTGTGGGGGGGGGATGCCTATTCATACAAGACGTATAGTGTGTGGGCCCTCTCAACCCCATTAATGGTGCATATGGGCATATGTGTGTTTGTTAATCTCCCATTGCTATCTACTGATGTATGGCCATATATACCAATATATATATATATATATACATAGATATATATATATATATATATATACTTACAAATATATAACTATGTCCGTATATACCTATATAGATGTATATCTGCATACACAAATGCAACTTGCTGTGTATATGTAGACATATAGGTGTAGGCATTTGCATGTATATATGTTCATATATATTAATATAGCAGGAACAACAGGAAAGTTACCATCCAAGGATCTCCACTAGAAATACAAAAACTATTCACAGGATAAAACAAGCGGAGACCTCCACGATGATGAACAAACAAGATTTATTCGAGGTATATATCAAACAAGCGCTTTCACGTACATCCAAGTACGCTTCTTCATATGTGTATAATTTAGAAATGTGTGTGTGTATATATATATATATATATATATATATATATATATATATATATATATATATATATATATATATGTTGTATCTGTTTAGATATTAATATATTTACACACACACATCTAGATGTTAGTATACATTCTCTGTATGTTGCATGACTGGACTGGATGACATATTTCCAAAAACATCAGATTTATTTGTATTTGGCATGGATTAGTGGTAAATCACTTTGTCTATGGTGTGTATGGTCCTGGGTTCGAGCCTTGCAGTGGCTGTTAGTTTTATTGCTGGGTAGAACAAGGGCGGTGGGATACAGGGTGATTAAGGCAATTTTAAGCAGTTCTAAGTGTGTTTGCATGACAGTAAGCATGCTAGGAAATCGAAGCATATATCTATACTCCCATTCAGCCATAAAGAGGTTGGCATAGCTCTTGGCACAAGATGTGCCCATAGCCATGCCATCCTTCTGTAAATAACATTGTCCTTCAAAGCAAAATACATTGGATTTCAAGACTACCTCCAAAAATGTCAATAGTAAATCAAACTTGCCTTCATCAATGTCTGATTGTCTCTTTAAATAACTGCCTACCATTTCAATTCCAACACCATTAGGAATAACTGTAAATAGGGAATGGACATCCATGGTGAAAAAGATAAATCCCTGATGCCCAGGTACTCCTTTGAGATGGTCATACAAATCCAATAGAAATTGCTTAGTGTAATAGCGTTTAAGAACTATAGTGGTTCATCAGTGGCGAACAGTTTTAAGAAACCTAGTACCTAGTACAGAAGGATGTCATTCTACAGACGCTTTGTAGATGACCTGTTCCTGTTGTGGAGAGGTTCATTAGATGAACTGAATGTCTTTGTCAATGAGATGAATTTGTGTACTGGTTATCTCAAATTCAGTCATGAGGCCTCTACCACTAGGATACCATTCTTGGACATCTATATTGAAAAGTTGGCCAATGGTTCCATAAATACAGGGCTTTATAGGAAATCCTGTCATAAAAATACATTACTACATCGCCATAGCATGCATCCAGGTTATGTATATAACAATATCATCAAGGGGCAAGCAATGAGGATATCAAGGCATAACCCTACGGAACCAGGGTTTAAGAATGATCTGTATGATTTAAGTGAGAGGCTCTTAACACGTGGATACAATACTGGAGATGTAGAGAGGGGGATTGATGGGATAGATCTCTTTAGGTTAGGAACAGCGGCTCCTTATTTTTCAGGTCATACAGCCAATGGCTTTGTTGGTAATGTTACACAGGATACAAGTGACATGAGGTATGACCAAGTGGCCTTCTCCATTTTTTATACCAAGGATGTCGGTCACATCAAAGATGTTGTTAGAACACATTGGGATATCTTATCTGTAGATCCCGAAGTTAAAGAAGCATTAGGGACTGCCCCCAGATTTAGGTATAAAAATAAAAAGAATTTTAAGAGGCTCCTTTGTGATAAAAAGGTGGTGATGGAAAAGGTAACACCATCATCTTTTGGCACTAGTAGGTGTGTCATTGTAATTTTTGTCAGTTTATTGACTGCAATCCTACTTTTATACATCCCACTAATTTACAATCATACACCTTCAATGTTAAAGGTAACTGTATGTCTAAGGATGTGGTGTATTTGGTGACTTGTGAAGCCTGCCAATCATTTTACATCGGAAAGACCAATAGAAGTCTAAGAGATAGGATGCGTGAGCATATGTATAGCATTAGAACGGCCTCTAAGGTCAATGCATTAGCTAAACATGTTATAGAATATGGCAATTCCCACATGTTTAGGTTCAAGATTATAGAAGAGATTACTGTAGGTATTCGTGGTGGTGATATTAGGACATATACTGAAAGTAGAGAGACTACATGGATTATGAGGCTGAGGTCTGACTCTCATCCAGGTCTTAATGGGAAGGTATCTATTAAACCTTTCCTTAAGATGAGAAGGTTGAGAATTCATTGATTTAATGTTTTAATATACACATATATATTTTTTCATGTTTTATATATATATATATATATATTTTTTAAACAAATGATATATTACTTTAAACAAATGATATATTACTATTATTACTGTTGCATATGTATTATCTATTTATACACACATGATGAATTTATCTTTTTTTTTTTTTTTTTTTTATTGTTATTTTTTATTATTTCTTAGTAAACAGTATAGTTTTTAAGTTTAACTTGTCAATAATGTTTTAATTCATGAAGGGTTGAATAGAGCATTTTTTCTTAATATATTCTGTTATGCTCATTGGACAATAAAAGTGTGATTTTCCCGCCAATATTTGTATATAAACTGTTTAGTATTGTGTCTGTTTTAAAGGGTCTGATGAAGCTGAAAGGTGAAAGCGCTAACCCATGTTTGCATTTTTACTTTATTAAATAAGTTGTTCCAGAACTGAATGAGTCTGTGCTTTGCTGCTTGGAAGGATTAACGTTGTCACTTGTTTATTTGACAATTGTGGCTCGAAAGAGTTGTTTACATTTTATATTGCACTTTACTCGTTTGGACTCTTGATGTTCTGAGGACACCTTATGGACTTATGGTATGTTTACCATGTGTCGCTCCTTCCATTTTTGACTGGGTTTCTATTTTTACTTTTGGCTATTTTGGTCGGAGCGTTTACTCTGCATAGGCTTTAATTTCTGAGTTACATCTTCATTATATTGGAAAATTTTCACTTGGAAATTTTTACACAGAGCTTGTGTCACTTCTAACAAATTTACAATTATGTATAAATCAAGTAGAATTAAATGCTGGAGATGTGATTCTGAAATAACGGCTGACTAGATGCCTGTGCCATATGAATGTAAAGACATATCCCCCTTTTTGGAAAGAAACTAGTAACATTATTCAAGATGTCTGGTCAGATAGATGTAATATTTCCAAAATGTTAGTTTTATTTAATGTTCCGATTCCTAACATAATTCCAAAAAACCAAGTGCTTCTTCTTTAGACTATTCTTGCTATAGCCAGAAAAGTAATTACTAACAATTGGAAAGTAAAGCTATTCCCTCTTGTGTTGAATTTATTAGTATGGCAAAAATTATAAATCTTAGCTTAACTTAAAGACTTGCTTGAAAAATATTAATTGTTGTTGATGTATAACTTTGATGTATTGATTAGCTGGGGACCTATGTAAATAGTTATTTGTTTGTTTGATAATTGATTTGTTTATGCATTGCTTGCCCACACACATGCACATGCACACTCCTGTGCGTGCACACACACACACACACACACACACACACACACACACACACACACACACACACACACACACACACACACACACACATACACAGACAAGACTTATACATACAGACATCTTAAAGGATTGACAATTAACATGGAAATTCATAACCTTATAAAGAAACCAAGAGATGGCAGGAAAGGTTTTATACATCTGCTTTAAAGTTCCATACCACAGAGTGTCCATAAATATGGCATGAATCAAAATGCCATCAAAAATAATAATTTTTATTTATTCCAAAATGTGCCATATGGGCAACAGTTATTTTCAGCCATTTCACATAGTATTTCCCTTTCATATATTGACTTCATATTTCTCTTAGTTGATACATTACAGTACTCAGGTGTGGTGGCAGAAGTTTCAAGATATTTAAACACTCTGTAATATTTCTACATATTTTGAAATGTATCTGTCTATTCTGCTTTTAGTATCTTGGTTCATCATTCACTATAGACCTGTTTGTAAGATGTGATAGTTTTTCAGTCCACTTTCAGCTAGACTGGTGTATTTAACAACTACTTTTTCCACTGTATATTCTGTCAATTACAATGATCTGTGTACCCTTAATATGGTAGGTACGCCATTCATTCACTGGTTTTGTGTTCCTTTTTTTTTTTCCAACACATTTTTATTTGAGAAATTTAATATACAATAAAGTTAAATGAAATGAACTCATTTTTCTTTTTTTAAAAACAAATAAAATAAAATGAATTTTACATGAATTAATAACATAACAATAAACAATATATAACTATATACAATATGTTCACCACAGATCAATACATTTAAAATAATTTATAAATATGTAAATGATATTTACTATAATATAGAACTACTTTTGTAAAAAAAATCATATGTTTTATTCCAAATGTGAAGAGAAAAAGTATTTTTAGAAATTCTATTCCTGATGGTTAGTTTTTCCAAACAAGAGACTTCATTAAGAAGATTTTTAAATTCTTGTAAAGACAGAGAGGAATTCGATTTCCAATTTCTAGTTTTAATTGTTCTTGCTCTGGCTAGCATAGACCAAATCAAAGATACCTTAATACAAGCTGGAACTGGAGTATTAACTTATATTAAGGATTTAGATAAAGTAAAGTTGTCTGTAAAAATAGCTTGCATAAAATCATTTATATCATCCCAACATTTTTTCAATTTGATACTATCATAGAACATATGGGACCAATCAGCATTTACTTTATTATTACATCTCCAACAGTTTATATATTTTTTCCCAATTTTACTCAATGTATGAGGAGTAATAAAGGATCTATTTAGATATTTCCAGGAAAATATTCTCCATCTTAATGAGGAATTAGTCATACTAGATGATTTCAAAATACTGAATTTGTCTTTGTCTGTGGGAAAATAATTATTAATGGAAAAGAAAAAGTTCCAGTAACTGTCAGAGTAGATATCTAAATCCGATTTGATAGCTTTATATATTTGTGAGAGTTTATTAGTGGAAGGAGAATTATTCTGAAGAGATAAAATCAAGTAATGTAGTAAGTTTGGTATAACGTTCTTAACTGAAGTGGTCATTAAGTCAATTCTATTTTGTATAAAATTCCTTCCTTCATGTAACTCCAACCAATAAAGGGACTCGAATCTGAATTCAACATCTAGTAAATTAACTGATTTAAAGACATTATTTGACATCAAATAATACCAAAAGAATAATTTTTTTCTGTTTAAAGATATACATGTTATTAGAGTCAGAGGTAAAAAGAATACCTGACGAGTAAGTTATAGGAAAGAGAAGGAATAACCATTCTTTATAAAGATTAAATTTAAATATAATATTTGTAAAAGATTTTAACAAAATATTTAAATAATTACTTTTAAATTTTAGGGAACAAAAGGTGGAACGCTGATCTTTTAGGACCCAAATTAATGGGTTATTTATAAACAACAGTTTTTGAGAGTTATTTTTTATAGTATCCAACATTAATATTTCAAAAAAAAATTTCCATTTAGCTTGATAATTAGTCTCAATTAAGAGAGAAATCATTTTTACCATAGATGAAACTGAATAAATTTCTAAATTAGGCAATGGTAAGCCTCCGTTATCCCAGTTTTTCATATGGTGAGATAAAGCAATTCTAGATTTATTTGAAAACCATAAAAATTTTTAAAAAATTGCATTTTTTTTAATTATCCATTTGGGGGAGGTATAGAGATGGGTTGAATAATGTAAAGAATTTTAGGGAGAAAAATCATTTTAATAATAGTGAGTCTTTCATCCATATAGAAAGGTATTCTATTCCAATTCTTTGTTAAATTTTCAATTATTGTAAGGAAATTGTTTTAGTTAATTTTTATGATATCCTTAATATTTTTAGCTATTGAAATGCCTAAATAAAGAATTTGATCGGATTGTGTTAGATATTTTTTATAATCATCATGTAAATTAAATTGTTTTGGGCCAATAAAGAGAATTTGTGTTTTATTATTATTAAAAGTTAGACCAGATTTCCTTTGAAAAAGATTTATGTTATTAAAGAAGGCTCGAATAGATGTATTTTCATCAGCCAAGGTGAGAAGAATATCATCAGCAAACAAATGTATTTTATATAATGAAGTGGAATTTAAATTACAACCTGTTATATTGTTATCCCATCTTATTAGGTTAGCCCATGGTTCCATAATTAGTGTAAATAATAAAGGGGACAATGGACATCTTTGCTTAGTGCCTTTAACTAATGGTACATTTTGTGATATACTTGTGCCATTTTTAATGTATGCTTGACTATCTATATATAACTGAGTAATGAGATTTATAAATTTATTAGAAAAATTTAGTTCTTCTAATAGGATAAATAAATAATTCCAATTAATAGAATAAAATACACTAGTAATATCTAAACTAATCAATGTCAAATTTTTATTTAATTGTTTAACTGATTCAATCAAAATTAAAGTTTTTTTAATGTTATCATATGAATTCCTATTCACTATGAATTCTGTTTGATCATCATCAATCAAATTATGTACATTTTTTTACTCTATCAGCATAAATAGACATGAAAATTTTGTAATCTACATTAAGTAAAGAAATGGGTCTATATGAGGAACATTTGGTTGGATCTTTGTTTGGTTTTAATATGGGAAAAATAAAAGTTTATATCCAAGAAGGAGGGGTTTTGATAAAGTTTTGTGCGAGGTTAAAGACTTCATGAAGTAATTTTAGTGCCATATTAGGAAATATTTTATAAATTTCTGGAATGATGCCATCATTTCCTGGGGCTTTATTTTGTTTTAATTTGTTAATTTGTGTTTGAATATCTTTAAAGGAAATAGATTTGTCTATAATATCTTTTTGTTCAGTAGATAGTCTTTTATTAATATATTTGCTAACAGAGGTTTTTATATCTTCTTTAGGATCTATTGTGTTAGAATTTTGGTTTATATTATTAAAACCATTTCTAAATTCCAATAGAATGTTGTGAAGATTAGTTACCATCTTTTTTTTTGAGGATGGAATATTTCTTTGATGTGATTAATTTTATTTAATCTTTTAGTTTTATTAGCCAATAACCTTAAAGATTTTGGGTTATTTGAATAATTAATTAATTTATATTTTTCTGCAATTATTTTTGTTTTATGGTTTAATATTTCAATATATTTATTATTTAGAGAGTTTCTTTCCATTTGTTTATCAATAGTATCTGTATCTACTTTTTGATTGAGCTTTAGATTATCTATTTTATGTTGTATATCACAAAGTTCTTTATCCCATAATTTATTTTTATTATAATACCAGCTCATAATTTTTCCGTATAGATATGCTTTTAAAGCATCCCATATATATATATATATATATATATATATATATATATATATATATATATATATTGATATGTTGTTTGAATTATTCAGTTGTAAAAAATTTTGAATTTCAATTATAATGAATTCTTTATTTTTTTTTAACTTTGTAATATGAGCTGGTATTCTTTTGATTTGAATAGTAGAGACATTGTTGATATCAAGATAAAAAAAATAATAGCATTATGGTCAGAAATAGGGCATGTTATTACTTTTGTATTACTTAGAAAATCTAATAAGTCATTGGAAACCAAAACTCTATCAATTCTAGAATATGTATTATGTCTGTGGGAATAAAAAGTATAAAATAATGAATTTGGAGTCATAAAATGATTAATGTCTTTTAAAAGAAATAATTCAATAAAATCTCTTAATTTCTTAGCTGACGAGATCTTCCTTTTACCTTTATTAGAAGAATCTTTATGATCTAATATACAATTAAAGTCCCCTGCTATTATTGATTTTCCTTTTGTAAAATGCACAATTTGATCTAAATGTTGTTTAACCATGTTAGTACCTATACCTGGAATCCAATATATATTAAATAATGTATACATTTTTTTTATTTAGCTCCATAGTTATAGCACAAAACATTCTTTTATTGTCTTTATAGCTATCTGTTATTTTGGGTAATGGTAGTGAGTTATTCCACAAGATGGCTACTCCTCTCATTTTTTGAAGATGTTCAGCGCTTACTAAAACAGAATAAGATTTATTATTTAGTTTAGATAAATCCTCCAAGAGTAGTTGAGTCTCTTGTAAAAATAGTTGAGATTTATGAAGTTTAAGGTATCTAAATGAATTACCTCTCTTACCTGGATTATTTAAGTCATTAATGTTAATGGGAATACTTTTTATAGCTGTAATTTGAGATTAAACAAAATAAATCCGAAAATTGACCATCAGGTGTTAATATTATATTAATTTCTAGTAATTTAGTATGAGATTTCCCAGTTGGAATAGAAATAATCATCTTCAGATCTCTTTGAAAGAACTTACTATTCAAATTAGTGGTGAATAACAATAAAACTTTCAAACAAATAATACCATAACTGATTAGTAAAACAATATTTACAATCCAATCCCTTCTGGAGTTTAAAACTCCCAATCTACATGACATAGTATCACCTAAATTAACCCTTAATCTAGTAGCAACATTAAACCAGCTACTGTCTAAAAAATAAAGTTATCTTCAGGTAAAAATACCAAACTGTAGTAATAGTAATATTAATATGTGAAATGTTGCTATCACAATAAGCAGGTGTAAAAAAAACATTTGTGAATTTAATCGAACTATGAATCATAAACAACCCAGCTAGATTATCATGTTCTATACATTTTCTGAGTACTAGCAACATATCAGCATCTTATAGTAATTAAACATTTTTACATTAATTCATGTGAACACTTTATACTAACAGGATAAAACAAGAAATGGATACGAAAAAGCATGACATTCAGCAGTTAAACGTGTTGTTAGGAAAATTATAAAATCCCTGTTGCTCATATTATTTATAGTCATTTGATAAATCTGAAAAACTTCTACCAAAAAAATCAAGATGAAATATGTGAAACATCTAAAGGAAACAATTGGATCAACATAACCATAGTTCATATTCTAATGGTCAACCTCCGTACATTTTATATATTCATAAGCCATGCTGTAAATTAAACGTTGCATATAAAATAAAGTCAAAATAATATTACTTTGATCATCTTGTGTCCAGAGTGGCAAGGAAGGCCTTTCACATTACACATCTCATAGGTAATGGCATTGCTTCTGAAGTGAAAAAAGTTAAAACCCCCCTATACTCATCTCTCGACATGCCAATAATAGAGTACAATGCTCACATAGATATGTACCTTACCAGACATCTGCAGCAAATGAGGAGACCACTAAGATCTCTCAATATGAAAATTCAGGTACATAGCATACATGAACAAACTGAAATTACTGTCACAGTACACTTTGTAGTATAAACTTTTTAGAGGCGACCTGTGCCTTACCTACAGAGCAATCTCTGATCCTGCCTTAATAAAAATGCTTCATATCTATAAATCACAAGGGACAAAATTCACTCACTCTAGGGACTCCAACTCAGCCTGCGTTCGCAACACAATTTCACAGAGAGACATTTATGTCTCATGAATGTTGCCATTCCTCAGGGAGAAATTCTCAATTCAAATCAAAAAGAACTTCTCAATGACTCTGTATATGCATAACTTTAGACAATTGGATGAGAAACTGCAAATTTAGCCTGGGAGTTTCACCTGTGCCCTGTTAGATAGGAGCAGTCAATGTTAATCTTTTTCTGCATGAAAATGTAGTCTGTATCTCTATTATTTAATAAGAAATAAAAGTGAAACATGACCAGACTTATAAGGACCCCATGGCTATTAGCTTTGTAACCTCCTATGATCCTATGTAAATCTATAATTGGTCGGTAGAGGAGAAAAGAACAAACTATGTTCACTAAAAGCTGCTTTGGGTGTAATTTCTTTGCAATGTCAGAACTACCAAAAGGTATCTAAAAGAGTTGTTTTTGCTTTTTCTTGTGGTATAGTAAACTTATAATTTAATTATGTGGCATTAGTGAACATCCATAAAGTTAGTTGGGAAACAGTATGAACCACACTTGAACAAGACTGTAGATTTCAGGTAAATAAGTGTTGTTAAAGAGAATATAAGATCACTTAGTGTTTTTTTTTCTTCAATACATAACATCAGAGATAAAGCACTGAAGTAAGACCTGCTAACAGATATATAAGTCATTTAACTCATTTAAAATGCTTTGACTTAAGAAACAGAAAAATGTATGCCAAAATGATATGTAGTAGTCTATAAGCAGTGTAGTAAGAAAACTACCATTTAATTTTATCCAGATGTTTCTTAATATGTGGTGAAAATTATTAAAGAGTTAAATGATTAGAAAATGGAAACAATTTACAACCTAAACAAGCAGTGATTGTACTTCAATTCCTTTTCCAACAGTAAATGGAGGGGAACTAGGTTTGTTTGTTTGTGGAATGACAACAAGTTAACTGTACACCAAAAAGATAATTAGTGGAAAGTTAATGGTCACACAAATTGTGAAAATGTGTTTTTGCTGTATACTTTTTATCTCCATGATTCCCAACCATCATCCTTCCTTCTACTGGTCTTGAACCCATTTATTTCCCTATACTGGATATCCCCTGCACATATATGACATCTTACAAGCAGAGCTGTCATTCAAGGATCCATGGCATTATTTTGTGCCCTCTACTATCGACCAATCAATGATAGCTTTTCTGATAAGGCCCTATCCTCCTTTCCTGATGGCTGACACAAACATCTCACAGTTAGGGACATTCTACACCCCTCAAATGAAAATGGATTCTCTTTTATATAAGTTAAAAAGAGCTATCATCACCAGCTAGGGATAATATAAGCACATTCTTCATCCTATCCTTACCAGTGTCAAGCAAGCCATCACTTGTACAGTGGTAACCAACTAATTGACACCACCATTCTTCACATCCCCATGATAAATAAGCCCATACCAGCTAATGACTTCTACATCCCTTACCCGGGTCTTCTTGTGTCTGAGCTGCTAATTGAACTGAGGCCAACTAAGTCATATTTTATGCATTTTACTGCTAATGCAAACATACTGCGGTGGTGGTGCTGCGGTAGCATTGTCGCCTCACAGTAAGATGCTGTCCTGTTCGATTCTCAGCTAGAGCGTCTTCTGTGTGGAGACATGCATGAATGGGCGTGCCTTCGTTGAAGGTTGTGCATCAGGGCTGGCAACTCAGCATGTAAAAATCTACTGTCAATCATTAGCAGACCAGAGTTCCGCTGTGGCTACCCTTAACCGGGAAAAGCCGAAAGACACAACAACAACTGCTATTGCAAACATACAGGATCCTAACTGTCAAAAACATGTTTTTGAAAACATGTAAATGTTATTTAATAAATTCTTAAAGATGATTCATGAATTATATTCACAATGTCTTTTTGTAAATGACATAAACAGAATATACCTAGTGGCAAACAGAATGACAGAAACAGAAAGTATTCAAAAAATGAAGTATCTTGTTACTGTCTTGAATTAGGGAATCAGCTGTTTCACCCATCTCTTGCCAGTGTCTCAAAGTTCCAAGTCTACGTGAATAGACAGAGTCCATGGTCAAATGTCAAAACTGGACGTTTATTTATATGAGCGAGCTTCTCATCATCTGGCAGGGTCGTTCGTAACACAACTGAACCTCT
Source organism: Protopterus annectens (assembly GCF_019279795.1). Taxonomy (NCBI): domain Eukaryota; kingdom Metazoa; phylum Chordata; order Ceratodontiformes; family Protopteridae; genus Protopterus; species Protopterus annectens. Next base: position 37,905,189 of record NC_056736.1, on the reverse strand, counting down.
CGAGCTCAATCCAAATGACTATTTTTTGTATGTGAAGCGGGAAACCAACGGTAACGCTTTTCAAAGGATTTTCTCTTTCATTTTCTTAAAATCAACTGCTACTCGAGAGCTTAACACCACGAGCATGCCATTCCAATGAAAATAGTCAAAGCACACAACTATTGCCAACAGAATAAGCCACCACATTAGTCACCATCCCAGCTTTTCCCAACTACATTAAAACAATAAATACAAAGAAGTCATAGCTAGCAACTGGCTGTCCTTACCAAGCATAAACACAAGAAATCAATACCAACATACTCCCGAAACACTACCTTTCACGCCACTTTATCTATCAAACCCAAAGAACACTTCACCATCCGCATATGGGCAGGCAACCAACACATCAACCAGAGAAGCAACCAGCACCCGACTGACATACAAACAAGTCCAAAAAAGTACATAACCATTCCCAAACCAACAACACCAAATCACCAGCAAAAAAAGAAAAATGAAACACATACAGCCATTATCCATGATGCCGCCTTACCCCTTTTCAATGCACATCAAGCATCAGGGCATATCTAACCAGTACTACATGACATCCATGAAGTATTATGGCTTCAAACAAAGATAACACCCGCAGAGGCAACCCCTCTATAGGCATCAGACAGAATAATATGACCAAATCATCAGAACAAACAAAACGCTAGATGTATACTATAGACTATTAGTACAAAACCAATAAGACAAACGAAATATGTTACATTACCACAACCATTTTTATGTGCAAGATATCATTAAAAGGCAAAGAGAAAATAATAAAACAAAACAACACATGTTACAATAAACAAAATAAAATAGCTCACCTGTAAATCCAGATTCATTTCCTCGATTTATAGGGTCTTTGTAACTAGAAACTTATGTTCAAAAAGATTATCATCCAAATGTAAGTATCCCAAAACCAATAAGTTTAAATGACCTTATGTGTATAAGTCATTTCTTTAGCTTCTTTTTAGAATCAAATGTTTTCCAAGTATTGCTCTCAGCGTTTCTTTTGAAACGAGTGGAAGCCCATTCCATATCTTCAATTCTTTCTATCATTTTATTGTTGTTAATAAATAAAATTGCAATATCCAAGTCTTCAAAGATTTTTTTGACCATCTTGAAAAAAGATTTTTAGTTTTGCTGGAAATAAAAGGCTAGCTTTAATTTGATGTTTCTTAAGTTCTTTGAGTAAAGGTAAAAATAATTTTCTTTTAGAGATTACAGCTGGGGAATAATCATTTTCAAATCTAATGATTTTGTCTTTTATTTTGATTAGTGATTTTGCCCAAGCTGTTTTTAATACCAGTTCTTTGTCATGTGAAGAAATAAATTTCACAATTTCAGATCTAGTAAAATTGGACTTGTTATTTTTAGACATTACCAATGATCTATGTGCCCTTTTAACACCATATGAGAAAGCCTCTGGTAATTCCAAAATTTGAGGCAACCAAGAAGATAGAAATGTCACCATATCTGATCCTTCAATATCTTCAGATAAGCCAAATATTCTTATATTACTTCTTCCAGATCTATTCTCAAGATCATCTACTTTTAGTTGAAGAAAAGTATTTTGTTTCAATAGAAATTCAACATTATGCTCATTCTCCTTTGTTCTGGTATCAGTGTCATTCAAAGCAGTTTCTATACCTGATATCTGTTTCTTCTGTTGAGTGAGGTCTTCATGTATGATATCCATTTGCTGCGTACATTTCTCATTAAAATGATCTATTTTCATATCCATTTTGTCTAGTTTTGAAGAGAGTTCTTGTATATTAGATATTAATGATTGACATTCTTTTTTAAATGAAGATTCTTTTTGAGAAGATTTGTTATGGCTCATGTTGTTCTGTTACTGAAGATTTCTAGTAGATTGTTTGACAGGAAAATGTAATGTTTAAGCAATATTTTTTAAAAATTATCCTACTATATTGTTTAAAAATTTTGTTTAGGATAAAAAATCCAGTTTTAGGATAAATAGGAATTAAAATTCCTGTCAGGAATGAATTTGAAAGACAGAGCTAGTAGAAAATGCTGTTACCTTGTGGACATCTTGGTCACGCCCCCCATTTGTGTTCCTGTTGAAGCTATGTTATCACAATGTACTCTTAGTGTCTTTTCACCAGTATCATGTAATTTCTTTCTCACTTATTCTCATATAAGAATCTATTCAGTTTCTGTAGTCTTTCATGTGGTTCTGCACTACCATTGCTTTCATTATCTGACAGCTTTGCTTTGTACATCTGTCTTATACAAAACCTATTTTATTGATCAGAATAATCAATTCATAAAACTACAGCAATGAAAAAAGGGTATGCAATGCTTTTTTTCTAATTCCTTGGTGTGTAAGTTGCTATAAAACAGGGATATACTAATCATGCCTCTTTTATTTGAGATATTAACTACAAAAAAGAACTGCATTTAATAAACTTGAACTAAATTCTACTCACTATCACATACTGTTCTCGTCTTGCTCAAAAAATAAATAAAAACAGCTTTAACATGATAACCCATTATATGAAGATAATGCTCACTTTATAATACCATCATCTTCCTGACAGCAATGATTACAACTCAATTAACAATTACTTCCCATGTGGAGAAAGGATTAGCTCATTATTAATATAAAGCAATGAACCTTCATAACCCACACCATAGCTTCTGCTCAGGCTCACTGACTTTTAACCTTTACATAATTCCTTATTCCTGCTTATGATGAGCAATAAGTCCATAGTTAAGAAATCTTATTTTCTATATTATCCAACAGCTACAAATATCTTGGCAATTGTGCACATACTTTAACAACTTTATGATAATAATAAAAACATCCACTTAATTTCAGCTGTGGACCACTGTAAAAATCACCATGCAACAGTATAGCATCAATTAAAGTATTTAGAGTAGAAAACATCAGCACAGAAAAAATAATACTGTGAATAAATTAAAAAAAATAAAAACTAAATAAAATAAAAAGGTACCCTTAGAAAATCACAGTAATTCTTATGCTTAAGATGTTGCCTTTTGAGAAAAAATGTAAAAAAACTTAAAGAAATCCTCAAAATTGTATACCAACCAAAGTACCTCAAGTAAATTATCTCTGAAAGCATGACTGTTATCCTTAACCATTCTGAAGAAATCCAATTGACATAGCATCTGATCTCCATGCTTTATCATCCCTTCAAAGTAACCACCATATTATGTCAACAGGAGTGTAAACTACTGCTGATAAAGAGGTACATATAATCGAACATTATCTCCTTGTGCGAACCAACAGAAACACAATAGACTCAACAGTCACACATATAATACTCAGTCACTAAAATTCCCAGTCCCCATCATACTGAGTCCTTTGCCACTGCAACCCTAGGGACAGTACTCATGCTTACAAAAGATAGCATTATAGAAAATCTAGTTAAAAAAAGAAACACTTTCACCCCCAGTATATATTAATTAAACACATTGTCAGTGTACTTGTTTATCATGAAACTACCACACTTAAATTCTGCAAAACAGAAGTATCAAACAATATTGTTTTCATAGGAAATGAGGTTTGGTAAAAGACCAATTTGTCTAAGAACATCTTCAGAAGGGGGTTAGACAAATATAGTAGTGGGAATTTAGAAGATAGGGGGATGAAAGAGTTAAATGGGAAGAAGGGATGATTGGGAGGAAATGAGTTAAGGGTAGGGAGGGGCTTAAAGTGTTTATGCTGGTGTAACTGGGTAAGGAATCACTTTTTGGCGTGAACTTGCTAAGACATGTTTACATCCGAGAGAGCCTTTAGGAGTTTTGGACAATAGGTAGGCCTCAGGTTAATAGTAGTGGGATGGTAATAATAGGCGAGTGGTTTATTCATATATGAGGTTTTTTCTCTGACGGTCCTTGCTGGCTATGGCATGAAGATTGAGTGTAGCTTTATTTTGATTCCTTAGGTAATACTTAATTGTCATAAAGAATGGTGGATTTATGGGTTTGTCGGCCGTGGGGTTAATGTTGTTAGAAGCTTAGATTGTATTTAGGGGCAGGTGGTCATTGAATTTTATGTTAAGGTAGCCATTGGTGGGATAACTGCTTGTTGTTGCAAATTATGCTTTATTCCTTGAGAGCAGAACATTTGATACAGCCTTCAGGAATGTGTATCAAGTTAGTTCCATAGGTTATATGCAGAAAATGAGAGTAAAGAAGTAGTTAATTCATTTGAGCTAAGATTGTTAGGTTATGTTCATACCTTTGCGGTAATTTCTGGCAACCCTTACCCAGTTTTCAGTTAGTGCCTACTTTAGTTGTTTCTTATTTTCATTAGTGGGTTAGGGTTGTACTTCATCTCCATTTTGGCTTGTGGTCAATGCGTTGGGTTATTAGGTTCTGTTTGCAGATTTATGGAATCTTTCTTTCACCACTTGCTGCCAGGGTTCAGTTGGTGCATATCCTAGTGTTGGACACGTCAGTGGATCACAGTTAACACTATGTCTTTCATGGGTTGTGGAGCCCCCGTGCTCAGCGGGTCATGCGCAGACACAATCATCTAAACAGAGGTGGGATGAAGGCGGGGGATGGGTGCATGCTCAGCTGTTCTCTTGCCATAGATGGGGAGAGTTACACTTCATGGGAAGTGCAGTGTATGCGTGTGAAGCCTTTTTGGTTGTGAAGGGGAAGGTGGGAGGTTCTGTGACTACTATGTACATCTAGAGTAGGTAATCTCTTTTCTTGTCTGCATGCTTCCTGCACACTTAAGAACAAACATAGCTGACAGAACATAATGGTAGTTTCTTGTGTGTACAGTGATTTCTGTTTTACTATCTCTTTTTTTTTTTTTTTTTGGCATGTGAGTTACACAGTTCTGATGTTTTGGCAGTACTTCAGGTCTGGCTTGGACCCTGTGTAAACAGTCCTGATGTTCTCCGAGCACTGATTCTGGAAATAAGCAAAGCCAATTATTTAGTTAGAAGTCATTCATGCAGTACCAGTTGCGGGCATCAAATCCTGTCCAAGTCAACCATCATGACTTTAGCTTAATTAATTGGAAGAATATGGCTGCATTAGGAGCCTCTTATACTTGGTGGAGGGTGGACAAGCTGCTTGCTTCAAATGCAGCTGCTGTCGGCCACAAGTTTATATTTCAAACACATCATTCAACATAATCCATTTCCATTTCCAATAACCTCTTCGTCCACTTCATTCAGACATTCTATCAATGTTCTGCTAAACCACAAGGACTAGTTCCTACCATTTATATTATAACTATTACCTTGCAAGAGGTTAATTGTTGGTTAAAAGTCACACCATACTATGCTCAAAAATTTACATTCCCCGGTACTTTTAGTATTTCTACTGGTATCCCTATTAAATAATAGCTTTTCCAGTACATTTCCTGAATGAATGTAACGTTACAACATACATTCTCAGGGGTGGGTAAAAGCAACTACTGGAATCCTCCTGACTCATCTGCTTTCCATCTGCTCTTTTTCTTACATCACATAGTCTGGACAGAGCCATGTATGATGGGTGGACATGGGCAAAAAATGGGTACAAATTTAAATGATGCTCTTAAAGAATTAAACAGTGATTAGAATAAAATGTTTTGGAAGTTACAGGTTTCAATGTTTTCAGCCCTCAGTTTTTATGACTTGCCAATTCAAGCCAGTAAATTGAAATTTTGTGACACAGTCCAAGGTGTGGGGCACTGATCTGTATTTTCCAAGTGTCGGTACAGTTTGGAGTTATGGCCACTGGTCAGCCTTAAACTTGGGGAGACATTACACTCAGAAAACGAAACTCTTATGTAACAAAAAAAAATGGGGGAATGCAGACTTTGGGAGAACAACAGGGTGGTAGGATTTGTTTCTGCACAGGCAGGGAGTCTGCCATTACTTCTCACATTCATCCTTAAGCCTCTCATTGTATAAATAGCATGTTGAATACTTGTGACAAGAGTACTGCATATTCAGTTTTCAGAAGTCTATGTTCCTAACAGTTTCACATCTAAATAGTTTGACATATATTTAGCTGCAGGCCTTAACTGATATCGATGGTAAATGGTATTCTTGTGAGCTTTATATTTGAACATGTTTACAAGTTGTCAGTACGTTCTCCTCATTCAACTTAGAAAGTTGCTTGAAATTTTCACAGGGATGGGTGGGCTAAAGTTAGTGTGTATCGCCTTGTTGGTGTCAATCCTTAGTGATTTGTATAAAGAAAATAATAATAATCAGGTAAAGCTGGACATGTCAGAGTATGGATAAAGGTCGAACTTGGAATAATTAAACTGCAGATGATTTCATGTTCATTTTGAAGATTGTACAAAACTATTATTATGTTTTATGTTAAAGCCCCACTTAGTAGAAAGCTGATAGTTAATGAAAATTAGGGATATCAACCAAAAATACTGCTCTGCAATCACAATGGGAAGATTAAGGTTAAGGAGAAGCGAGTAGCGAGAAGAAAGACTTAAGCTGCAGTATGTGGAGGACTCAGGAAAGGTGAGGAAGGGCTGAATGTGAGGTGCAGTATAGCTATTGATACATGGAGGTATAGATGAGTTACATTGGTTTGGGCAGAGGGTCTGGTACTTGGAGGCTTATTCTTTCTCTCTTTCAGAGGATTTACTTTTGTCATTTCCTTATTGCAGATGGTGGTCTTGACAGGAGATGGATGCTGCTGCCATGGCCTTTAGCTGGTGTCAGCGCAAAGTTTTATTAGCCGGTGGTATGAAGGAAATGGTCTCATTCGTTGTGGAATGTTGCTGCAGATGAGTTTTTGACTGCTGGAGCTGCACAGAGGGAGGTCACAGGTATAGGTATCATTTTATCTGCTAATTTTGGCATGGGAGTTTGTGTGATATGTCAGTATTGCTGAGATTAGTAAGGATGAGATACATCAGGGCCTCAGTAAAGCAGGTGTTTGGTTTAATTATGTGGATTTTGGGGATGTTAACAGATGGGGTAGAGTTATAGCAAGTGAGGTTGAGCTGGATTTAAGGATCTCTATGACTGGTTAGTTCTGGGGTTCCCACTGGTGGTGTGGAATCACAACGATCACAGGACCATAGTAAGTTACTAGGCTAATGGGTCTAAGGCTCTTATCACCTAGCCAAGTTCAGCCCTTACTTCCACATGCAGCATCTGTTGCTATTGTCCAAGAGGGACATGGGTGGAATCCCTTGGGGTGAATTTATGGTTACCCAGCCAGTAGTTCAATTGTGTTGAAGAGGGCCAATGGGGTGTTCTGTTTGGCATGAAGCGGAGGTTGTTCCAAAGGAGTGGTATCTTCTTGGGGACATATCTGTCATTCAAGCACATTCTATTAATGTCACATACCAGGTTATGGTCTTTAGAGTGAGTACCATGTGTACCACTTGACTGTTACATTGGGATGATAGGAAGTGATTCTGTATATGTAGGCCTGTTAAGAGTAGGCAAGGTTGTATGGGGCATTAAAGGTATGTGGGTGTTTTGGGGATATGTTAGGAACTTTGTGCCTCACTGGCTACACAGAAGTTAGAAGGCTTAAGCAAGGCATTGTTTTGGGATTCCTTGTATATGTGGGCCATAAGCTGATAACACAGGGGAATAAAGTTTTGAGGGGAAGGCTAAAGACAAGCAGCGGATTAAGGCTGTTTAGCTTCCTGTGTTATCAGAGTTGCATGGCAGCCTGTTTGCTTGGGTCATTTTGGGGGAGTGTTTATAAGTTGGTGTACTGTTTTACCACTGTGGCACCGTTTGGTACATTTCTGAGTGATGGCCTTTTAGCAGATGGTTAGGGATGTTCATATGGATTTGCATTTACTTACAAATGTGACAGGAGGTGTTAGGGTGGGGGGCATAATATGGGGGGGGGTTGGTTGTGGCTTATTGGGTAGGGAATTGCCAGATTGCTTATATTTGTGTTGCAGCTGTCTCTGAGAAGGAGTTTGGAGGGAAAGATTTAATTATTTGTCGGGCTAGGGAATAAGGTAAGGCAGTTCAGTTGGCTAAGGAGGATTTAACTGAGAGTAGTATAGTTGCACGGGTGCCATGGCTATGTGAACTTACTAAATCTTGGTCAGGGGTTCATTAGGTTGCAGGGCTGGTGTAAGTAGGGTGGGGTAGGGCATTGCTAGAGTGGTTAAATTTGAGTTGCAGGACTGCGGGACACCCATTATAAGGAAGGTGTATGGTAGGGCTTCACCATAGAGGTTACATTTGTTGTGCAGCTGCTGGAGGGAAGGAGGTTGTTGGAAAGATTTGGTTATTTCTCTGGCTTGGAGCAAGATAAGGCAGTTCAGTTGGTCAAGGAGGAGTTAGCTGTGGATAGTATAGTTACACGGGTGACAAGGGTATGTGAACTTAATCCTGGTTGATGATTCAGTGGTTTGAAGGGTTGGGGTAGATTTGATTGTGTGAAGATTGACAGACATTGGCTATTGACAAGATACATTGTGTTGTGAGGATTGGATTTGGTTATGGAGGTTTACTGGGATACAGTTCCTGTGTTGGACATTATGTGCATTGGGCAGTAAAACAGGGCAGTTAGGCACAATGGTGTGTAATTGTTCTTGCATGGTTTTTCATGGCATGGGTTTAGTGTTTGGTGGTACATTTGGCAGATAATGACTTGGGAATTATTGTGAAGCTACTACTGGTAGTTAGGTAAGTGATAGTTTAGCTAATATACAGAAGTATGGTAGGTTATGAGGTTATGGTTTGTTACTTTTGCATTGGAGAGGGGTCAGTGGTTAAGTTCAGCGTTTTAATTGTCTACTTTGGCTATTTATATGATAGGACTTTGAGAGGTGATGACACAGATCTAGTTTGGTTAGAGAGGGCAGAGTACACCGAATGATGTTTGGTTTAATGCCTTTTATTGGAAAGTTAGGTTGTTGGAAGTTTGTTAGCAGTGAGAGGGAACAGCCTGGCCAGGCTTGTGCGTGGAGAAGAGGGGCAGTCTTGCCCTCTTCTATTCCTCCTCTAGTGCTGGATGTTTATTTCAATGAGTTGGGAAAGGAAAGTGAGCAGTGGGATGCTGCTTGATTAGTAAATAAGTGAACTGAGGTAAGGATGCTGCTTATTTGCTTAGATGTTTAATTCAGTAAGTGGCAAATGAAGTAAGTGAGGGGATGCTGCTTCATAAGTGAAATAAGCGAGCAGAGATATGGACACTGCTTATTTAGTTGGATGTGTAATTCAATACATGGTAAATGAAGTGAGTGACGGGACGCTGCTTCATAAGTAAAGTAAATGAGTGGAGGTATGGACGCTGCTTACTGGGTCAGGATGAGCGAGGTCACGCTGTCCTGCTTAACATTACATGAATGTTTATGCTGTGATTAATATCAACTATACTATGTTTCACTTGGTAATTAATAAATATCGCTTAACAAAGTTATGTTTATAGAAGTTTAATAAAATTCATCAAACATCATTCAGTGTGATGTGTTTATTGAAGGGGACCGAGACAATTATGAGCATCTAAATGGAAACAGCTGCAACATTGTTAATTTACGCTATTAACAATTTTTCAATATAGAATTTAATACAACGAATCCCTAGCTTTCAGAACAAAGTATGATCTGTTAAATAAATAATCTTGTTAGCATTTTATCAGATGTCTGTTACACTTAAATAATGTAGTTGCAATAATAACTGAAAATAAAATGATCAGGTCATATTGTGGCCCATAACACATGGCAGCACCAGTCTTAGAACTATATATTTAGATTTTAGCCACTTCTTAGTGAAGAACTTGATATAATAAGCTAACTGTTTTTAATACAGCACATATGCATCATCCAGTTATCACAACATGCAAACATATTCTAAAAGAAAAGCAAATTGCCTTTCTACAATCACAGCTTCATTTAGTGTACACATCAGTTTAAAATGGAAGTCAAAGGTGTTTCAGAAGGGAGCATCATTTTACTATAATTTAATGGATAATTTTATTTTTATTTATTTTTTATTTTACATTTGTTGACTGGGCTAGTCTAACTGGATATATGTCCATTTTCAGTAGAGGTCCGGGGAGAAAAGCTCCACATAAAACAAAGCAGAATATTGCAACTACAGATACAGTTCACTTGTCAGACACAGTAGTTGTATACAAGGTAACATAGTAATTATGATAGATAACAAACAAAATAATTTTTTTTTTGACCAAACACTAGTAGAAGAAAGAAAGTATTTAGAAGGGTGTGAGATATTTGAAATCAAAGTTGTGTATATGTCACAGGAGAACAGATAATTATTTACAAGGCAGGGACACACATTTAATGGCAGTGACTCATCTATAAAGCAGTGACACATTTGTAAAGGCCTTAATGGGTACAATTATCCTAATCTATAATAGTCTCTGAGAAGAATGAGTTTTGTACAGTCTCTGGATAGCTATATGAGCAGATTAACAGAGGGGAAGGAGGTAATGGTCTTAAAAGTAGCTATGAGGTGAGTAGTATTTAATGACAGACTTTGGGATAACCTTAAGAACACAAGGAGGGATGTCAGTCAGGGTTGGTACAAAGACATAGCCAGTGGGTTTTAAGGTATATTTTGAGTTCCTTTTTGAAAAGTGGAGTAGAGGAAAGAGATGTGAGTTCACTAGGAAGTAGGTTCCAGGTTTTTCCCACAGTGTTAGATAAAAGGGAATCCCCTGCTTTATTGTTGTTTTTTTTCTAGATACCAGTAGTTTATTTGCTGAGTGTAGGTGTGTAAGCTTTTTATATGGGGTGATTAGACTTGTGAGTATTGGTGTCTTGCACGGATGATAAAGGGTCTTATGGGCAATAATGAGTTGGTGGAATAGAATTTGATTATGCATCTCCAGCCAACCCAGTTGTTTCAGATTCTGGCAGTGGTGGGTTCTAAAAGGGGAGCCAGTTGCAAATCTGGCAATGTTATTGTAGAAGGTTGCCAGCTTGTTGAGGTTGTGTTTAGATAGATTAGTGTATATAGGAGAGGCATAGAAGAGAGTAGAGATAAGGTGGATGTGGACAATAGTAGTTCTAGCTATGGGAGTAAGGAAGGGCTAAATTTTATAGAGCAAGCCTAGTTTTCTGTTAACTGACTTTATTGTGGTGTTGGTATGAGTATCATAGTTAAGGTTGTGGTCTATTGCTACTCCTAAGAGCTTGATGGTAGTGCCAGAAGATATGACTGTGCCATTATTAGATTTGATAATGAAGTCAATAGGGGTGGACTTTTGTGTGGGAGTAAAGAGCAATAGTTTAGTCTTTTTGGGGTTAAGGAGGAGACAGTGCTGTACGAACCATTTTTCTACTAATTCAAAGACATTTTGGGTAAGGGACTGCAGTTCAGATGGTCCAGTAGCAGAGCATATTAATGTGAAGTCATCTGCATATTGTATGCATGTGGCTTGAGAGATGTTTACATTTAGATCATTAATAAAAATTGAGAATAGAAGAGGGCCTAATACAGAACCTTGAGGTACACCAAGGGTGACAGGAAGGTGGTTAGATAGACTATCATCCCAAAGCACTGCCTGTTGCCTGTTAGCTAAGTAGGACTTGAACCACAGTAGTGCATGTGTATCAAGTGAGAGGGACTTAAGTATATTCAACAATAGGTGGTGGCTGACCATGTCAAATGCTTTAGAGAGATCAATGAAGGTTGCTGAGGAAAGGGTATTATTGTTATGGTTTTTGTTAATGTGGTCAGAAAATGATAGGAGGGCAGTGGTGGTGCTATGGAAAGGTCTAAAGCCATGTTGAGAGTTAGCTAATAGGTTATTTTGGAGAAGGTGATCTAACAGTTGATGGTGGATGTATTTTTCCGTAATTTTAGCTAAGGGAGAGAGAAGGGCAATTGGACGAAAGTTAGAGAGTTCTGTTGAATTACCACATTTGTATATGGGGATTATATGGGAGATATTACAAATGGATGGGATGGTGCCTTCTGTTATGGTTCTATTTATTAGAATAGAAATAGGATATGCTATAACTTTAGCTGCAATTTGCAGATATTTGGCAGGTATTAGGTCAGCAGAGGGGGTAGATGGTTTGAGTTTGTGAAGAAGGGTACAGATGAGGGATGTAGGAACAGGTTGTAGTTGAAATGAAGGCACTAAGTTAGTTAAGGAGGAAGGCAGATTGGAGGATACAGGAGGTAATGAGTTAGCGAGTGACTGGATGGCATTAGTAAAGAAGGTAATAAAGGCATCAGAAATTTGTTTTGGAGTCTCATGGGCTATTCCTGGTGGTACTGGTGTCTTCAAGTGGCCTGGATGCAGGAGTCTATTAATACCTGTCCAGAATTTTTGTGGTTTATACTGGTTAGTTTGTTGAAGTTGAAAGTAGAAGTTTCTTTTATCTAATAGCATTGATGTTTTAGTAATATTTCTAAGCTGTTTAAATTTTAAATGAGCAGCTGGGTCTTTAGTAGTATGCTATTTGGCCCAAAATTTGTTTCTAAGTTGTATTTTTTGCTTAGTTTCCTTAGTTAGCCATGGAGCAATTTTTGTCCTGATCTTAAGAGTACAAGTAGGAGCATGGTAGTCCAAGATTTCTAAGAATTTGCAGTTGATGTATGTCACTGCATCCTCTAGCTGGAGGTGTTTTAGGGTTGACCAATCACAGACACTAAGTTCACTTTGGAAGCTTGCAGGGTTAAAATATTTATTAGAAAGAGTGGTTCTGTAAGTGGTAGGGTAGGGAATACTAGTTTTTTGTCTAATTATATATGTTAGTGAGTGATCACTACTGTCGTCTGGTAGGGTGCCTGCTTTATATGTTGGGGACTAAGTATTTGTTAGAATCCAATCTAAGGTGCTTTCATTATTAGTTGGTTTGTGGATTCTGGTAGGAGTGGAGATAGTTTGGGAAAAGCCATGTAAATGTATGTGGTTAGTAGGATTATCAGTATTACAGCTATTCCAGTCTATATTAAAGTCACCTAGCACTATGGTTTCTTGAGGGAAGTTTGTGGATAGCCAGCTAAGGATATTTTCAAGGGTGGTGATATTATTACCAGGAGGAAGATAGGAACATATAATGTAGATGGACTTACAAGTGTTTAGTTGAAGTTTAAAGATAAGAGTTTCAGTACTGATATCTGAAGGTGGGTGTATATCTAGTGAAGTAACTTGGAGCCCAGCTTTATATATTATGGCTACGCCTCCATCCTTCATGTTCAGGCAATCTAATCTCAAAATATTGTATCCTGGAGGGGTGATTTCATAGTCTTGGGTTGCTGGTTTTAACCATGTTTCAGTTAGGCATAAGATGTCAAATTCATGTACTTCTAGGAGAACATGCAGGTGGGTCACTTTATTGTGTATGCTTCGTATATTTAGGTGAGCTATGAAGAGGGAGTTAGGAGGTCTTGTAGGGGTGTAAAAGGTAGAGGGAGATGGTCTAACTGGGTTATTGGCGGCAGTTATTGGTGGGGCCTGGTTTGGGATGAATGTCACCATGCAGTAGGAGGTGTTGGTGTAGTCTGTGTGTGTGAATTAGAGGATGATAGAATATGTTATGGATTTTCTTGGTTTGGAGATGTTTATAGGTAATATGGGCTACCCTATGATACTTTGGGAGGAGATAGGTGGCTGTAGATGTTTTGTTGATGTGCTCAAGGGTGGTTGTTATAGCTGGTAGGAATGTTTGTTTAGAGGGATGGTGGAAGTTAGAGTAGTTAAGATGTTCATAGGCTGTTAAGATATAGGGTAGGAAAAGGAAGGGTAGGAGTGAGTACAAGATTAAGTATTTTAGGTAAGTAGACATGGGTGCACTAGGCATTGTGATATAGGAGTTATAAAATAGTAAGTGAGAGGTGGACTATGTAGAGATGTGGGAGGAGTGATGGATTACCTAGGGAATATCCCTAATGAGAGGCCAGTTATGATTTGGTAATGGGACTGTGGGAGTGGCTGGAGAAGTATAAGGCTAGGAGCCTTGGAGGGGATAACTGGCTAGGCTTAAAATGGCTCTCAAGGGCAGTTAGCCTAGTACTAACCTATGAGCCTATGAGCCTATGAGCACTGGGGGTAGGAATTGGGGGTAGGGTAGGGGAGTGGAGTGAGCCCGCAGGGCGAATGGAGCGGGTTCAGACAAGTAAGTTAGAGTTTGGAGAGAACAATCAATGGATTGCTAATATCTATGAGGGTACTATCAGGTATGTAGAAACCCAGAGAGAACAATAGAAGAGGGGATCCCTGAGTGCTCTAGTGAGGAATGAGGAGGATGTAGGGGTAATGTACATGTAATCTACTACAGCACTGCTGTATTTTAAGTTCAGATAGGAGAGAGATGGGGTAAGAAGGGTGAGGAACACACCTAGTGAAGGCAACCACCTGCTGAAGAAAATAAATTGCAGCAGAATTGGCTAGTATGAGAGAGAGAGTTAGAAAACAAAGGTAGGGAATCTCTGGTTATTAGCTTCTGGAGGCTATACAAGGAGGAGAAAGAGTTAGTTGCTAGAGGTAGAGAGGGGCATGGCTGCTGGGCATCTGGCTAGATAGTTTATTAGATACAGCTGTAGGTATTTAACAAAAAGGGATGTCATACACATAGGTTTGTATAACATGTACTTCCTTGCTCCCTTCAGTGCTAGGACTCTTAGCTTCCTTAGATTAGGTAGAGGTGGCTGGTTTTGATTGAAAGGGGTCCTTATTCTCTGGCTAGGAAATCTCTGAATTCACTTTACAGTATAGAGGGATGGAAAGCTGTGTAAGCTGGAAAGAGAGGGAGAAATAAGAACAAGTCAGTACAAATCTAAGGAGAAACAGCTTTACAATAATAAGGGTAGTACAACAGGCATTCATTCAGTTGAAACACTTGATAATTAAGCTATACATATTCACACTAACAGCAATAAAATAAAGCAGTGGAGGGCTACATGTAAAACAGGGTGTATTACGGTATTGAAAGCACTACTCAGAAAAAAAATAACTGGAAATAATAACACAGCAGTTCTCTTGGGCTTCTACAAGCTAGTTGAGAGAACTAACAAACAATGATAACAGCTATGTGCTACAGAAACTATGCAGATGTTCTGCAGTATTAAAATAAGCCCCTAAGCTTTACATGTTAGTGAGGAGGCAGTGTACTAAATACGGCCTTGTGCAGCCTTTAAATATCAGTATTTTCAAGCTCTTATGAGCTACTTTGACCTTGCACAGTGGCTGTGCTAAATTCAGTCTAGCGCAGCCTATAGATGCTATAATATCCCAGCTCCTGTGAGCTACAATGGCCATTTAGCAATAATAATAGAATGCTACAGTTCATTCATATTCCCTCAGGCAGTGGGAATCATAAATTGTAATCTAGGGGCCGATATAGCATATGAATGAATAGAACTATGGTAAATTACTCAGTACAATGCAAGGTAGAAGCTAGGTCCAATAAGAGTAACCACAATACTAAACACAGTCATTTTCAAAGCTGTAAAGATACATGCTGCTGAAATACATTTGGGGAGGCTGTGAGTTAATTACAATGGACAGTGAGTTACAACAAGTTTCCCAACCCCTGAGCATTATTTATGTCTGCTAATGCATGAATAGTCAAACTCTACAATTCTGAGGGATTCCGTCAAGAAGAAGCAGTACGTACAATATGCAAGGGGCAAATTTGGTGCAAGAATGCCCAAAACAAAGAGGAATAACACCAAATGTATACCAATAGGCTAGATGTAAAATAAAAACCCTAAAAATCACTGATAATCGCCTATTTCAGGCCAGTAAACACAAGGTGTAGTACTGGTTGTTGCATTTGAAACAACACAGTTAAAGAAATATACCATATCATGTATTGCATTATGAACATTTTATAAAAACTTTAAGATCCTACACCAGCTCACGTCCTTTGATAAGAACACATTTTTCAATATGCAGGCCATAAAATCAAAACTTTGTAAAGTAAACCATCTGAGTCATTATTCTTTTACTAGAGTGTTCTGACCTATATTCACTTCTGACTATGCGGGGTACTCAAACATGCTATCAAAGACACATAAGTTATGCAGGTTTGTTAACAACATAAAGTCTAACTGCACCAAAACAGAGATAAAACATTGCCTTCCAAAGTCAGAAAACATATCTCAAGTGCACAATTGCCCAGCAAACAATAAAGATTATTATAATACATTGAAGCAACTGTAGTTACACAATGAAAACAAAATTTTGAAAAAATGTCACTGCTGTAGAAAGTGCAGTTTTACACCCAAGTTAATTCTTTCTCTTCCCACTGAGTATTACACACTGCACAAGTAAACAAAGCACAATCTTCTTTTTGTTCATCGTGAACAAAACACAATCTTCTTTTTGTTCATCGTGACTCTCCCAACTTTCTTGCAGGTCACCAATCTTAAGAAAGTCATTATTTTTATCATTTTTAACCATCAAACTAGAGTAATCCTTGAAAACAATTGTAAGCTGAGCTGAAGATTCACTAGTGTCTTCCAAAAAGGGAAAGCATCCAGCAATACCAATGGAATTAAAACTTACATATCAAACTAAGCCATTGGCACTTTTTATAGCAGCAAAGAACTGGTCTGTAGTCTTTAAAAATCTTGTCCACAATTGGCCTAGTAGCAGGCTGCCACAACTATTTTAGGTCACGGTCAGTCTTACACCAAGTCAACAACTGAATCTGAATCATTCTCAGATGACCATGAGCTATTAGAGGAAGATAACAGCAGTCTCTGGACAATCAGTCTGTAGTAACTGGTAAAAAAAAGTCTGTTAAACCAGCTTTGTCTTCCATATTTTAGAAAAATCCAATTATTTTTCACATTGTTGCACTCCATTCAATCACAGACTGCTTCACCTTGCTCTGTCATCCAATGCCAACAGTTAATATTCTTCCTGGACTATCTGGCTATTAAGATCTAGTGATTTATTTCATGTTAGCAAGTCTTTGCTCAACTTTTAACATGAAGTCATCTTGGTCTTCCAAGATGGTGGTCGTCTAGTGTACACCCTCTCCATAGAGCTCCCTTCATTATCTACAGACTCAGCTGAAATATCATGCTTTAAATACCAACTCTCACAACTTATGCAAAGGAATCAAATATTTAACCTCATTCATCAGAATCAGAGGACTATTTAGCTCATCCAGACAAAAGAACAACTAATATATCATATCATCGCTCCAGTAATCTCAATCACATGTATCCAAGGGGCGCTGGACTAATTACTGCACACTAATAACTACCGTGTCTAGACTATGGCTGATAACTCGGACATAATGGAGACACCAACTACCAAAGCTAAACTCTCCACAATCTTCTCTCCAGAGAAAGATGTGATCTCCAAAAGGCAAAAAATCACTAAACAATCAGCGGAACTCAACAAATCAAGCGCTAAAAGTAAAACTGAAGCCAACTTCCACTTAGATGAGCTTAAATCAGCTCTTCAACCTATACATCTTGCCATACAAGGATTCTCTGATCAGTTAACCAATTTGGGCAAAACCATTAACCAAATTGTGGAAAGAGTGGATACTCTTGAACACAAGACTCAGGCTAATGCAGTTTTGATCCAGTCCTTGTCTGAAGAACTGCGCGCCAAAGCTACAATGCTATTGGATCTACAAACTAAATTAATGGACCTAGAAGATAGAAGTCACCGCAATAACATACTAATCAGAGGTCTACCCGAGACCTATGATAACCACAATTTATTGTCAACCACCAAGCAAATCGTCAAAGCTTTACTGGGCTCGGAAAGCTATCCTACTGGCATAGTTGTGGAGAGAGTGCATAGGGCCATGCACAAACACCAAGACACTTCTACTCCACGCCAAATCTACACTAAGCTGCTTAATTTCCAGGACACTCAAAAAATTTTAATATCTGCTAAAAAACAAAAATATTTTATCTGGAACAAACACAAACTCACCTTCTCTCAGGACTTGCCTCTCCCAATTAAAATAAACAGGCAAAATTTGGCAGCATTCTGTGCAGACCTGATCAAGAAAAATATCAAGTTCCAGATGCGCTACCCGAACGCTTTGATCTTCTCATATAAGGAAACTAAATACATGGCCAACACCCCAAAAGAAGCAAAAGAGGCTTTTCTTAAAGCCTTCAATAACACCCCTGTTCTGTAATGTGCCTCAGTACTGGAATAGTACTATAATACTTCTACTATAAATGCTGGAGTCTTGAGCATAATTCTTCACTCACCGGATATCTCTGCTCTAGTTCCGGCTACATCTTACAAAGTAGTTGGATCTCTACAGAAATGCACAAGTTTGTTGGCCCCATATCTCTTCTTGATCTATTTGTGAGACACTGATCTTCAGAACAACTGGGAACCTTGTTGTATCCAGATTTAGTGGTCCAGGGGATCTTTTTGTTTGGTGACTTCCTGTGGTTCCCATGCTGTATGTTGCCCCTCTGATGTAAGCCGTTGATGACTCCTCAGATTATTTACATTAACATTACGCTAATTAATATTGCTTGATTGCTAAATATCTTTTCTGCAACTTGTGCCTGGCTTTCCCAATAATTTAAAGGGGTATTTTAGCATGTTGGCATTCGCCTCAATCAATCAATGCTATACACATGCTTTGAACGCTTCCTGCCAGGTCCAAACAATAATTCAAAAGGTTGCCAATATTATTTCTGTCAAACCCTTTATGTTGCTTGTGTATTGTTGCACCTGATGTAACTGGTCAGTATGTCCTGTTCTTCGGTGATCTAGTCCAGATAAGGATATGGCTAAATTAAGCAACCTGCCATATAGGTAGAATTAGAGGCGTTAACAACAATAATTCAATTAAAATGTTGTAAAGTCTTTATTAATGGAAAACATTGCCTCACTCATTGATTTTGAATAACCAACAGCATATTTACTTATGCTTATTATCTAACTTGTAACCTTTAACTTAGTTGTTCGGGGTTCATTGTGAGTTATTTATATTAGACTCTGCCTGTGTTTTAGTATGTTGCAGCTATATTGTTTATCGCCTACCTGAGAGTAATTCACATACTATTTACCTCTGCTGTTTCAACAGATACTGCATTTGCTTAGTCCTAGGTTTTATGTTATATTACCTAGTCATATTAGTATTTACTGACAGCTCATTATTTCTTGCCTAGTTAGTAGATTAAATTAGTGGGTTATGTTACGTAGTGCTAGATTTATAACCATATGTGTATACGTAAGCTTGCACCCTATATGAGCTCAACTCTTATGTCTTCCATCTTTTGTTTGTACTCTATACATTTCTTTATCATCCCTCTCCTTTGTCCTTTACCTTTAGTACTATGCTATAAGATTTCTGAGTGTGGCTTTTGCTATTGTTAATTCGGCTGCTTGCATAGATAAATAATAAGCGGCTAGAATATTTTTGTTTTTTTTTACTAGTGTTTTTCCCTTCTGCTTCCTAATCTAACCGCCTGTTAATTTTTCTCCAAGCATTAATCACTACCTAAGTCTTCCCATGTCTATATGTCATTATATGGTTACTTCTGACTACTCTTCTTTTATCATTCTTCGGTCTCTAGTGGAGCTCATGAATGCATGATGTTAGGGTCCTAGTATGATCTATTTTTGGATGTGGATTGCTATGTATATATGTATAGTGTTACTTAATGTAATTTTAGTCCTTTTTAGGACTATATTCATGACAATTTTTTACTATGTGTTTTCATTGTTAATCAAGGTTTATTGGAACTTTTGTTACTTCGTTTGCATTCCTTCACTCAAAGGGGTGGGGTGGTTATGCACCGGGGTAGATTTGAAGGAATACTGTGCTACCATTATTATTATTATTATTATTATTATTATTATTATTATTATTATTATTATTATTAGTCTCCTCGCTCTACATGATGATTTGATATGGTTTCCTCACTTCTTCTAAATACCTAATCTCATTTTCCATCCTTCTCCCTCTTACGTGTAAATACCTTCTTCAAGGGTAAGGTTATATTAAACCCCAAATTTATAGTTCTCTTTTAATTAGTGATTATGGCTTGGTCTGTCGACTCATGGAATGTTAGAGGATTACAAAACAAATCCAAAAAATCTCTTCTCTTTCACTTATTGTTTAAATCACAAGCTAATATATGTTTCCTACAAGAAACACATATGTACAAAGAGGACTGGTCTAAAGAAACAAAAAAAAGTGGATAAAATCCATCATTTCTGCAGGTGATAGTTCCAACTCTAAAGGGGAGGCCACTATAATCAAAAATGATTTTCATGGGGTAATCTTAGAGGAGAAGTCTGATCAAAACGGTAGATGGTGTTATTTCACCTCTCAGTTTTCTAACCTCAACAAACCAATCCTTTTTTTCAATCTTTACGGCCCATGTACACAACAACAAGTCTTCATCGTAGAGATTTATAACATTCTTTCTGCTTTTCAGGACTACCACATTATTTTAGGGGGGGGGACTGGAATGCTGTTATAGACCCCAATATAGATCGCACCAGCAAATCTCCCTCATACAATTTCCAAGAATCCCTAGCACTAGAGGATTTGATAAATGACTTTAACCTTATTGACCCCATTTCATTCGGTGGCCATCTATCTAAAGACGAAATATACACATATTATTTGAAATGCTATAATACATGGTCACGTTTAGATTTCTTTCTAGTATAAGATTCCCTCTCTATATTCAAGATAAACTTCTCATTAGAACCTAGATTCTTCTCTGCTCATTCAAGAATCTCTCTCAAGATCAGACACGCTCCAGGATCAACTCCCCCCGGTATAACAACTGGACTCTGAACAGTAACCTGCTTTGTAATAAGGTCATAACTCAAGAAATTATAGAAATACTATCAGACTTTGGCTGTAATCTTGAAATGTTGCATACCCCATTTGATATCCAATGGGCCACCTGTAAGGCCAGATTAAGAGGTCTAATAATCAACAAGGCCTCCTATTATAAAAAAACTTTACAAAAATAAGGAATCCAAGCTAATCTTGAGGATTTCTGATTTAGAAAAAAACAAAGGTTAAATCCAGACCCTAACTTAAACAAAGTAATCAACAATTCTCAAAAAGAACTGCTAGAACTTCATCAACAAAACCTTTCCCTATCTGAACAAAAACTTATTGCAACCTATTCAGAATGGGCACAAATCCCCTCTAAAACTCTGGCAAGAATAATAAAAAACAATCAGGGCTCCCCCATAATCTCCTTATTACATTTCCAAAATAAAATTTACAATTCAGACTCAGAAATAATACAACTTTTCTCGTCCTTATACTCAGATGTATACTGTAGGAAAGTAGATTCCTCTATTAACCTGCATATGGAGAGCTTTCTGAATTTTATTAAATTCCCCTCCCTGAATGAATCCCAGTGTTCTATGCTTTCTGCTCCCTTGAGTCTTCAAGAAATCCAAAATGTCACTGCCAGTCTCAAGGTAGGCAAATCCCCTGGCCCTGACAGTTTTACTCCTGAATTTTTTAAAACCTTTAATCTGATAACCTCCCCCATCCTTCTGAAGGTATTCAACTATATTATAAAAAATGGAATATCTGATTTACACTGGAACACCTCGAAAACCATTCTAATTTTGAAAAATAAGAAAGATAAAGCTGACCCCCATAACTATAGGCCCATTTTGCTAATAAACATTGATATTAAAATCCTAGCGTCTATACTGGCGAACAGATTGAAAAAAGGTATGCACTCTTTAATCTCCTTGGAACAGGCCGGTTTTATGACTCACAGATACACTTGGGACAATACTTTAACACTGGACTCCTTAATTCATTTCACCAAAAAAGAGAAAAATCTGATCTATGCACTAACTCTTGATGCTTCTAAAGCCTTTGACAGGGTGCACTGGGATTTTCTGTTCCAAACCATGGCTCATTTTAACATACCTATCGCCTTTTCTGACATGATTAAATCTTTATATAAAAATACATACACATATCTTTGTATCAACAAAAACCTATCCAAATCAATAAAGATCACAAATGGTACAAGACAAGGCTGTCTTTTATCCCCTTTTCTTTTCAACATATTTATAGAACCATTCTTTCTATATATTGCCCAGAATACCTTCCAAATGATTCCCAAAGTCCTAAACACGAAAATATTATTTTCTGCCTTCACAGATGACCTTAACCTGTATTTCCAATTTCCTACATTGACCTTAGTAAAATTATCAATTCTATTAATAAGTTTTCAAAGGCCTCAGACTATCAGATTAACCATAAGAAATTGCGTATCTTTCCTATCAACCCTGTTGGTCACAAATCTAATTATTTTCCTGATTCTCCCTTTCAGACAACCTTTGACATTAAATATCTTGGTAGTCACTTCGAACATAACCAGTTGTCCATGTTCCAAAATAATTTTCTCAGAACTTGGTCGAAAATTCTACAGAACCTTCGTAGATAGGAATTAATGAACTTATCTATCTTATCCAAATCTGCGATAGTTAAGATGAACATACTACCCAGACTCCTTTATCAATTTAATGCCTCAGATCAGATAATATCCAAGACTTTCTTATCAAAGATTAATGAAGAATTAGCCAAATTGATCTGGTTTCCTAAATCAGTTAGACTTTCGTACTCTAAATTAATTTCCCCTAAGAGTAAGGGCGGCCTCGGTCTACCGAACTTTCAATTGTACTATACAATTATATGTGCTAATAGAATTCTGTCTATCTCAAAACTCAATAATGGAGAATATAAATCTTACCCTACCTGGATCAAACTATGGTATCAACATGTTCAAGCCAACAAAATTAACCCTGAAGCTCTTACTTTTCTCTCACCGGATGCTATCAACAATTCTAAGTTATCCACCAATCTAAAACATAAAATCAGAACTTTTCAAGTTCTGTTAAAATATATTAAACTTGATAAGGTTCTTCCTCTACTCCAACCTCTCTACTTAAATCCCAATATTAAAATAAATAATCTGATGATCAATCTTTCTAACTTTCCTCTCATTAAAAATACTGTGGTCTGGGATATTCTTAAACACAGAAATGAATCACTTACCAAACTTCACATAATTCTTAAGATCAATAATAAGTACACAACTATTCTGTCAATTACGAGAACTAGTCTCATCAAAATTCACCCACCTCATGGTCAATAGTCAATATATCACCAAACTGGAGGTAGTCATCCAAACTCTTTCGAGTTCAGAGAAAATGCTCTCTAAATCGTACAATCTGCTGAACTCCATAATACATGACTCTGACTGCCTTTTCTCCGGCTATTGGGACAATCATAAAAAACTTCTTTCAGAAAAACAAAAGCTATCTGCCATAAAAAATACCTTAGAACTATCCCCATTTAAAAAAAACTTATTTACACACAATTAATGATTAATAACAACTCATATTATACTCCCTCTGTCCTAAACAAGTTTGACTCCAAGAACTCTCCCTCATGTCCGTGTTATTCCTTCCCAAATGCCGATCTTCTACACGTTCTATGGTTCTGCAATTACTCACACAAGCTTTGGTCCTCACTAAAAGTTTGTCTCGAGAAAATGCGATGCCACAAATTGACCCTCTCCTGGGAAATAGCGATTCTTCATGTACCTACTACAAATCTTTCTAAATTTGATATGCATGTACTAGTTATTCTATGCTCTTTTATGAAATTATATATCACCAAAAACTGGTTAGATCGTACCAGACTCTGTTGGAATAACTTTAAGGAAATGGCCCTTGCATATATCTCAGCACAGAAATTTATTACAAAAGACCCAGGAAAGTTGCCCTCTTAGGGAAAATCTGGAAAAGGTTTCTAGACCTTATCCTTAGTGAATAACCGACCTAACATCTTTATTTAGGACTAGGATTTACCTTACACTTAAGGATGAACCTTTAGTTACACTGTTATCTCTGAGAACCATGTCTCTCTCCTCGTAATCTATCTCTCTATATGGTAGCACTCTTGCTAGTTAGTTTGTACATATTGTATATACTTTAGTATGTTTTTCAGGTTTAATTTGTTTTACAGGGTTAATATGTGTTCAGTTTATTTGCTTACTCATGTATTCATGTTATATTACTGGTTTCTCTCTTTCTTGTTATTCTTATGAAATAAATATAAAGTTATTTGAAAAAAAAAAATACATGGAGTCATCTTGTTCTTATTGAATGTTTCCAGAATCAACTCTACCATACACTAACTGCTTAACATAATCATTGAACAACCAGGAGTCTGTGTTTAACTACTGAAAAATATAAAACCCAAATGGCGAAATATCGAGCAGAAAATAGCAAAACCAACAATTACGTAGCAATGACATCAGCAAAAATAAATTCATTGACTGGCCATAGCTAGCTCAATGACCAGAAAGTAACACGATGTATAAGGTAAGTGAAGGGAAACCTTTGAAATTTGCCCTATTCCCCACTGTAGTGAAATCTCGGAGTTGGTATATATAGTTATGGGGGGGTGGGGGGTGCAGCCCCCCACCTTGGTTAGTTGTGTTTGTGATGTTGGCCGACTATGGCCATTCAATTTTTTTTTGATTATGTTATTCTTTGGTAATTGTCGGTTTCGCTATCTTTCATTCAATATTTTGCTGTTGAGGTTTTTTATTTTTTGATAGACAAATATAGACCCAGCAACCAGACACCATACTCATTTGTTGCATCATATTCTGTTTTAGCTTTCTAATGCCTTATAACTTGTCTACAGTTACTATCTTCACTAGTAAGAGGCTAATGGCCCTACTTCATTTTTAGATGCTCAGCAGAATCTCTTCTTACCTTCTTCTCAGATTGGAAGTTGTCCTCAACAAGACAGCTGGGTGAAATTATATGTAAAATAATTAAATAAATACATTTTGTATGCAAAAACTAACTTTTAGTTTATAAACAAAGGGAAAAACTAGCCTCATTAAGCATTGCAAGATCCACACAGTGTGTGCCTTCTTCATATCTTCATATCCTCATCTCTGTATGTGCAGCAGAAATGTAAATTTCTGAAGTCTGTCTACAAAGGAAAGAACCCACTTTTTAACTGATCAAACAACAGAGAAGAGGTAACACTTTGTATTATCTCCCTATGTTAGTAATGCATGTATGTTATAAAGCTGTCGACAAAACCCTCCTTTCATTAAAAAAACTCCATCCATATACCATATATCATATTGCTGAACTACATAGGTCAGATAAATTCTTCTTTGTAGAAAACATTAACACATGCAAATTTCTGTGAATATCTGCCATGCATTTCTGAATAAACATACTGCTTTTTGACTGACAGCTGCTGACAGACATTGTACTTAGAGGTGTGCAGGTTTTACTGTCTGAAATCATCTTTAACTACAACGCCTCACTTGCTGAAGCATACACCTTCTGGGGAAGGGCTACTGCAGTCTATAAAGATGTACTAGCAATTACATCATCTACAAGAAGTGAAGGTGTATCCCTTTTCCTTTAAATTTCTACATGCTACATATTTCTCATCTTCAGTTAGATCAGATGCATGATGATGTATAACTGACTTTAACAAATCCTCTTTGTCACAAACACTTTTCATCACAGTTCTTCCTCTACACTTTTCAGTAAACTTTAGACAACACCACTAATACTTTCTTTCCCCTGACTAACTTTTCAAGATTATACAAGTAACCATATATAACTAACATATCCTTCTCTCTTTGTGATTTTACGGTGTTATACAACATCCCTAATACACCAAGAGTGCTCTCAGATGTTTTGGCCAGCTATTAAAGTTCGATGATTTCATTTACAATGATATGCCTTTATGATAAAATGGTCTTTCAATATTAACTGTTCGATAAGAAGCCATTTGATGAACACTTTGATCGCTAAATATAGACTCAAATACACTGAATAGTTCTACTAATTTGAGCAGGCTCTTCTACAAATTTTACTTAGCAACGTGCCACTGATCTAATCTTTTACTAGTGCAGTTAACTTCTGTTCTTATTCATACTTCCACATTTTTCGTGTCATCCTCCTGAAACAGACTGAATGAAATCCATTATTGAAATCAAGGTACACTCAAAAGTTATGTTTTCTTTATCAAGATCTAAGACTAATCTATGAACCTATGAACCTAAGATCCAGAATAACTCATTAAAACTAAAATCAATTGAAGATAAATGATCAGTTTTCCACTAAACCCAGTATTCTTAGCCAGTTATGCAAATGCACTGAGGTGATTCGTGATGCTGTGGATGAGTGCAGCTGACCCAAGATTTATAGAGTCCATTTATGCAAACAAATGTGTGATGATCTTGAATGTGCTTATGCAAATAAATGAGATGAAAATGAGGAAAGATATTAATCTTTGTATGCTGATCAATTAAGTTTTAGAACATTTGCAATTCATAGTAAAATTTTCCCACTTTTCTGCACTGGTCCCAGATGCACTATATAAAGGGAAGCCTCAACAAATCTATCAGAGTTGCAGTCAGTGAAAATCCTGTAACTTGTTGTGTGCTTTGCTATTTCTAGGTCTGAGTTGCTTGTCTTGGCTGGGTCAAAACTGCCTGTGTGGCCAACAAGGTGAAAATATAAGCAAATAATTACTCATTATAACTTTGATAATCAGGAAGTGTTTGATAGGTTCAGAGTGGACAGGGACATTATAAGGGTCTTAGTGGGTATGTTTGACCCCCATATGGGCACTGGAGGAATGAGTGGACTTCCTATCCATGTGGACACAAAAGTATATATACCACTCACTATAATTGCCATAAGGACCTTACAGAGACAGACTGTGGACACATTTTTGGATCTCATAGGCTTTTGCATTGAGGATACTGCAGTAATTCTTGGATATACTCCTGGCATGAGTGGATCAGTACATCTATTTCCTGGTGTCACCTTAGGACCAAGCCAGATCTATGCATTTCGCTGAGCTACTTAGTGCAATAGATTGCACCTGTGCTGCAATTAGGACCCCTCCTAGTCCACACAGGGAGTAGTAACACAGTAGGAAGGGCTACCATTCCATCAATTGCCAAGTAGTGTGTGATGTATGGTGGTGCACCACCAATGTCTCTGCCCTGCATCCTGGTGGTGCACATGATTGCCATATCTGGCACATTAGCTTACTCTGCCTGCTCTTCTTGCATGGTAGTTATTCACATTAAACAGTATCGCTGAATATTATTTTTTTGTTTGATCCCCCCACCCCTTCTCTTTATCCTCCTGTCTCTCTCTCTCTCTTTTCTGTCCAGTTGATGCTGGATATCTACTGGAGTCATGGCTCATGACACCAGTGAGAAATCTAAGTGGAGATACAAAGGATAAGTATACCATGTCCCTGTCCCAGACCCTCCCACAGGGTCTTTGTCCTCCTGAAGAGTAGTTTCAGGTACCTGGATATGAGCCTAGGGGTGCCCTTCATTATGACCCAGCTACTGAATGCAGGATGTTTACTGCATGCTGCATCCTGCCCAACATGATCATGAGCCAGTCTGGTGATGAACTGACTCATACTGTCACCGCACTTCTTACTTCCAGACCCACTATGAATACTGATGACCTGCTAGTAGCAGTAGTAAGCGACCCCATGCAGCAAGCTCATGTATGGCATGTGGCTCTGCAGGTAAAGAGACAACATGTGATCCACAAGTATGGTCCATTACATTCAGTTTTGTCTTTCCTTTATTGTAAAAAACACACAAAGTATAATTGATGCTTGCAGTGATATCTGCGGGCTATGCTGTTTTGTGCATTTTCTGCTGTTACTGTTCATCTAACATTTTCTCTCATCTTAAAATATATATTTTTTATTTGTTAGAAAATAATACTCATGCTATTGCCATACCAGAGTACTCACTTACTCCTGTTTAGTGATGCTAAAAGGCATCACATAGAAAATAATTTAGATTTTTATCTGCTTTTGTGAATAATTTCAGCTTTAATTGTTTCTTTAGTATATAAAAGAAAGGAATATTGACAACAGTGAAATACTTCCAGAGTTAATGCATTGCACATGTAATTAAAATGACTTATAATGTTTACTTTATATATGCTATTTCTTCTTAGGTTGTTCTGTTGCACTGCACAACAGATTAATTTTTGCTGTCATACACAATAAATTCTGACTTCAGAAACTATCATCATTTTTGCAGAGTGGAGGGTGAAGTGGCAGCAGTGTAAATTTACAAGGCAAGGTACTTATTGTAATGTGTCATTTCCTTATGATATATTTCTCCCGAAATGTTTTGTTCATTACTATTTTGATGCTTTAAGTACCTGACACCTACAGGAATGGTAATCTATTAAGCATTGCTTTTTGTCTGTCAGTGATGGTGCACATATTGGTTTTAGATTGATGAAATGTATATATTTGCAAAATTGCAACCCCACCCCCATTCCAGTTAAGTAGATGGGTGTGTCTTTGAAGCTGATTCACAATAGATCAAGATCAAATAAGTCGTACACATCTCCTATTGATAGGCTAGGTAATGGTGCAACTGATATAGAGGAGGGGCTACCATGAGAATTGTTAGGTGAGTTGGTCCGATCTCATGACCTACTTGATGCAGGGGATCCTGCTGTTACTGACCTGACACTGCTGTGTGACTGTGATTATTACATCAAATGTGAGGTTCTGCTAGATGTAGATGAACGTTGACGTGGCTTGTGTGAAATGCATTGTGCATGTTCACTTTGACTACTGACATTATTGTCCTGATAAGCAATTATAGTATAATGTTATCTCCCATCATGTGCTGGACAGCACCCCATCTTCTGCCTCTTGCAAGACTGACTCCAGTTTGACTCTGGTATGTTCCAACTATTGAATGAATGATGATGGCCACTGATGCTTGCTATACCATTATACTACTCATCAGTGTGATCATAGCATTATTTCTATACTCTGTCATTTTTAAGTAGTGCTGGAAATCAGCATTCATGCCCATGAGGACTATGACCATTTCCAGCTGACACTCTGTGGTGGTGTTCTGAGCCCTAACAGTGTCACTGCACATTTCCTGTTGGGCAGCCAATGCTTTATGCTTTTCCTGAGGTAGCTGTATGAAATTTCTGCTCTTGGTTTCCTATTCTAAATGTGTCACCCTGAAAATTGTTACCGCTGAATGACTGCCATCATCCTCAAGGTGTTCCTCTGTTTTTGTATAAAGTGTTGTAAAAGTGCAGGAGTATTCCTCCTGTACATCCATGATTGTCATATTTTTATTTTATTTTATTTTTATTGTATTTTACATTTGTTACCTGGGACAGTCCGACTAGATACATGTCCATTTTCAGCAGAGGCCTGGGATAGAAAAGCTCCACATGTATAGAAGATGACAATCAATATTCATGGTTACATTGAAAAAAATGTAAAATTTTAAAAAGGTGATTATATATATATATATATATATATATATATATATATATATATATATATATATATATATATATACATGATTACATTGACGTTTAAGATCTTTGTAGGTTTATAGTATGAAATATGTACAGGAATTATTGCACAGCATTTGAGTGTATAGAATTACATGATACCTAGATTGATGTCATGAATGACAACCAGGAGAAAAAAGGTGGTTAGTTAAGAAGGGGAGTTATTGGAAATTAGATGTAGACGGGTTAAAAAACTAGTCCTTAGTATGGCTAGGATAACAGGTTGCTATAGAAGAGTTAAAAACAAGGCATTAGAATGGTTAGGATAGGGAGTTAGAAACAAACCATTATAATGGTTAGGATAGCAAGTTAGGTTAGGTTTAGTTAATAGTGGAAACTTGTGCTTGATTTTGCATTGCATTGCATTGTCACTTTATGCAGAGTTACTAATGTGTGGGGTTAGAAATCTTGCCATTAAACTTGGGGACTGCCTGTCACTTCCCTCATGCTGCTTTACAAACATAACAGTAATGCAAAAACTGTTAAACATTAAACAACCAAGGTAAGGCTCTGGACACTGAAACTTTAGAACTTTTGTTCTTTAATATGAGAACTTCTTCAGAAAATAATGTAACACAGATCCAATGCAAAATTTAAAGCTCCAAATATCAATCACGATACCTAGTGACCGATAATAGCCTAAAAGATGTTGTGAGTTGTTTCACCAATAAGGATATAATGAAATTTAAAATGAACTTAAAGAATACTGACTTCAAATTTTTTAAAAAATATAAAGACATAAGAAATGTAAAACTAACAATAAAAATGTAATTATAATCTGTGTGCCTGTAAAAAGCATTTAATGTTAATTGTCTCATTGAGACCTGGGGTGCAAATGGCCCTTAATCTAATTTGCCAAATGGTTTCTCAGCACTGTAATAAAGTCTTAAAATCACTGCTAAATCCATCCATACAGAGTCAATCACTGTAAAAGAAAATTTATTGAAGTTGTTACAAAATCTGGCATGTTTTGCCAATGCGTTGTTTTTTTTTTTTTCTTAATAACAAATCCATGCTTGTAAATCCTCTTGTTTAAACTTCTGATAGTTTTGCCAATATAAAAGCGGTTACAAGATGCACAACAGGCGGCATATACCACATTTTTAAAGGTACATGTAAACTTTTCTTTGGCCCATACCACAAGGTTGCAGTATTTGAATCAAACTGAGGATGAATTACTTAAGAATCTGCACTGTTTACAGGGGGTGCAACTAAAGGTGCCAGGTTGGTGGTGTTTAATAAAACCGAGTTTGTGGTGATGTCTTCTTTCAAGTATCTTTTTAATATTGTATGGTTTCTTAAAAGTGAAATATTTTTTTCACCTAAATTCTTAACTAAGTCAACATTCCCTAAAATAATTTTCCAGTTTTCACTATGTCCTTGATTAGCCACATTTCATTGGTGATGGTGACAGGAAAAGCTAATCTAAATGTACCAACTTTGTCGTTGTGTGAAGTAACAGGGTCCCAACAAAAGATAGATGTGAAATGCTGCCCATGAAAAATGGGACAGGTCTATATTATAACATCGAAGTCTAAAAACTTTGAATGTTATAATATCGAACCCAGTAGAATGAATGCTGGAAATAGTGAAGCTGCAGAACACCAAATACTTTCCTAGGGAAAGTATTCAGTGGGCCGTTTCTGCAGCTTCGCTATTTCCTGAACTGTAGAGTGAAGGTTACAGACCGGGTTAAGGTAAGTGTGCAAACGAACGTGAGTGTGCGATTTGGCATGGGTTAGGAGAGTTAGGGTTTGGGCGCGGGTCAGATAAGTGTTCGATTGTATGGATGCAAGGGTTAGGGTGGGGTGGGTGAGTTAGGGTTAGGGAGTGGGTAAGGTGAGTGTGCGATAGTTAGGGACCTTAGGGTTAGGGTTGGGTTAAGGTAAGTAGATAGCTAGTGGTGTATGTCTGGTTTACTGTAGAGTTTTATGAAGTGTATGTGTGTGGATTGTTAATTTTGGTGTGCTTGTGTTGTGTGTATGTTAGTCGGTACAGTGAATTTTTTCTCTGGGAAAAAATTTGCTATTCTGACTGTTCGGTTTTCTCTTGTTTCGATTGAATGGGTTCGATATTATAACATTCAAAGCTTTTAGACTTCAATGTTATAATATAGACTCAAATGGGACATGCTTTTGTCTCTCTAAGAGACAGGACTTCATCCTTCAAGGTGGTCTCTGTTGTATCCCCTGTTGATAAAAAAGGTTATTAGTTGCAAAAAGTAACATTGGTTAGTGGTCAGTCTACTAAGTCTAATCAACTGTTCCTTGACTACCCCTTTTTCATGTGTGTGGGGTGTAGACTGTCTTTGTGAAGATATTGATTTATAAAGTCTCTTTCCTGAAAATCATACTGGCAAAAAGGTCAGATTCATTATGAAAATATAAGGTGATGTCCAGAAAGTTTACACTTTTGCCAGAATCATTTGTAGCAAATTTTATAAAATCTGTGCTGTTGTTCAAATAGCTGGTGAAAGTGTTGAATTCTTCAAGGTCTACAATCCGCAAAAAAAAAAGAGAATGTCTATGTACCTACAAGAGAACAGAATTTTATTGGCCAGAGGGTGGGTCATCAAGTAGTTCTGTCCCCACATGGCCATAACCAGATTGCCAAAAATGCGAGCAGTTCATGCTCCCCATTGTCACACCAGATGTTTGCTTAAAGAACTGTGAACCTCTGGTGACCATTATGGCATTCTGAGCAAAGCCACAGACCTTAGGTGCTCTACTTTAAACAGAATTGATATCCACATTCATTTATATGGTTTCTGGGCCAACAACACTGTTGCTAATCATGAATCCTAGCTTAGATGCACCAAGCAGAATTAATAAGCATCACATGCTGCCATTCACCACTGTGCAGACATGCAAATTCCATGTAGGCTTTCCTCTGAGACTACGTGAAATTTATTGAGTCCCAGGACTTGTCTATTTTTTAGTTCATTGCTATAAACTGCATGGCCACAACAGTAAAAATAGATTGCACACCCTTGTACTAGAACTCAGGACCATCTACTCCAGCCCTACACTTGCACATGCTACCACAGGACTACTTACATAAAATTTCCTAATTTCATAATCATCCTTAACATCTCTGTGATGACTGCTGTGCAACACTGCTTAGCGGACTTGCACAGTGCCTAACAGAATTAAGAGAATGCATCCAGTTTCAATTGTTGGCTATCTGAGTCCTGTCTGCAGGTGTTTGATATCTGCAACTGCTAGGGAACTCTGTTAACTGCTGTGTAATACCACTAAGCAGACTTGCGCAATGAAATACAGAAATTGCAATAATGTATTTTTTTTTACATTTGCCCTTTTACAGATGCTCTGTTTGCAGGTGTTCTGTCTAATTCCTGGGTGACCCACTGGTCCAGTTTGTGCACCGCCTCACTTCATGTAAATGATATAAGCACAGCCACACCTGGCATTCATTTTCCTCCATTTCCCATGATTCCTCTAAGTGGCGCATCAAGCAAACACTGCCCCCCCTCCTGAGAAAAAAAAGAGAGAAAAAAAAGAAAAAAGGGACAAATAATTGAAATGATGAAAAGCAATCAATGACATACACACCAGAAAATGTTGCTACACATGAGACATTTCTACATAGGTCTGGATTTGAACTCTCACTCCAAGGAACCTTCAGAACATAGGAATGGTGCCTTATCCCTCTTTGTCATACAAACAGTTTTGCAGCAAGGAACTGAAATCATTCTGCGTACAACCAACTGCAACATCATCTACAGTAATATGAAACCATACAAGTGTTGTTTGTATATTTATTATTTTTGGATGTAGTGCACTAAGTGATGACACAACCATTTATAACTATTGCTTGCAAATATGCAGCTCTGTCTTACCTCTCTGAGTTTGTTGGTCATTCTTCTCTTATCTGACCACTAATCTGAACATGTGGCCTGCTTACTTAGATTTCCAACCTTAATTTGTTAAGTCTAACCTGACACACCCACTGGATGGATGGCTGCCTGCAGTGCTTCTGTGTTTTCCTTATCCCAACCAGTAATCATTCACAGTTGTAAGTGATTAAAAACAAGCACTGAGAAAGTGCCTGGACCATGTTTACATCTGATTCACAGAGCCAAGTATTTGAGATTCAACATTTCTAATGAGGTCACACCTGATTTGCATCTTCACCATGCTGACATTATCATCATCATTATCAGCAGCAGCAACAACACCCATTCTGCTGCTGACATAATCCAAATTTATTGGAATAGTTGAACTGTTTGTTTCTTATGCTGATCCTGTAAAAATATTATTTGAAAACATTAATAATAATGCAAGATCATACAGTAAATAATGCTTCCAAGGAGGTGAGCGGGACACTTACTATGCACACTGCCTTCATTTTCATTCTTTACTGATGAACAAGGTTCAATTAATAAAATGAATTGTAACATGTTTAATTAAAGCATTACTTGTCAGTGTTAAATTTTATCTATATAAATGTGTTCTGCTGATTTTAAACCAACCTTTATGAGCCCGAGTATTGTTGCTGCAGACAGTGGTAAATAGACCAATGTCCACATCACCTTTAATTATTCCTGTTGCATGATGTTCTGGGTTATAGTTATCCCCTCAGATGGACAGAAGGTATTCCTCATCTGGATTGAATTGAATACATTTTGGAGCCATCTTGTGTCGTTTTCTTGGACTGTGCCAGTACTCAGTTTCTGCCTTTCACTCACTGATTTTGTCATCTACTTAATGCCAGGCTTTTTTTTTTCTATCAGCCTCTCTGGGTCCCCATTTACCAAAAAGAAGTTTCCGATATGTCCTAAGTGCTGCCATGAGGAAACATTTTTTTCTCATGGATGAAGTTATACTTTCTCTACATTAAACCCTTATTTTCCATAAGCACTACATGTAACAAAAAAGGGAGACATTCAGAAAATGTGAAAGTAATGTTTGAATATAATCAGCTTTTACAGTACATAACAAATGCCTATCACCCAGATTAAATAACACTGTTTCTTAACACAAACCATATAATTACATAAAAGAAATCTCATTTTAGACATGCAAATTACAATCATTTACCCACAGTTCATTTGGTCATGAATGCAATCACTTTTGTCACAAAAAGCATCCTTGCCCTACCATTTGCCATTTTCATGTAGTGGTAGTACTGCCATTTTTTTACTCCTCGATGTGACACTAAAAAAGTCAGATTCATTACCTATACCAGTCAATATCTTTAGCACAGCAAAGAATTTGTAGTAAAATACTGCATTTATAACAATGTATACAATCAGTAAATTATACCAAAGTAATCATTTTCTGTCATCAGTAATCATTTCTACTGCTGTTGTCATGATATCCAACTTCAAAATGATAGACATGCGCATCATACATTTAAGTTCATTACAAATGACCCATAATTCATTAATGAAATAATATTTTGTGTTTCTTATTAAATGCTAATATCTTAAAAATATCCCCTTACTGTAGTAAGTCTGTGGTATCCAAATACATTTGCCACATATCTCATCTGTTAGTGAATTGGTATGGCAATGCTCAACTTTTTGATGAAAATTTGCAGCCATTTATAACCACTGTATGCAAACTAGGCTAATTTGCATTCATCTCATCTCTATCTATTGTAGTAGTATGCAAATATGTTCCAAGATGTATTGGCATTTTGACGATCATGAATGCATTTCAGGCTAATGTTGATGTACTAAGGATGGTTTTGCTGTCCACAGCACTTGTCAGCTGCCACAACTTTGCTGTGGGAATGAAGGAATGGCCACTTTCTAGCCACAATCATAATGTACTTAAAAAAAACAAATGTAGTTATATGAATGTCAGGTTTGCAGCAATCTGAAGAGTAATCCTTGTTGATCTTTGTGTTTCACACCCTAACACCTCAAGCAAATCATAACCTCCTCAAACTTAAAAGTAGCACACATAGTGACATTTATCCTCACTCCCAATCAATCAATCAATAAATAAGTAAATAATTCTGCTGTACTACATAAAATATACTGGTATTAGGGTTCAAAAAATAACCTTTACCAATAAGCATTAACAAAAAAAATGTTAATCATATATTTCCATTTAAATAAATCATAGAAAGGAAAGTTAATTGTTTTTATTTAAAAAAAAAACTATGCGATAAAGCAGCTTTGCTTAAACCAAACTTACCAACAATATCAATAGCTGTTGTAATATACTCCCTACAGGGATTTGTTCTAACCCTAATTAATACATTCCAGACCATATGTTCTTTATTCTTGTTCTGGCACTTTGAAAGATAACAACTCCTGTGAAGGCATGAGGGCTTGCTCCTAACTGGTCTGATAAGGAAGCCTGGATAATGCTCTACCTCCTGAATGATTCATATTGAGATAAGACTGAGGTGTATGCAGGATACAGTATATGGAACAAAACTGATATCTGGCTGGAATTGGGTGAACACCTGTCAACCCTGACAGGTATAACTCACTCTGGCCTGCAGTGTTGTCACTGTTACAATGATTTGCAGAAGTATAGTGCTGACCAGCTGGCCAAGGGGTAGACCAGGTTATGCCAAGATAGCCAGAGTTCAATGATAAATCAACCAAAGTTTAAAAATGTCAGCATACCTACAGTTATTTTCAAAGAATGATATGTGTAACCAGAAAATATTACTTGTAATGTGATTAAATGAAGAGGAAATCATAAGCATGTTTGCAAACATACATGCTTCTTTTTAACAGAGGCACATATCAGTAAAGTGTTAAAAGATTGTAATAATATACACAAATGTCACATGATATTATTAAAATAATAATCTCTACAGGTAGAAGTATCTCTGACTGGATTTATAAATAATAAAATTAAAATTACAATTACACATTTAAAATGTATTATTATTGCATAAAATAAATTAATAGTTACATTACATGATGACAGTTTTGTGAGGGCCATAGAAATACAACTAAAGTTGTTTGTTCAAAAGTATTTCTAACTGCACTTACAACATTGCTGACGTCTCAGACACCACACCCTAGTTAGACTGGAGGTTAAGGTGGGGGGTAGGGGTTGCAGTTCCATGTGAATAACCAGTACAAACGTTATTAAGAAATGTTGTTTTACTTCAACATTACCACTCAAATCAAGCACACTTGTACAGAAAAGGAAATGCAATCTTCCATGACTTGCTACATTTCTTTGTTTGTGAATTATCTGTTCCTGAACACAGCATTTCAAGTAATTTAAAAACAACATTCCACACACATTTCAGATTTATTTTCCTCTTATGTGATAGGGAATATTGGCACAATATTGCCCAGATTTATACAGCTACGCATATGCAAGAGAAAGGAAAAAAGAAAACAAAAAGGGTACCAAGTGCAAATACAGTATATATATTTCTCTCTCTCTCTCTCTCTCTCTCTATATATATATATATATATATATATATATATGGATCTAGGACACTTGAACGAATACACACTTTACCGAACCTTAAAATCACCTGCATAGGCTGTGGAAGGTGTGACTGCAGAAAAACACAAGTTATAAAATCTGCAATTACCGAAAGTTGTCACCATACTTCACTTAATTACTACACCTTTAAATAATCTGCAGACACTTCACAGCACATACTAACATACTAATGAATTAAATGGCGGATGTCTGTAGGTTACCACCTGGTGTTTTAGGGCAAGTCTACCATACAGTAAAGTCGCAGCATGGAGGTGAAGTGTTGGTCATGGAAGGATATATCTATCAGTTGGAGAAGAAGAAAAAGATGAAAAAGTATTGGTACTGTAAGTATAAAGCAGCAGAGAAATGTAAAGGCAGAGCAATTACAATTTCTATAACTTCAGGTGAAGAGCTTGTGAAGTCGGTGGAACACTTTCACTCAGGAGAGCCTCAGGAAGTAGAGAAGTACAAGATATTTGCAGAATTAAAGTAGAGGGCAGCTTACTCAAGGGATCCGACCTGTGTTATAGTAGATGATGCTGCAGCGTCTACTTCTTTGGATTGTGCTGCACATTTGTCAAGTAGAAGATCAATGTTACAGACCGTAAAGAGAATTTGAGCTAAGAATAAAGGGGCAATGTTTGGGTTAACAGTTAACAGATGATATTAATCCAGATAATTTTCCCTTAAAAGAGGGAGTCTTTCTTAAGAAAATGATTAGTGATCATACT
Organism: Protopterus annectens; assembly: GCF_019279795.1. Taxonomy (NCBI): domain Eukaryota; kingdom Metazoa; phylum Chordata; order Ceratodontiformes; family Protopteridae; genus Protopterus; species Protopterus annectens. The sequence goes on along the minus strand of NC_056736.1, from coordinate 37,867,706 downwards.
AAACAAAATACAGTTGTGTTGTTGACTACAGAACAGAATTTAAAGAACTTGAGTGTAGCTGGCATCTGGGTAATGGATGGTACTTACTTTGCTAGGGATGCGGAATGCTGACAGTTGTGCACCATACCTTCCGTTGTAAAGTATGGTGCTTATTGCAAAAGTAGTATACCATCAATGTACTCTTTTATGAGAAAGAAGTCATTCCGCTCATATAATTTTATGTGGCAATGCCTGTTTGAATTGTTGACTGAGCAAGGTTTAACGCAGGCTGTTAGTTTCATTTTGTGCAATTTTGAAATAGCAGCTATTAAAAGCATAAAGCAGAATGTAAATGTGGTCTGCAAAGGATTTTTTTTTCATTTCAGAAGAGATATCTGGTGTAAAGTTCAAGTTCTTGGACTTGCTTAATTGTACGATTCAGACATACATTTTAAGTAATGTGTGAAACAGTTTGCTGCACTAGCATTTTTGGATGAACAGGATGTGATGAGCACATTTACGTTGCTGAAAGGCACATTTCCAGCTGAATAAAAGGGCTTGCTTAAATATTTTGCAGAGTGGTATTTACTAGGTAAAACTAGGGCTTTTTGCACTAGATCGGCTACTTGCATGCGATTTCCACTCCTGCTTCCAATAAAATTTTGGAACATATCTGTGTTGAATGAGCTAAATCTACCCAGAACTCAGAATGCCGTAGAAGCATGGCATAGAAAATTGAAGTGTATAATGGGAAAACATGTTTGGGATTTGTGTCACATTTTACTTGCTTTTGTTTGGGAGCAAAACAGAATAGATGAGATTTGTCGCCGACTTTGTGCTGCTAGTCCTACGTCTCCCAAGAAGAAAGCATTAGTACGCCGACAAAAGCAGTTCCAGAACATTTTTGATCATAAGGGTCAGTATACTCAGCTACAGTTTTTGCAGGCTATTGCAAACCTCCTGAAGATATAATCTTTATATTTATATGGTCATCAGTGGATTTTCACATGTTTTTGAGAAACATCATTCTCAAAGTCTACTACTGTTGAATGTGCACTATGGGGAATCATTTCACTTTATGTTTAGTTGTTTTATACACTTGGGTATAACTGCGTTGATCCGCAGTATATGCATTTGGTGATTTGTGCGTCGGTTAACTGTATTTTTGGGTCCAAGCACTTTTGTGCTGTTATGCTCACCAGTTTGGGATTCGGTAACATGTGTATTCGTTCAAGTGTCCTAGATCCCTATATATATATATATATATATATATATATATATATATATATATATATGAAATAACACACTTAGATAGATATATATATATATATATATATATATATATATATATATATATATATATATATGGATCCCATTTGATCCAGGAAATTTACGTTTCATCGAAATGTAAATTCGCAACCTCAGTTTTGTGAAAGTGCATTTTTTTGAAAATGCACTTTCATGTAAAAACAAAAATAAAAATAAAAAAACAACAGAAAAGAAATAAAAACACGAAGTTTGCATGTAACGGTTGTACATCAACATTTAGTGTTGATGCACAACTAAGCAAACTATTGCTGAGATCGTGGTACAGTGGGGATAAGGGAATATTCCCTTTTCCCTACTGTAGTGTGATCTCAGAGTGAGAGTGTTAAAGTAGGGGGTATGGCGGCTGCAGCTCCCCACATAGGGGGTGCAAGGGGGCTTGCCCCCCTGCATAATTGTGTTTAGTGTGCTTTTTTTTTTGGTTTAGGTTTTATGTTTGTTTTTACATGAACGTGCATTTTCAAAAAAATGCACTTTCGCGAAAGTGAGGTTGCAAATTTACGTTTCGATGGAACGTAAATTCGCTACAGCAAATGAGATCCATATATATATATGCCCTTTATGCAAATTCCATTGGCAAGCAGTGGAACTCCCTGCCAAACAACCTTAGACTTACTTCTTCGCTCTATCATTTCAAAGCTAACCTTAAAGAATATCTCTCCACACAATGGACATGCCCATGTCGAGAACCTGACTAACTACATATCTCTTTACTTCTAGGTCCACTTCCCTAGCCCATTTCCCTAATTGCAGATCTCTAAAATTTCTCTTTCCTTTTAGTAATAAGGTAACCAATACGAGCTTGAAAACAACTTTAAAACATACACTTGGCAGCCAATGCAGCTCGCTTACTGCCTCCCCTCTCAGCCAACAGCTAGGTTCAAACAAAACCTTATGGTTGACCAGTAATACATTTCTGTCCAAAATATACTTTAAGTTTTTACCCATCCTGAATACAAAGTGAGGTTGAACCCCTACTTTTTCTGCTATATCATTTGGCGCCTTTTTTTTGTATTTAAACTGTGGATTTTTTATCATGATTGTTCTGATGAAGCTTGCCTCTTGCCAACCACTGTAATTAAATGAAGTATTGATTTTATCATTGAGTTCACGAATTTTGTTTGAACCTAGCTGTTGGCTGAGAGGGAGGCAGTTATCTTTTAGTAATAAGGAAAATCTCTGATTTCAGTCTATTTTTCAGTATCTTTAACGAAATCAATGTTCTGTGTATAATTTCCTGTCTGTCCTTTAGTCTTATATAACATCTATGTAAATTTTCATTCCTGCATATGTAAGCTGTATTCTCTTGTTGTAACAATACTTTGAATCTTGCAATTTAAATATGTACTTCTATTGTGTATTGGAGCTTTTCTCCTCGGGCCTCTACTGAAAACGGATATGTATCCAGTTAGACCAGCCCGGTTAACAAATGTAAAATAAATAAATAAATAAATAAAAAAAATATATATATATATGTGCGTGTGTTTGTGTCTGTGTGTCTGTGTGTATAGATACACACATACACATACACACACACACACACACACACACACACACACACACACACACATGACATATATATATATATATATATATATACACACACACACACACACACACACACACACACATATATATATATATATATATATATATATTGTATTTGCACTTAGTACCTTTTGTTTTCTTTTTGCTTTCTCTTACATATGCATAGCTGTATATAAATTTGTGCAATACTGTCATGCAGTGGTGCAGCGGGTAACGTTGTCATCTCACAGCAAGAGGTTCTCCAGTTCAATTCTTGACCAGAGTGCCTTCTTTGCAGAGTCTGTATGTCCTCCCTGCATTCATGTGGGTTTCCTCCCATATTCCAAAGACATGGATCTGGGGCATTTCTCCCTGGCCCTCTGCTGAAAATAGGCTCTGTCCCATTTGGTCTTTCCTGGTTAACAAATGTTAAATAAATATATAGATTGATATATGCGCCAAGTACAAATACAGGTAAACAAGAATTGTCTTCTATCTTTTAATTACAACTGAGAAAGAAATGGAATATAATAAGCAACAACAAGGAAGAGTAAAAAGGCTAGTTGAAACTTCTGGCAAGTATAATTGAAGTCCAAGAAAATTCTATCGTACTACTTTGTAATATGTATAAGAAGCATGCAAAAAAGGATTTAAAATCATTATATCACTGTAAAAATAACAGCAAAATGTGCATGTATGCAACTGCTGTACACTGCTTTTCTGATTTGGTAATAACAAAAATAGTTTTATAGCTTTGCAGATGAAAGTAATGCTACTGAAACCATTACAGTTCAAATTAATGTTATTGCTTTTAACCTGATTACTTTGAATAATTATAAAGGGTATTTTTGGTACTGCCTTGAATGTATAGCATGTGCATAACTTGACAGATACACACATATTCAAGAAGTCATAAGCTCTTTCCATTTAAAAATTATCTGAAGTATGCATAAGCACTACTTATTTCATTCTTCCTGTGTGCAAAAGCACTTATCAAATCATAACGCAGATTGTATGCATAAGCACAGCCCTTACACAAGTTTTACTTCAATAAAGATTCCATTGCAATATTTCAATAGTGTACAAAATGGTATCTAAACATGTTACTATGCTAATGACCCAGGGTGCCTTTCTAAGACTAGCAAAGTTTTCTTGAAAGAATAATGATGTCCTTTATACAAATATGAAATTGAAGGCCAGTCATTTATAAGCTACCTTTGTCCATAATAGACATGGGTGACAGGCCCAATGTAATATTCCTGTTGCACTTTGGTTGCACTTAGACTGGGTAACAGACAAACTCAACTTTCACATGGGTGAGTAGCCTACTCCATATGAGGAGTAGTCTCTGGGACACATATCTGTCTCTCCAGCATGTTCTGTTTAAGTCATAGACAAAATTCAGGTCCTTAGACTTTGTACTTCTGGCACTCTTTGACTTACGAAGATGTAGGAGATTTGTAATTGTACGGCTTGCAGATGCCTTGTAAGCCAGGCATAAATCACCCCTCAGCAATCTGTAGGAGACTGAATAGAGGGAAAAGGATTTAAAGTGCTCCGCACAAGACAGGATTGTGTCGATTTATTATGCTTTTTTCTGTTTTTTCTCTTCCCACTCCTTTATTTTTTTAATTTTCTTATTTTAGTTTTGCATTTCATTCTCCTTTACGGTTTTGTTTCTCTCCCATTTATTTTTCTTTTTTTACAGATTCAAATACCTCAGGAGCAGGATGGGCACATACCTCAGTGGCAAGGGAGAGATCAACCTCTGCCCATCTGAGAACATCTTCTCAACATCAAAGTGGAGGCACCAGTCCTGCAGGCTCTTCCACATATGGCAGCCTGGCAAATCTGACTGAAAGGGGGCCTCAGAACTTGGTAGAAGACATACTGCTGGAGGGAGTGGACAGGAGAATTTAGCCAGTCAAAGCCTGTCAAGTGTGCAGAAGATACACTTTCCCAGTTGGTGCCATCCACTGCACCACCACAGCCCCCTACCCCATCAACATCAGGATCCTCCATTGCAATACTATCTGGCAGTGAATGTGTTTAAGACACGGTGGACTGGGACTCCAGCTGGCATTTCCACAAACCTTCTTTCCTTATGCTTTCTTACTCATTTTCCAGCTACATTAGCCCCTCATACAAAACAAAATGCTAAAATGGGGGGGGGGGTCTATAGCCCAATAAAAACATTATGCCTATCCTTTTCCACCTTTCCTCTTTGTTTTGTCTGCTCTTTTTCAGTCTTTTCTATCTCCCCGCTTCTGTTCTTTAATGAAACCAACAAGGTGTCCACATTATAAACCTTTTTTCTTTTTTAAAAAATTCCATTGTAAGTGCTGCCCAGTCTGCCACTTTCCTTAAATGTTTTAAGTGTGACTGTGCTCAAACATGCTTACCAATGATATGCAAAGAATAAAAAGTTAAATGAACCCTCACGCTTTTGTGAAGTAATTCATAACTTTGTAATTCAGAACTTTGTACAACTTACCCTTTTGCAAGAAATGGGCATGTTTCAAAAAAGACTTTGCTTTTCCCTATTCATTGCAATAGACTATCATTGCCCTTATTCGCATATCCGTGTAGCAGCACTATTTGCAGATAACCATAAGTCATTTTTGAATCCTTGAACTAGGAATATTAGCTTAACTTATGACTATTCTCCTCAGACTGCATTTTGCTTCCCTCCAAAAATAGATGTCCTCCCTCTTAGTTACTTTTCATGTTGCTGAGTCCAAATTTAAGGTGTGTAGTTTCCCGGATCAGTTCAGTGCTACCATTGTCTCCATTCAGGTTACAAAGCTACCCTGCTGTCATGTAACCATTTGAAGCACTCATTTCTTAACCGTGGTGCATATGTCTTCTTGCACTACATTATTCCTCTTATATTACTATACTGATGCCATTTTAATTTATTACATTATAATATGTATTCTTTCTCTATAGTTTGCTATGAAGCCATCTTTTTATTGATGTAAAATTCATGTCAGTTTAGACACAAGTTCAGTTTTGATCTATAAACTGTACATGGACACACTCTTAAGACTAAAACACTACAGTCAATAATTTTACAGTAACCCAAACATTACCAGCTATTGCATTTTTTTTGTGAAGAGAGCATATGCAAGCTCAGATTCAGATAGTGCAGACTATTTTAAAGAAATGTCCTATCAAATGCAATTTATCTCCTTCATAATTATTAGACTCATTGTTTCTGCAAATATTTAAATGTATTTCCTGCTTGAATGTGCAAACATCTGCCCTTCTGAATATGCAACTTATGCACTACATGATCTTAAGACAGCTTGGCTTCATGAATTTGCAAAAGTTTGCATTACTGATGACATACTGTCCTATATTGCTCTTAGAATTTTCTGCATGGTGTGCACACATTTAATCATGTCAGTGTATTTACAATCCATTTTCCTCAGAATACTGGCTTATTCTAATGACATGATTTGAAAAAAAAATGACTATAGGCCTTATTTTTGCAAAACACTGCATCATACCAGAAAGGCTCATCCAGACTCTGCTACATGTTTCTGTGAAGGAAAGGTTAGTTTATTTTATTTGTTGCATTTTGTATTACTTTATTGCCTTTTTATATTTTGAATACTGTGGCTTCTTTTCTTTACCTTCTGTTTTACTTTCATTCTGCTTTAACATTTAGTTATATACTTACCATAACTTCGGATGTATGGGATCCATCTCGCCTGCATTCATAACTGATGGGTTCAACTAGAATACTAGAACAAAGTCTCTTATTGGCTGGGCTACCCTCTATCCCAGGATGCACCACACCTGCTTCCCCAGATCTTGTTTGTTCGCTTTCATACTTACATGCAAACACAGAAAAATACCCGTTACTCCAACCAACTAAAGTTCTTCAAAAGAAGATTTCCAAATGGACCAACATTTCCTCTAAATCCGAATGGAAGGGGGGATGGATCCCATACATCCATAACTAAAAGATATAATGGGATCCTATCTCATTCATAACTGATGGGACAGCGTCCCTAGCACCTAAATCCCAGGTGGCTCATTGGAAAACACTCCTGAGAACTGTGGAACCAAAGGAAGCCCTGCCTCGAGAAGACACATCTATTTTGTAATGAGAAATGAAAGGAGAAGTCCAGGTAGGCACAAATATAATCTATTGATAATTTGGAGTGGAATGCTACAGAAGTAGCCATTGCCCTGGTAGAATGAGCCCTGACTGGAAAGGGAAGCTCTTTGTCAGCCTGCGAATAAATGAAACAGATGCAATCTTTAATCCATTTGGCTATGGAGGTTTTAGCCACTGGTTGACCCAACCTGTTTGCTGCAAAGGACACAAACAGTTGATTTGACTTCCGCGTCTGAGTAGTCCTGTTTAAATAAAAATGCAGTTGTCTATGGACATCCAACTGATGAAAGATATATTCTGCGTTATTGGAGAATTTGGGAAAAATACAGGGAGCTCTAGGGACTGTTGAATGCAGAAAGAAGATGCTACCTTTGGTAAAAAGAGGATTTAATTTAAGGGACACTCTATCTTTGTGAAAAATCAAATAAGGAGGATTAGAACAAAGAGCCTGGAGCTCCGAAACCAGCTTGGCCGAAGTTATGGCCACTAAAAAAGCGGTCTTCCAAGACAGAATTTCATATCACAGGTAGCTGCTGGTTCAAAGGGGTGGGCAGTTAAGGCAGCCAGGACCATATTTAGGTCCCAAGGGGCACAGGATGAGATATCCCTTTAAGGAAAACCTTGCAAAGCTTGTTTGCCATTAATGAAGGTTCAAAAGAAACATGAAAATTAGAGATGGCCGCTAGCTGAACCTTAATCGTGGAAACTGAAGAGCCCAACTGAAAAAGAGAGGCCAGGAAATTTAAGACCTCGGTACTGGGGCAGTAAGAGGGTCTATACCTCGTCACTGTGCCCAAAGGGCAAACCTCTTCCATTTGCTGGAATACAGTTTGATAGTGGAAGGTTTGTGAGAAGAGGACAAAATGTGGATAACCTCCGAAGAGAGGGAACTGTCTCTGACTAAGGATGGAAGTGGAGTAACCAAGCAGCCAACCTCAAGGACCTGAGAGATGGGTGAGACTGTCCTGACTGATGAGTCAACAGGTCTGGCACCGGGTCCAGAAACCATGGACCTTCCAGGGCAATCAAAATCATGTCACTCTCCAGGTAAATTGCCTTCTGTATCACCCTCAGCAGGAGGGGAACCAGAGGGAAGGCATAAAGGAGACCGGATGGCCAAATGTGGGTTACAGCGTCCCTGGGAATCTGTCCCTGAGAGGGAGCCAGAGTGAAGAACTCTCTGCACGGGGCTGGCAAACAAAGCGCAGCAAGGGAGACCCCATTTGGTGAAGATTTTTGCAGCCACTCTTTGGTTGAGGGACCACTCGTGGGGTAACAGGATAGTCCTGCTTAGTCTGTCCGCAATCACATTGGATTTCCCCAGGATGTGCGTTGCCATTAGGAAGCGGTTGGTAGCCAGTGCCAAAGTCTCATGGCTTCTCTGCACAGTGGACCTGGTCCCTTGTTTATATACCAAACTACCAACATGTTGTCGGATAGGATAGCAATCAGACCTTGCGGGAGAGCTTGTAGTACCAGTAGCACCGCTCTCATTTCCAGGATATTGATGTGTAAATGTGCTTCCTGGGGTTGCCATTTGCCTTGGACAGACCTGTCCAGATAATGACCCCCCCACCCTACCTGGGAGGCGTCCGTGGTCACAGTGGCAATGGGGGAATGAAGGATAAAAGGTCGCCCCTGGTCGAGATTGGATCGGAGGAGCCATCACGTAATCATAACCAAGTGGTTCAAGGGAAGTTCCTGATAGGACCATTGAACCGAAAGTAGCCATTGCAGCACTCGCATGTGCAGTCTGGCTAAGGGGACTAGGAGAATAGTTGATGCCATCGACCCCAATACCTGCAGAATCAGATTGACCGGAGCTCTTGATAGGGGGAGGCAGGATCGAACTTGATTCTGCAAAACCTCTATCCTTTCTGCGGTAAGAACATCCTTCTTGTGTCTAACTCTCTGAGATGGCTGTAGCACAGATTTTTCCCAGTTGAAAGTGATTCCTAGGAAATGGCCCAAGCTGACTGTGGCCATGAATTAGTAGATGCTTGGAGGTGGCAGTAAGGAGCCAGTCGTCTAGATATGGAAACACTTGGAATCCTAGACTTCTCAGGTGAGCAGTCACCACTGTCAGACACTTGGTGAACACCCTGGGGCTGTGGTGAGACCAAAGGGCAGTGCTCGAAACTGGAAATGACTGTCTCCCAGGCGGAAGCGTAAATGACTCCTGGACTCTTGACTTATCAGAATGTGATAGTAAGCATCCTTGAGATCTATGGAGCACATCCAGACATCCTTCTCCAATAGTGGGAGAATGGACTGAAGAGTGACCATTCGGAATTTGGACTTTTTCACAAAGCGATTCAATGAACTGAGGTCCAAAATGGGCCTGAAGTCCCCTGTCTTTTTTGGCACCAAAAATAGTCTTGAGTAAGTTCCTGATCCGATCTGGTGGGACAGGCTGGATGACTCCTTTTTCTAGCAGCTTTGAAACCTCTATTGCTGCTTGATCCCGCTGACTGGGTGGCACGTCCGGGATTTCCCTGAAGGGAAGGGGGGGCTTGATGAAGGGAATGAGATAGCCTCTGGTAATAATCCGGAGCACCCACTGGTCACTGGTAATAGCTTCCCAAGCCTGTGGGTGTTCATAAAACGACCCCGACTAGCTCCGGAGCTGCACAGTTGGGCACCAACTCAGGGACGGTGGAGGAACCGAATCGTGGTCTCCAGAGGGCCTCTGCCCCCGCCTCTGGGGATCACTGAGGGGAGTAGGGAAAGACCTCTGAGTTTTCCTGAACCACATTTTCCCTCCTCTCTGGGCCTTGGGGTAAGGCCTGGCAGTCAAGGTCTTGCCCTCCTGCTCACACTGAGTCAGTGTGTCCTTCACCTTGGGTCCAAACAAAGAGGACCCATCAAAAGGAAGACTTGAAAGCCTCAGGAACACAAGCGTAACCAGGCATGTCTCCTAAGGGCCACGCCTGTTCCCGCTGCTCTACTCACCCCTGATGAGCCTCATGGACGAGTTCACAATGGATGATAAGGTAGTCATCTGGGTGCCAACAGTGTGGGCTAACGCCTCAGGTAGATTACCTGTGAGGGACTCACCTAGCTCTTTAAGGAGGTCCCTTTGGAGCCTAGTAAAATGACACAGGTAATTCAGCGACCGTAAGGTAAAGGCAGCTGAAGAAACTATCCATGCTCCTGGAATCCTTATTAGGAGGGTGGATAGACGTTGAAGCCTCTGCCACGTCCTGCTGTGTGGCAGATGCCACCACCATCGCATCTACAGGAACTCCTTTCGTTAAAAATTCCTTTTGAGGGGGAGCTGACAGGAATTTGTTGGGTCTTGCAGGCACCGGTTCCACAGAGTCAGGGTGCTCCCAAGCCCTTCGAGAAATTAAATCAAGTAACTCATCGGAGACACCCAGGAGGCGGAGGGCTGGGAGGCCTTGAGGAAGACTGACTCCTCAGCGGAAGGGGTTTTGGCCTGTCAATCTCCTCTCTGTCTCAGAATCTCAAGGATATCTGAGAAAGAGACATCATCCGAAGATGATTTTGGGGACCTCTCCGCATCATCAAGGTCAGTGTCAGATGTGACAGACTCATCTTGGGAGTCCACGTGCTTCCTCTTGCACAATTTCTTCCATGGAGGCTCATCCGAAGTGGTTTGGGTATCCTCAGGCCCTGGGACCCCACTGTCATGGGACTGCAGTAAGCACCAGTCTCTAGGTCTAGGGACGGTGAGATGGAAACCTGCTGAGCCGGCAAGGACATGGCCAGTGCGCTCCTCATGGCCTCAAAGGCAGGACCTCCAGACTCCATGGAGGTCACTGGCCGAGACCACGACGGCACTAAGACTAGGCACCGAGGCACCTAGCTCCAAGATGTTGCCCAGGCTGAGGAAGTCCCGAACCCGAGGACAGGGTAGGAACAATGGTCAACTGTACAACTCCACCTTGCTCCACCATCACCGACTCGGAGTTGGAGGAGGAATCGAAAAGAAGGGGATTGGCTGCTGGAGCCGAGACCATTTTGAGACTGGAAAAGCCTCTGAATAACTCTATCCAAATCCGAGTCAGATAATTTGGAGGATCTAGAGGAAATAGAAAGGGGCCGGGCGACTCTCGGCTCCAACAAGGTCGGATCCGACACAGTATGAATAAGGATCGAAGAGTCTGAGCTGCACACCTCCATCGGCCAATGGAACCGAGGAAGGTGATTTGCCTCTCGATGCTCCAACCTGCGGCTCCGAAACTAATGGAGCCGAGGAATGAGGCATCAAGGCAGACCCTTCGACCCTCGGCAGTCAGTGGTTAGTAGTGCCGACAACCTTTTCTTTTTAGAAGCAGTAGCAGAAGATGAAGACAAAGCTTCCTCAAAGGAGGGCTTAATAAGGCCCTTCAGGATTAATTTATTTTTACGTTCTTGAAGAACCCTAGCAGAATAGGCATGGCACACACTACATGTCTCTTGCAAATGCTTTGGCCCTAAACAATAAACGCAAATGGCATGACTATCCGTGATATACATTTTACAATTGCACTTAGTGCACTTTTTAAAACCAGATTTCTGCTCTTTAGACATTTTCACTAGTGGAACAATCTAACTGCCACACAAAAAGCAGTACTTCACCAGAAACTTTAAAGCACGAGAATAGGGCGCGAGCCCTCTGAACACAAGATTTACCTCACAAGGAGAACAACAAAGGGAACACAACAACGGGCAAAAGCCAAGAAGAATAAGGAATAAAACAGACAACACACTCACTCCACTAAGAAGGGCAAAGGCCCTCTAACCAACAGATACCAAAAATGCCATTAACACTCTAAACAATACACAACTTAAGAATAGCTGTTAAAACAGCTGTTGATTGAAACCCCAGGTCAAAAGACCAGAAAAAGAAGAAAATACACTTAGCTCCAGCCGGAAGCAGGTGTGGTGCATCCTGGGATAGAGGGTAGCCCAGCCAATAAGAGACTTCATTCTAGTATACTAGTTGGCGGTGAGAGAGATGGATACCCATCAGTTATGAATGTAGGCGAGATAGGATCCCATTACATCTGCATATTAAAACTTCAGAAGAGACCACAGCTCTGTCTATTCTGAGTCAGGCAGAAATTAGACCTGATCAATAATTAAGGAATCATTCATAAGATAGAAGAGGTCACTTAAGGTTAATCATTTTTGAACTGAGGGGGTGGAGCTAGGAACTAAACCTTCTATTTAAGTGGTAAAATAAAACATTTCAGAGCTTTACCAGAAAGGCTCATCCAGACTCTGCTACATTTTGCTGTGAAGGAAAGGTTAGTTTGTTTTATTTGTTGTATTTTGTATTACTTTATTGCCTTTTTATATTTTGAATACAGTGGTTTGTTTTCTTTACCTTGTGTTTTACTTGCATTCTGCTTTAACTACATATTAAAACATCAAAAGAGACCACAGCTCTGTCTCTTCTGAGTTAGGCAGAAATTAGAACTGATCAATTAAGGACTCATTCATAAGATAGAAGAGGTCACATAAGGTTAATCATTTGTGAACTGAGGGAGTGGAGCTAGGAACTAAACCTTCTATTTAAGGGGTGTGAGTAATCACAAAATTATCATTTTTGAAATCACTCCCCTTCAACTATTTAAATTTATTGGCCATCCTACTGTATTCCATAGTACCAGAATACAAAAGTGACCACACCTTTCAATCCATCTTGCTGTTTTAAAAATAGTAACTCTCCACTAAACCTTAACTTTTTAAACAGGTAAAAAAAGAAGTTATGTACTTACCATAACGTTCCATGTTAGTTGTCTTCATCTCGTCTTCCTTCTTGCTGGTTGGGATCGGAGCCGATCCTCGGCTCTGACTTGGCCATCTTCTATAGCTCGAGAGCTGTTTTCTGGCTCGAGGCTACAGCTTATCCCATGATGCCTAGTGCTAGCTACCTAGATCTTGTTTGTAATAGCTAACCCCAGACTTAGCCAGAGAACCAACCTGCCCAAGAAACAGGTTGAGCCTACCTATCATGCTCTCTAAGTCAGTAGAGGATACAAACCAGAGAACACTCAGCCAATGAAACCAAAACTCCTCTCGATCCAATAGGACAGGGGGACGGAGGGTGGGACACAAGAAGGAAGGTGAGATGAAGACAACTAACATGGAACGTTATGGCAGGTACATAACTTCTTTATGTTAAGTTGTCTATCTCACCTTCATTCTTGCTGGTTGGGACAGCATCCCTAGCACCTACAATCCTAGGTGGCTCATTGGAACAGACTCTTTAGAACAGTGGAACCAAAGTCGGCTCTGCTCCTGGAGACCATATCTAGCTTGTAATGATTAATAAAAGTATGAGGATTTGCTCATGTGGCAGCTGCACAAATAGAATCCATGGGTAACCTAGATTGGAAGGCTACAGAGGTGGCCAAAGCCCTAGTAGAATGACCTTTCAGTTTGATAGGCAACTCTTTGTTTCTCAATTGGTAAATGAAGGTAATAATGTGAGACAACTACCTAGATAAGGTCACTTTGGAAACTGGGAGACCTTGTTTGCCTCGTGCATAGGAAAGGAATAGTTGGTCGACTTCCTTGTATCCTTGGTCCTATGCAAGTAAAAATGCAATTGTCTGTGAACATCCAATTGGTGTAATTTGTATTCTGCCTTGTTGGGGTGGTTAGGGAAAAACACAGGAAGATCTATAGATTGGTTTAAAGTATTTTCTGAGCAGACTTTCGGAAGGAAAGATGGATTAGTCCTCAGAGCAACCCTGTCCTTATGAAAAACCAAGTATGGAGGATGAACACATAGTGTCTGAAGTTCAGAGATGCATCTGGCTGATGTAATAGCTACCAGAAAGAGTGTTTTCCAAGATAGAAATTTAATTGAGCAGGACACTGCAGGTTCAAAGGGGGGCATAATTAGGGAGGTTAGTACCAAATTAAGGTCCCAAGGAGAAGGGGGATCTCTCACTGGAGGTCTACGGATAGTAGTCTCTCTTAGAAAGGCTTTACAGAGTTTATGAGACATAATGTTTGAATTAGACAACCAAACATGAAAGTTAGAAATGGCCGCCAATTGAACCCTGATTGTAGCAGAAGCGGACCCAGAATGAAAGAGTTGTGCTAGGAACGCCAACATTTCGAGGACTGGGGCTGAAAATTCTATGTTCCTAGCCTCTGCCCAACAAGAAAAATGTTTCCATTTACTAGCATAAGTTTTTCTAGTCGTGGACTTGTGAGAGGACACAATAATCTCATGCACGGCCGGGGAAATGCTGGGAAGCCTGGCTAGGGTTGGAAGTGGAGCAACCTAGCTGTGAGCTGGAGTGTTTGGAGGGATTGATGCAACCTGCCTGATTGATGAATCAGTAGGTCTGGAATTGGATCCAGAGTCCAGGGCTGCACGAGAAGGTAATGATGCAGGAACAGAAACCATATCTGTCGAGGCCAGTAGGGGGCAATGAGGATAATTTTGCAACCCAATGAAATAGCTTTCCGTATGAGCTTCGGTATCAGGGGAAACAGAGGGAAGGCATAAAGAAGTCCCTGAGGCCAATCGTGGACTAGAGCATCTCTGGGAGAGTGACCTGGAAGCGGAAGAAGGGAGAAGTAGTTGCTGCATTTGCTGTTGAAGGGGGTGGCAAAAAGATCGCAGCAAGGCTGTCCCCATTTGCTGAAGATCAGATCTGCAACTATCTGATTCCGAGACCACTCGTGAGGCATAAGAATAGCTCTGCTGAGCCTGTCCACTATGATGTTGGACCTCCCAGGGATGTGCGTCGCAATCAGAAATTGTTGGGAGGAAATCACCCACTGCCAGAGTCTGAGTGCTTCTTGACATAGGAGATAGGACCTGGTTCCACCCTGCTTGTTGATGTACCATACCACTGACATGTTGTCCATTTGAATTGCAATGGTCCCAGAAGGGAGAGAGTCCTGAAGAGCTTGCAACGCTAGGAGCACAGCTCTCATCTCTAGGACGTTTATATGCAGATTGTACTCGTGAGGCTGCCAAGTGCCTTGGACTGTCCTGCCCTGATAATGCCCCCCCCACCCTTATCAGGGAGGTGTCTGTGTTCGCTGTGGCAACCGGAGGGGGCTGAATGAAGGGTCTGCCCTGAGACACTAGTGGGGAGACCATCCACCAGGAAATGTGCCTTTTGCATGCTTCTGTAATCATGATCATGTGAGACATGAGCAGCTGTTGGAAGGACCACTGTGTGAACAGAAGCCACTGAATGATTCTCATGTGAAAGCAGGCCAAAGGGATTAGAAGAATTGCCGCTGCCATGGAACCTAGAGTTTGAAGGATGAACCTGACTTGGATCCTTTTGCTCTGCATTAGAATTTGTACTTGCTGATGGATTGTAGACAACCTGTCTGGTGATAGCCAAGTTGCAGACATGTTCCTTATGTCTAAGTCTGCTCCTATACAGGTGATAGATTGACAGGGCAACAAGGCAGATTTTTCAAAGTTTATTGTGATGCCTAACTGGGATCAGATTGAGATTGTGTAGTCCCTGGCTTGCAGGAGTTGATGCCTGGTAGCAGCAGTGAGGAGCCAGTCGTCTAGATATGGAAACACCTGGAATCCTCGACGTCTCAGGTGAGCTGTGACCACTGCCATACATTTGGTGAACACCCTGGGGGCTGTGGTGAGACCAAAGGGCAGAGCTCTGAACTGGTAATGACTGGCTCCCAGCCAGAAGCGAAGGAATCTCCTGGAGCGCCTGTCCATTTTGATGTAGTAGTATGCATCCTGAAGATCTATGGAGCACATCCAATTGTCCTGACCCAGAAAGGGTAGAATGGACTGTAGCGTGACCATCTGAAACTTTGTTCTTTGAACAGACTTGTTTAGTTTGCTGAGATCCAGAATCGGTCTCCAGTCCCCTGTCTTTTTTGGTACCAAAAAGAACCTTGAGTAAGTTCTGGATCCGTGTTGGTCTGCCGGGACTTCTTGGATAACTCTTTTTTCTAGCAGTCTTGAAACTTCGATGACTGCTTGGTCCCTCAGATTGGGTGGAACATCTGGAAGGAATTTGCTCGATGGTAGGGGGGGTTGAGAGAAGGGAATTTTGTAACCTCTGGATATAATTGACCATACCCATTTGTCTTGCGTTAAATTTTGTAAGGCTTTCGGGTACAGTGATAGTCTTCCCCCAACTGCAGCCGGGCAACTCTTCAGGGATGCTGAAAGGGCTTCTCAGAGAAGGATTCTCTGTTGCCCTGGTTCTGTGGACCCCCTCTGCCATGAGGGCAGCGTCTATTGTTGTTATTTCCCCCTCTGCCCCTGGAGGAAAAATCACTACGTGTGTCAGACGAGGCTCCCTGGAATTTTTGGAACCACATTTTTCCACTCTTCTGACCCTTGGTGTATGGTCTGGAAGGAGTGGAAAAATAGACTCCCACAGCAGAGTGAGTCTTGCCTTCTTGCTCACACCTAGTCAAAGTGTCTTTCACCTGTGGTCCAAAAAGAAAGGAACCATCAAAGGGGGTGTTGGTGAATGACGCTCTAAAGGGTTCAGCAAAGTTACACAGTCGCATCCATGCATGTCTCCTAAGGGCCACACCTGTACCTGCGGCTGTACTCGCACCATCGGCTGCATAGAAAATTAGCCTCATGGAGGAGTTGACTACTGAATTAAGAGTCGCCAGCTGGGAAGCCACTTTAGCTTGAGCCCCCCCAGCTGATGGATCTTGAAGGGTATCTCCAAGCTCTTTAAGGAGATCCCTCTGAAGCCGGGTAAATGGCATAAGTAGTTCAGTGATCTCATAGAAAAGGTCGCTGAAGCAAATATTCGCTTCCCATATCTGTCCATAGTCCTAGACTCCTTGTTAGGAGGATGGACAGATGAAGAAGTTTCCGCTAACTCCTTTTTTGTGGCTGCTGTTACAACCATGGCATCCACAGAAACAACTTTGTTAAGGAACTGCTTATCATGGGGTGCAGTGATAAACTTCCCAGGTATCCTCAGGGGTGGTTCCACTGTATCCGGGGCTGACCAAGCCTTTTGAGCCACCACTGACATAAGTGGATCAAAAGGCAAGGAAACCCAGGAGGTGGAAGGTCGGGAACTGAACACATCCAGGAATACAGACTCATCCTCAGTAGGGGCTAGGGGATTCCAGTTCCCCCTCTGCTTAAGCATTTCAAGGATGTTCGAAAAGGAAACATCTTCAGAGGGGGATCTCGGGGACCCTTCCAAGTCATCTAAGTCCGTATCCGAAGTGACAGACTCAAGGGAGTCACTGTGCTTCCTCTTGCACTTCTTCTTATGAGGGGGCTCCACTGAATGATCAGGGGCGGCCTCGGAAGAAGAGAAAACACCCAATGGGGTGCCCTGGAGTGCTGGTTCCCCACGCTTGGGGTCTAGAGGAGGAGCAGAGGTTGGCACAGGCACTACAGGGGACGGATCCAATGGGGCCGATAGTGGAGCTGACTCAGTGGCCAGCACACTCCTCATGACATCAAAGGTATCTCTGCCACAATGCAGAGAAGGCTCCAGTTCTGAGGAAATCAGAATCCTTCTTCGCACCAAGGGAGACTGTTCCGAGGCCGATGTAGGAGCAAGCTCACCTGCGCCGAAGCTCCAAGAGGGAGAACGGGGTCAGACAAGGGTCCGATACCACTCACCCCCTTGAAGCCGACGAGGGAGCCCCAGTGCCCAGATCCCTCATCGGACAGCACCATTGAGGGAATTGGAGCCGACGATGGGACCGAAGGAGAAAGAATTATCAGAGCCGATGGTTCCACTACTCGAACCCCAACAAACTCCGGCTCTGAGCTCAATGGAGTCAGAGGAGGAACATTGATAGAAGTGGATGGAGCCGACATCTGTTGAGGAGGGCTGGACAACATCTTGGCAAGTGCCTGCAACTTAAGCAACCTACTGACCACTCTCCACGTCATGATCCGAGAGCCTAGAGGATCGAGAGGAGTGAGAAGATCTGTGACTGCACTCGCTCTGAAGCAGGGGAGACCGAGGCGCTGAATGAATCGATTCTATAGAGGGGGACTTCAGCCTCTTGTGGCTCCACAACAGCTCTGAAGTCTCTGATGGAGCCGATGGGGAGGTAGTCTTATCGGTTCCGGCCAGAACCGAAGTGGCAGGAAGAGTATGAACCAAAGACGGCTCCAAACTTGGAGTCGACGATTTGGTAACTTTAGGGTATTTCACAGGCTGGGTCTTGGCCGGTGAATCCTGGGGCTTTAAAAGACCCCTAAGAATAATCTTATGCTTGCGCTCCTGCAGAACTCTTGGACTAAATGCATGGCAGATAGAACAAGAGTCCTGCAGGTGTACAGCACCTAAACAATAGATGCAAGATGTGTGCCCATCTGTCAGAGACATTTTCTGACAGCATGAGTCACACTTCTTGAACCCAGACACCTTGGATTCTTTAGACATCCTGAAACCAAAAAAAAAAGAACAACCACAGCTAACAATAATATACAGTCTACAGGAAAAAACTCAGTATACTGCAGACTAACTAAATATATTTTATTATTATTTTTTTTTTTTTTTTTTTTTTATAAATAGGAAGCCTCTAACTCAAACAGCTGGCCTATAAAAAGGATAGAAGGAAAGCCTCTAACTTAAACGGCTAACCTGACAGAAAAGGAAAGGATGGGGAGGGGGATAACTCTCTAAGTTAAACGAGTTCTAAAAAAAGGGAGGAAGGAACTAGTACTACACACTTAGCTAATACCACAAGTATAAAACTAACAATAACATTATACAATGCCTACTCTAAAACGTGCACGCTGATTGGCCAGCCCAACCAGCCAGCGTTGCTAAAATAATCAATATAATATATACTAAAAAAGGTCGTCCGTGCTTTTTTTTTCTGTTATAAACACTGTCTATAATCACTATGTTAAGAAGAGTTTAACATAGACACACGGAAAAAAAAAAGGATCTCCGAGATTTTTTTTAAAGTTAAAAACTGTCTCCATCCTGTAAGCTCTACGCAACGGAGAGTAAAAATATCTTGGAGATCTGAGGTCTCTCCGTGCTTTAACCATGTCTCAATATGTTAAATGAAAATAAGTTTAAACAACAGAGAATAAACAGCTGAAGTTTATGAGATCTCTGTTGCTTATTTTTAAATCTTGTCTCGTTAAACAGAAAACCCATTAGCAACGAAGAAAAAATTTGTACTAACGTATCTTGCATTCATCTCTGCCACAACTACGTTGTACACGCACAAACATGCGCAGAACATCAGGCAGACCGCCGTGAGAACAGACAGCAGACAGAGGGGCAGCAATGGATTAAATATTATTAAGAATTATAATTATTTATTATTTAATAATTTAATTTCTGTAAATAATAAATAATTATAGGTATATGGTTTTTGCTGTGTCTGTGTTGTTTTGGGTTCCCGTAATCCAGCATTTCAATCCAGTTTAAGCGTGGAGTAAATCTAATAACCCCTAAGAAAAAAAACTATTTTTTTTGTAGAAAAAATTTCTATAATAAACTTAATACAAGCCTGAGCCAGTAAAATGACACCATGCAGCTGAAGTGGCAAACGAGATCTGGGTAGCTAGTGCTAGGCATCATGGGATAAGGGGTAGCCTTGAGCCAGTAAACAGCTCTCGAGCTATAGAAGATGGCCGAGTCGGAGCCGAAGATCGGCTCCGATCCCAACCAGCAAGAACGAAGGTGAGATAGACAACTTAATATCTTAAGTTACCTACTTTCACATCTAACTTCTCAAGTGCACACTGCAGTGTGCATTTTTTTCATCTTACCTTTAAGCAACCCTGTGACTAGCACTTGCTCTAATACCTGCTGAAAAACACAAGGAAGCCTTAAACTGATACTAGCACTCAACTCTCCTTGTTAATAAGGAGAAATTAATTGTATGCATTAAACAGACTATAATTGCAAAGTACCTTGCTAAGGTAAGGGAAAACAGCTCTTTTTTTTTATACAAAAAAAGAAGCACCAAACCAGGCATGTCCAAGGGTCAGCTTCTGGTGATTACTCCTGTCCACCTGGTGAATCTGGGCATACTGGGGCAATGCACCAATTGCCTCATGTACACAGACAACCCTCTCCTCCTACCACCCAACACTACAACCTGTGAGAGATGGACTTACATAGCCAACTCTCTCCACCCAAGATTGTGCTAGACAGTCAAGAGGAGAAGGTTAACACCCACACTACACCTCAAGCAACACATAGCCTTTCTAAACCCACATCACCAACACCCACATATAGCGAAACTAAATACACATATGCGGAGGCCCTTAACTGTAACCTGCCCAAGCAACAATGACCTCTGAAGCTGAAAATGCAAACAAACACCAATCACAACCAAAGTGTCACATAGCTCACAATACCAGTGAGCCACCCAGCAACAGCCCCTAAGGCAAGACAACTTACCTAACACTTTAGTCATAGGTTACTCTATAGTCTGGCACACTGATGTCCCACTCACCAGGTTGAACAAGGAGAAAATTACAGTCAGCTGCCTATCAGGTGCCAGGATCTGCCACATAACACATGCACTCAAGTCACTCCACAACAAGTACAAATATGACTCTGTCATTGTCTATGTTGGAGTGAATGACTTGAGACGTACCTCCCTGGACTACATGAAAAGAGACATGGAAGAGCTCTCAGATCATGTGGCCCAGGCAGGTATGACCCTAGCCCTGAGTAGCATCCTGCCTTTGCCCAGAATGATACCACAATATAAGGACAAAATGATTGACTTCAACAATTAGCTTAGCTTCTGGTGTCATTCAAAGGGGATCCAGTATCTGTCTGCCTGGGACGGCTTGATCGATAAACCATGATGCTTTGCCAGAGATGGTCTGCACCTGTCGCCCCTGGGATTCAAGTTACTGGCTAAGGCTCTTGCCACCCCTATAATGCCTTTTTTAGGCAAAGTTCAAAGGACAAAACCACCACCATAACAGGTACAAGCATGCAAAATCTGAAGGTAATGCTACTCAATGCTAGAAGTCTAAACCTCAAAATGCACTCTCTTGAGGCACTCCTAAAAATGGAGAACATCGATATCTGTGCAGTAACTGAGACCTGGTTCAAGGCTCCAGAGAGCACCCCTGCAATACCAGGCTACAACTCTTACCACACTTTTCAGCCACCAAACTAGGACTGAAACACTAAAGGTGGAGGAGTGTCCATATTCACCAAGGATATTCACACTACCAGGCTAGTTGCCCAACACAATGTGTCTGAAGTTCTCCATTTGCAACTAACACTAGGTAAGACTGTAATCCAAATTATAGCTTTCTACAGATCCCCCACCATGCCCCAAGATTCTCACTACACCTTTCTAAACATACTGGAAAATATTAAGATAGAACCAATCACCCTAATACTGGATGATTTTAACTACCCTGCCATTAACTGGGAAAACTACTCATGTACCAACACCTTTGCCTAACGGTTCTTGGAATTCATAAATTCCAATGCCCTGGATCAACTAATCCATAGTTCCACCAGGAGCTCCAATATCCTAGACCTGGTCATTACCAACATGGGAAATAGATGCTCCACGCCTATGGTCACCCTCTTGTTAGTCAGGTCTGACCATAAGCTAATCACCTTCAATATCCACATCCCACCCCCACCCCCCAGTAAGGAAAACTCCATAAAAAACTTCTCCAAAGCCAACGTCCTGCTACTCAAGTCAGTAGTGACAAACTTCATGACACCCATGCAGATGGGAACTGAAAGTTCGACTGCTGAATCCTACACTAAGGCACTGTGCGAGCACATCCACTCATGCATGAATCGTGCCATCCCAAATAGAACCAAGATGCTCTCCTCCAAAAAAAGGAAGTCAATCTGGTGGTCCCCTGCCATAAACAAACTTTACAACAAAAGGAAGAAACTGTTGCAGAAAAGAGGAAAATCCCAGGATGCAAAAAACTCCCTTACCAGCCTCAGTAAGAAACTGAGATCCCTCATAAACTCCTCCAAAGCTAGTTACGAAAATAAAATTGCCAAAGATTCCAAAGACAACCAGAAGGCATTCTATAACTATGTCAAGAATCTAAATGGCAATGCTCAGATCTGCTCTGAGCTAAAACAGAATGGCATTAAATATACTGATCCCAAGGATATTCCCAATATCCTGGCAGATCAATTCAGTGCCAACTTCAACCCCCTCTCACCCCCTAAACGGCCCATCTCAATACCGGAAGATTGCCAAATTCCGGTAATAATGGCCACATAGGTAAAAATGCACTCTCCAAAGCTAAGAATACAGCATCCATGGTACCAGATGACATCCCGGTCTGTGTACTACATGAACTACAATACGAACTGGCACATCACCTAAGTGTCATGTTTAATCATAGCCTCACCTCAGGTTCCCTGCACACTGAGTGGCGCAGAGCTACAGTTATCCCACTCCACAAGGGGGGAATCCACCTTGGATCCCAGAAACTACTGTCCCATCAGTCTGACAAGCCTTATCTGCAAGGCCATGGAGCGTATTATCATGGAACTTATAAACAAAGACATTGGCAACCTTCAAACACTGGACCCCACCCAGTTTTGGATCGTGATGGGCCGATCTTGTCTCCTGAACCTGATTGACTTCTTCAAATCAGTCTACAGAGTCATGGACAAGGGTAAGGTGGTCCACACAGCCTATCTAGACCTTGCCAAGGCATTTGACACCATTCTCCACTTTGGAATCATAGATAAAATTACTAAGCTGGGCATTAATCCCTACGTCACCCAATGGGTTGCCAACTGACTTACTGACAGAACCCACACTGTAAAAGTAGCCGACTCCAAATCCAGCTCCAGACAAGTGACAAGTGGAGTACCTCAGGGTTCAGTCCTGGGACCGCTCTTGTTTGGCATTTACTTCTCTGAAGTACAGGCCAACACTAAGGGACTCTGGCTAACAAAGTTCGCAGATGACTGCAAACTGGAGCCATTACTGAATCCCCAAATGATGTGGATACTCTAAAAAGGGGGCTTACAGAAACAGATGCTTGGTGCCAGATCCATGGGCTCAAGCTCAATGCCAAGAAATGTATAGTTATCCCCTTTGGGAAAAAAACATGTACCTGTGAATTACCACATAGGTGGCAGTACACTAAACATTGAAAGTGTGATAAGAGACTTAGGGACACAGGTGGACAGTGGTCTCACCTTCGATAAACACATCGCCACAACAGTCAGGAAATCCATCTATGTGGTACACCTCATTACTAAGGGCTTTTCTTCCAGAAAAAAGGAGGTCATTGTCCCACTGTACTCATCCCTCATTAGACCCATTATAGAATACAATGCCCCATTTGGTATGTACCTCTCAAGATATCTGCAACAACTGGAAAGGCCGCAGAAATAACTCACTAAAAGAATCACAGGCCTAAAGCAGATGCCCTACACTGATGGCCTTAAAAAACTCCAGCTATACTCTGTCGCATATTGTCTACTCAGAAGCAAACTCTGCTTAACATACAAGGCCATGTCAAACCCAGAGCTGTTGGACATGCTACACTTAAAGAAATCCCAATCCCTCAGAGCCACATGCTCCAGGGATCTAAACCTTGTCATCACAATAAACAAAACATGCTGGAGGGATAGGTTTCTAATGCAGAGACTCCCCAGACTCTGGAATAGACTGCCCATACATGTCAAGCAGAGTGCCTCTTTGGCCCTCTTCAAAAGGAACCTTGACGATTGGATGGGAGAAAGGAAATTCACCCCAGGGATCACGTCAGTCACCCTGCTAGACAGGGGTCTAGGGAAGTAAATAGTGTGGGAAGAAATAGCCAGGGAATTGTTATGGCTAGGCTTGTATAGGCCCTAGGTCTGATAGCCTAGTACTAACCTATGAACCTATTTCTCTGACCGTCTTGTGTTAGCTTACAGCCAGAATAAGTCAGAAATGTAGCTTTAGAGTGTTTTCTGTGTTTTAAAGCCACACTCATAAAAAAACACTGTTTCAGTATGTCATACTCTGCACTAACTTCAAGATTAAAATTAACACCTTTTCCATTAACATTTAGCCTCTCAGCCTAGTCAGTCATTTTATGTCAGCATTCCTATGTCTCTGCTTTTTCTGACATGATAACCTTTACTGTGTACACGTCTTTGGCTTTCACATATAACTCATTCCCTGATCTCAGTTTATTGTCTGGCTCTATTCAATTTTCTTTGTATCTGCTACTTGGACAACTTATTTCTGCATATATTTTTGATTTACCTTACACTGTTTTGGAAAGCACTTCAATAAACCACTGATTATAATTAGATAAAACTTTGCCTACATACTTATAAAGTCAAGCAGCATGGAGACTGTTCAACTGAAATTCTCATTTTCAACTGAACCAACATGATTATGGATGTTTTAAGTTATTTTATTGCAATGCAGTTTTTGCATAACTCAACATAATTATGTGCACTGACATACTCATTTTGCTTCATTTTAACATTTCCAGGATTTGATGTTATGCATCCAGTTCCTCTGCAAGCTCTCTCATTTTAATGTTCATTAATTCTGCTGCTCAGCACAGACTCATAGGTTCACAGGTAAGTGCTAAGCCAGCTGCCTTTGCTGGCCATTTTAAGCTTAACCAATTTCCCACTCTGTGCTTGAAATAACCTATCCCATTTGGCTATATACTGGCCTTACCCATCCCATGGTCAATAATGATATCTTTTTCCTAATGAGTATATCTGTGATCATAGCTCTGATAATTTCAGAGGACCAATGTATGGTATAAAGCATTTAGGAGATGCAGGTGTCCTTCAGCAGTACATGTGGCAGTCCTGATGTAAATGTTTCTGTTTCTCATCCATAGATCTAAGTTGTGCTTGGACATGGACAGGGATGAACTTTGTTTTATGTGGCTGGGGAGTCTTTTCCATAGCAGCAGTATCCCTTGTGAGAGATATACTGTCCCTCCAAAGCATTCTGCTGATGTTGCAGAAGAGATTTACATCCCTAGACCAAGTATCTCTGATGTGCAGTAAATCCATCAGTGAGAGATCAGAGGATGTTGTGTATATCAGACGCATGTCACCTCTTAGCAGTCTGTAGGATACCAAGTATAGTGACAGGGCTTTCAGTCAGTCCATGCGTATTTCTGCTATTTTTACCAATAATTAAATAATTGACATTTAAGTGGTTGTTTCCCATTTGCTTATTCTTTATATAACACAGACAATTACATCTCAGTAATGAATCATCTAGTTCACCAAACTCGCAGTATTTTACTTTATGCCTCAGCTCAGTTGCGTAGGCAACAACATGCTCTCGTGATGCTGGATTTCTAGTGAAAAATAAATGATGTGTATATGGTAGTTTTTTGTTAGTCTAACAGTATTGTCTAAAAGTGTCCTTTATAATAGGTGAGAATGTTACTGTTTACTAAAACTAAATGTAGGCAATATGTTTATGATATCACTACCTGCACCTCTCTGCTTTTCTCAAGTGTGACAGACATAACACCAAAAATTAAAACTTTCTTGTTACCATTTATTTCTTTGTCATTGTCTCATATCTGAAATAAACCTATAATCAGTACTAGGCACTTTAAGACCATTGATGCTTTTATAATATGTTTGGATAGTTATCAAGGTTTCTTAGGCTATAAATGTAGAATTGTGGCGTCTGTGTCTTAAATACCTTTGGGCCACACACAGGATACAGCAAGCTATGATACTATGAAAATATCATCCCTAGTTTTCTGTCAAATTGCCCGAACAACAATGATTAATAACAGACTTATGGGATGAAGGGGTGCCATAATGGAATACCAGACCAATCAAAAGTTAATAGTCTCTTGGATTTTATCTAAAGTCCAGTAATTACCGCTCTAATTAATATTAAGTGGCTTTGTAATTTGAAAACATGTTCTGGTACCACAATGCAAGAGTTATTCCATTGTTCCTTTTATTCTTTTTTCCCTTTTGAGGGGAGGGGGCATTTCATTCCTTTTCATTGATTTCTGGTCTTCTTCTTCTTTCGGCTTTTCCCGGTTAGGGGTTGCCACAGCAAAACTTCGGTCCGCTAATGATTGGCAGTAGATGTTTATGGTGCCGAGGTGCCAGCCCGATGCCCGACCTTCAATGAAGGCATGCCCATTCACTCATGTCTTTTGAATGCCACTCAACTGTGGGGGGGACATGCAGACTCCACACAGAAGGTGCTCCAGCTGAGAATCAAATGGGAGAACCTCTTGCTGTGAGGCGACAATGCTACCAGTCTACTTTTACCTTTTTTTCAGTTTAAGTTTCTTTTAACTTTAAAATTTCACAAAGAGGTTTAGTGGCAGTTATTTATTTACTTATTAATTGACATTCATTTATCTGGAAAGTCTGACTGGGCACAGGTGCCCTTTTTCAGGAGACACCTGGGGTGAAAAGCTCCAAGGTATCATATTTAATGCAATTACATCATTTTTCATTTGTTGACAGTGCACTCACTGATTAAACACCTTTCAGTGGATTAGTTTTACAAGTCCATTTGACTGGCCAGGTAAATTATGCAACACTACTATTAGTTCATCCATCGGTGACACCAGTCAATATTGTGAGCTCTTTTTGTAGCACTTAAACCACTGCATACATGTGATTCAGCAAAGGCATACAGGCTCCATCTGGATATATCTAGTTAATTGTTATCAAGACAGTAACAGATGGACATAGAAGGAACATTTAACATCCAGCACACAACTAGCATTAAGGTAAATTTAAAACTTAAAGTGGTACTCACTTATATATATATATATTACTGACAGCTGCTGACTCATCTAAAACAGAAGGTGAAAGCCAAACTGGTAGATTTTTTGGAGAGGCAGGAGGTATGTCTTCAAAGACACAAGTGGAGAAATGATCACTTCTGGACTGGTTGTTATGGTTGCAAAAAAAAATCAAATTATGCCTTGCAATGTGGCCACAAGTATGATGATCAGTGCAAATAAACTGGACAAAAGAGATACACAGAAGATGTATGAAATGGAGAAGAGATAAATAAATAAAGGTTAACAGTGGTCAGTATTGAATAAAAAATATACAGGTAGGAACAAAATGCTGCCACGTTATAAGAGCATATCACATACTAAACAAAAGATTGAAGAAACTCAGACTTAGAAAAGAGGATAATATTCAATAATAGATTGGAATCAGATGAAACAGGAAAGGATGAGACAATTGATGAAAGACTACTGAAAAATAATGACAGGTCTAGAAAATGTTGATAAGTGTATAGGAGTAAGGAGCAAAAGAATTTCAGAGATGAATGGAAAGATGATGGAAAATAAGATGCTGACTCATTGCTTTACAAGCAAACTTGGAAATGAAGAATAACTAGAACAAATAGAATATGATTTAAATAATATGACATGTCCGTATTCGTTTTCTTTATCTGTTTAAGTGTGAATTCTGCAAAAGTGAAAAAAAAAGAAACAGGAGGAAATGGATGAGGAAAATGATCCACACAAGGAAAAGGAGTTATAACATGCCAACGTTAAGAAATATTCTATAAGATGGATATAATTGTACAAGGCACATTAGAGAAAATCAAACAATGTGAACCATACCACTCAACCTCTTGGCTCAAGAAATCTGGACAGAGCCTACAAATTATGGGAGACAAGACCCAAAAATAGGGACAGATATTAAATATTGCTCTTAGAAAGTGACTAGAATAACAGGATCTGTGTTAACATGCATTTTCTAAAGGATACGAAGTCTGAAACTCAAGTGTATGTCATTATTTAGAGACTTCAGTCCTCAGTTATTTCTCAGACAAATCACACATTTTATGATGAACAGCCAAAAATATGAGGCAAAAATTTGGACATTCTGTGAAAATCTGGACAGTTGAGAGATATGATATGAGAAATGTACTATGCTTGTGGAACTAATTGAAGTTGGATGCCATCTGAAGTTTCTCTGTTTATGAAGAAGTTAAAACCACTGAACAGTCAAATTCAACTAGTTTATTCACTGCAACTTTTGTTAAGTCATGTGTAAAGGTTGTTTCTCTTGCAATTTGATGAAAGAAATTGATAGAACAGTGGAATTGGAATACTATGAAGGAGAAACTGGTAGTGCATTGGAATGGTATTACCATGAAGCATTGCATTATGCTGCCAAAGAAACAAAAAATGCTTATAAATGACTGCTGCTAAAGTAACAAGCATTTTGGAAACCACACAACCTTTATTGGTAAACGTGACTGTCTTATACACATGAAACTTTTTAAAGAGTTGGAAATGAAAGATAGACAGTTGCTGTAACTGACAGAGCATCTGCTCAACTGAATGTAAACATTGAACCAGCTAAAGAAAGATTCAGGGTGAAGTAGCTGAGATGGTGAAGCAGCTGCCGCAGATGGAGCAACATTTTTCTGGAACAAAGGTCATGGAGGGAGAAGAATTTAAAGTTTTGTGTGGTCTTGGAAGTCAAGAAAAAATGAACTTGATGGAATATGTAAAAATGAGACAGTGGAGTGAACAGGTTTTGTGAAAGACTTGCAGGAAATAACAGCAGCTGATATAGTTGTAACTGTAAGTCCAGGCAAATCTCTGTAAAAATTTTAACCTGCTGTAAAATACAACAAATTATGTGGAAGTTGTATCATCTAGGGAGAAAAATGTCTGTGATGGGAAGACTTGTGTTTATAAAGAATGAATATATTAATGTGACATGGAAACATCTGCATCTTTTTAATTTAAAATAAGACTGTATACAGCAAAAAAGTGAAATGGAACCTATCATTTCCTGCTAAAATGAGCATGTTGTGGAATGGTAATGTGTTGGGCTTTGTCGGTCCATCCGAAGCAGTTGAAATAATAAGAGAATTAACTACAACTGTAACTCAATCACACATAAAGCAAAATGCAGGGTAGAGTGTCATACTAGAAGTGACTATTTCAGGAGAAAAGGATGAGAGAAAAAAGAAGCTGGAATAAACTGATAAGGGACATTTGTATACAAGTGCTGTCTCAAGAGCATGATGCATTGATAGACTGAAAAGTTCTACATGATGGAAAGAGCCAAGTATGTCATGTGGTATGCAATTTTAAATAAACAACAATAGGGGCTCTATCCAGTAAGTATTTGCATGGGCTAAAACTGGATTGAACAAGTGGTAACCCATTACTTTCAAACTGTTTTCCACTAGGTTCATTATGAATTAAAATGGCATATACTGATAAAAATCATTAATGAAGTTAAATTGTTGCAAGGGTCTCCTCGTGATAATTATAACTGTAGATATTTATATGTTAGCCAAAATTGTTGAATGGGTATGTTATTTATCAATTGCTAAATGGTGACATATTAGGGAAAGTGTAATAAAAGAAAAATAAGAGATTTTAGTGTGCTTATAATATGGCAACATGTTAAGCATATATTGGAAGTATGTAGTTAGGATAAATATTTATGGAATGAAGGCTACTACCCTTAAACATTATCTGGGATTAGCCAGCACTGCGGCATACAGAAATAAAGTCCTAACTATGGCTTGGACATCTGAGGTGCTGACAAGCAGGGATGGGTGTGCCATTCAGGGCAGAAGGCATTGGTCGAAGATACTCCCTGAGGGGAGATATGGTCCACAGAGGAGAGTAAACCTCAGAATTTTTCAATAGAAACAGGTGAGTGGGGGGGAATAAGGGTAGCTCATAATAACCCTCCCTAAGCGAAGGCAGTTGCTGGCACTGTACTCCAAGATGCCCTTAAGAACCATCCTGGCTCCAACTCACTCGAAGAAGTGTGGGGAAGGAAGAAGAAGAAGGTAGACCCGACAAAGGATGGGTGCACTAGGACAGAAAGAACAAATGAAGTGTCGGGGGGATGTGCCATGGGATTCAAAAGCATGGACGTAAATGGCTAAATCCTACAGTCAAAGCAGCACAATGCATCCCAAAGATAATTCACAGTAGTATAAAAGGGAATTAATGTGATGACAAGTATTTTATTAAGTAATCCACTGGTGAAAAAACTGCACTGACTGAGAAAATAAGAGTATACACTGATTGTGGTTGCATAACCTGTGAATACCATTAGCTAACATCTGGCATACATTCAACTTTGTGCGTCCATAGTCATACAGTAGTGCCATAGTGAGAACTGCATAGAATACCCACAAATGCCTTACTATTTTATTCCTTATAAATAGGTAGAAAATTGGTGTATAGAACAGTCAGAAAGGGAAAGACCAAACAAAGGAACACACT
The DNA here is from genome assembly GCF_019279795.1 of Protopterus annectens. Taxonomy (NCBI): domain Eukaryota; kingdom Metazoa; phylum Chordata; order Ceratodontiformes; family Protopteridae; genus Protopterus; species Protopterus annectens. The sequence continues at coordinate 37,837,605 of NC_056736.1, read as the reverse complement.
CAGGAGGACAGAGAAGGAAAATCTGAATGCGCTTGGGGAAGAAAGGGTATTTTGGGGAGATGGACAGGTGCCCATTTTTAAGAAGTGTTCAGGGAAGAAAGTAATGGGAGGGTGTTGTCAGAAAAGAAGGTATAGAGGCTGTACTGAGAAAGGAAAATTAGCAAATAAACACAGAATATGGACAGACACCAGCAAGGTGCTGGCACAAAAAGGGGGAACAACTTGGAGATACACATGCAGACAGAAAGATAATTGGTTATGGGGAGATATGGACTACAATGACAGGGGGGAAGATAAATCCATGGAAAGGATGCACCATGATGGAAGGCAGGATGCAATGACAGCTCCCTTTTGTGCCAGCCAGGATTTTACCCATTTTTAAGTCAGTCTCCTCCACAACTGCCCTCTTAGCTGGATTCTATTTGTCCTAGAATGTTTAGCAGGGCCAGGCAGTGATGTGGCTCTGTCAGTCATCCAAGCTTGTTATTCTGTCAGCAATGTGGATGTCAAACTGCCAGTCTTCCTCCGCTGTCACCACATCATATGTTCATAGGTAGTTAATAGGCTCCATATCATATGTTCATAGGTAGTTAATAGGCTCCACATCATATGTTCATAGGTAGTTAATAGGCTCCACATCATATGTGCATAGGTAGTTAATAGGCATGCAGTCCAAGAGACCATTGAAGAGTTTAGACCAGTTTTCCAGTTGCACCCAAGCACAGTCTGATTAAGTGGCTTTTCTGACAAAGTGAAAAATTAGAGATTCAATCCTTGGTCTCCCACTTGTCAGGCAAGAATTCTAAATACGATACTAATGAGAAAAAACAACTCATGCTGGGTAACATTGGTATCTTCTGACAGCATAAACAGAAGCTATAACAGCATCCTTCCATTGAAAGACCACATGACGCAACAAGGGAACTCTCTAGGTCACCCGCACACTGAATGATCTATTTCATCTCTTGGAGATTAAGTTCTGTGATGGGGAAAACAGCTGGAGACCTAGGAGGAAATGACAGGGCAGGCTAATTATGCCAAGACTGCTGCCACACTACAAGTGCAGATGTGGTTGATACTGCATAAAATAAAAACATAAATGAAGAGAAATAAAATGCCTGGTTATTCCATTCTTTCTCCATCAACAAGATAAGGTTCTGCCAAGAGAAGATATCATTCAGACAGCCATCAGACAAAGGTTATTTTAGCTATTTTTAGTTCTTTAATTTCCCCCAATGCATGTGTCTCACAAAGTATAAGGGAGGGCCATGCAATGGGATGAAAGCAGAGGAGGTCACCTTACTTCTGCAAGCGGCATTCCCTCAAGGTATCCTTGCCCCACCCCTGTGGCATGTGCCACCCCAACACACCCATGAAGTGAAAGTGGGCCACTCGCATGCAACACTTCACTCCTCGCCTTCCCTGCCTGGCTCCTCCAGTGTTACGACTGCTAGTTAAACTCCAATCACCCAGAATGCAATTGAGCATCCATCCACTATGCCATGTGGCCAAGATTAACAGATATGGGTAATTAGTTACATGATAACAAAGCTAGATGCAGATTTCATCACAGAAGGTTAAACTGGATATTATATAACAATGATATTGTGCAACGAATCTGGAAGCATGCTGGTGTTACATAGAAACTAAAGTCTTTTGGCTTTTCCCGGTTAGGGGTCACCTCAACGGAACTCCAGTCTGCTAATGATTGGCAGTGGATTTTTTTACAGTGCCGAGTTGCCAGCCCGATGTCCATTCTTCAAAGAAGGCACACCCATTCATGCACGCACCTACCTGCATGTCTTTAAACATCACTTGACCGTAGGAAGGACATTTATTTATTATTTATTTAACATTTGTTAACTGGGAAAGTCCGACTTGGAATGAAGCCAATTTTCAGCAGAAGCAGGGGGAGAAATGCTCCAGACATGCAGACTCCACACAGAAGGTGCTCCAACCGAAAATCGAATGGGAGAACCTCTTGCTGTGAGGCGACAACGCTAACTGCTGCTCCACCATTACATAGAAATGATGCAAAATGAATGCACTTGTGCTTTTTTAACTTTGACTTGTGCTTTCCTGTAAACTTTGTACATATAAGTAATGTTTGAAGCATATAACCGCAACAGCAAATATACTGTTTACAAAATCTTGATATAGAATCAGACTGTAAAATAGTTGATGAAGAATCACATATGAAAAAAGAACAGGATGAAGTACAGAAACAATAAGTGATGTGGCACATAGAAAGCAACAGACACAGAGGTAAACAGAAAAGAAAAAAAAAAAGGCCTTGAGCAATGAAGCACATAGAGTGCAAAATAAAGAGAGGAAGAGATTATATGTGAGCCTGAATGAAAACGGACATTCAGAATAAAGTGGAGGAAAGGCAGCTCATTCTATGATTTGATACGGATGGGGGAGAAAATCTGGAATGATGACAGTGTAGCCCAGAAAAGAACTTCCACACAAAGGACTGTTATGACTCCAAATATTGCAAGAGTAAGGTCTTTCTTCATTTGTTCTG